>NW_026046767.1:323766-647532 GCF_023864275.1 Schistocerca cancellata | reverse complement strand
TTTTTTTTTAGATTTTGCACCAACTACACTCCTTGATCGCAAACTTTATGCTCTTCCGATCCCCATACGCGCAACTCTCGAACAGGTTTGTGAGATAAAAATCGCATCTCCCCGGCGGGGAATCGAACCCCGGTCTCCCGCGTGACAGGCGGGGATACTAACCACTATACTACCGAGGATGCACTGTAGACAGCTGCCTGTGTGGGAGACACATGTTGCTAGTACCTGCAAACGTCCTACACTAAGTTCGGCGAGTGATAGTGCAGCAATTAAAAATCGGATGTCTCTCCCCGGCGGGGAATCGAACCCCGGTCTCCCCGGGGTGACAGGCGGGGATACTAACCACTATACTACCGAGGATGCGCTGTAGGCAGCTGCCTGTGTGGGAGACACATGTTGCTAGTACCTGCAAACGTCCTACACTAAGACGGCGAGTGATAGTGCAGCAATTAAAAATCGGATGTCTCTCCCCGGCGGGGAATCGAACCCCGGGTCTCCCGGGTGACAGGAGGGGATACTAACCACTATACTACCGAGGAAGACGCAGCTACCGTATCGAATGCACGATTATATTCCTCAAATAGCTGATACATCTCAAACGTAGCCTCCTGTTGCTGTCAGAGACTGTGCCACGAAATAAAAAATATGCCCCAGGAGAGGCTCGAACTCACAACCCCGGCATTGCGCACGGCTACTGCCTTATAAGTACCCGTGCGCTAACCAATTGCGCCACTGGGGCTACAACACAGGGCCCTCAGTCAGTGGTATTCACTTTGCTGGAAACTAGTGGTGGCCACAGAAACATATGTTCGCCACCCTGGTGCCATACTGCGACTTTTGCACCTGACTACGAATGGTTCGTGCTATTCTTGCTTCATATGCTACGCTTACATGCACATCAACCGGCTCTCGTCCGTCGAGAAAACATGCGAAAAAGCGCGCCTTGCCTCTGCTACCTGTCGAACAGCGAGAGCAGATGCGTGGCAAGCTCTAAGTTCTGCAGGCGCACTGCGGCCACGCAGCTGGACGAGAGGTACCTTCCTTGGAGCTTGCTGAGCCGTGGAGAACACATTTCTTAGCGAATTGCACTTGTCTCGTAGACAAAAATGCTGCCGGTGGCCCTGTGGCGCAACGGATAACGCGTCTGACTACGGATCAGAAGATTCCAGGTTCGAATCTTGGCAGGGTCGGCATTTTGTTAGTTTCCGACGAGTAGCTGGGCAGTGGATTTCGTATGTCGCCGCATCGTGGAGTGCTTTGTTACTCCTGTGCTTCTCGCAGCTGCATGTCGGGGCGATCGTGGTAAATATCGCTGCCTGCAAGCGTCAGCGTAGCGTCAGTCGAGCAAAGTCGAGACAAGTCAAGCTGAGAGCTGTAGGAGATGTTACGCAATCACATGTAGGCGTGTGAAAGCGACGCAGACAACACTGCCCAGGTGTGAGACGTGATGTGACGAAGAGCCAGTACTCTCCCACACAGCAGAGTGGCGCAGTGGAAGCGTGCTGGGCCCATAACCCAGAGGTCCGTGGATTGAAACCACGCTCTGCTAAAAATATTACTTTTGCAGACTGTGTCCAGCTCGATTACTACGCCCAGAGCGTCGGCTGGGGTGCTTTGATTCAGCCTCAGTAGCAAACCCTGATGTGTGAAGAATGCCAAGAACCACTTCCTAAGATGTAGCATTTTTTTTAGATTTTGCACCAACTACACTCCTTGATCGCAAACTTTATGCTCTTCCGATCCCCATACGCGCAACTCTCGAACAGGTTTGTGAGATAAAAATCGCATCTCCCCGGCGGGGAATCGAACCCCGGTCTCCCGCGTGGACAGGCGGGGATACTAACCACTATACTACCGAGGATGCACTGTAGACAGCTGCCTGTGTGGGAGACACATGTTGCTAGTACCTGCAAACGTCCTACACTAAGTTCGGCGAGTGATAGTGCAGCAATTAAAAATCGGATGTCTCTCCCCGGCGGGGAATCGAACCCCGGTCTCCCGGGTGACAGGCGGGGATACTAACCACTATACTACCGAGGATGCGCTGTAGGCAGCTGCCTGTGTGGGAGACACATGTTGCTAGTACCTGCAAACGTCCTACACTAAGACGGCGAGTGATAGTGCAGCAATTAAAAATCGGATGTCTCTCCCCGGCGGGGAATCGAACCCCGGTCTCCCGGGTGACAGGAGGGGATACTAACCACTATACTACCGAGGAAAGACGCAGCTACCGTATCGAATGCACGATTATATTCCTCAAATAGCTGATACATCTCAAACGTAGCCTCCTGTTGCTGTCAGAGACTGTGCCCACGAAATAAAAATATGACCCCAGGAGAGGCTCGAACTCACAACCCCGGCATTGCGCACGGCTACTGCCTTATAAGTACCGTGCGCTAACCAATTGCGCCACTGGGGCTACAACACAGGGCCCTCAGTCAGTGGTATTCACTTTGCTGGAAACTAGTGGTGGCCACAGAAACATATGTTCGCCACCTGGTGCCATACTGCGACTTTTGCACCTGACTACGAATGGTTCGTGCTATCTTGCTTCATATGCTACGCTTACATGCACATCAACCGGCTCTCGTCGTCGAGAAAACATGCGAAAAAGCGGCGCCTTGCCTTCTGCTACCTGTCGAACAGCGAGAGCAGATGCGTGGGCAAGCTCTAAGTTCTGCAGGCGCACTGCGGCCACGCAGCTGGACGAGAGGTACCTTCCTTGGGAGCTTGCTGAGCCGTGGAGAACACATTTCTTAGCGACATCTTCTTAGCGAATTGCACTTGTCTCGTAGACAAAATGCTGCCGGTGGCCCTGTGGCGCAACGGATAACGCGTCTGACTACGGATCAGAAGATTCCAGGTTCGAATCTTGGCAGGGTCGGCATTTTGTTAGTTTCCGACGAGTAGCTGGGCAGTGGATTTCGTATGTCGCCGCATCGTGGAGTGCTTTGTTACTCCTGTGCTTCTCGCAGCTGCATGTCGGGGCGATCGTGGTAAATATCGCTGCCTGCAAGCGTCAGCGTAGCGTCAGTCGAGCAAAGTCGAGACAAGTCAAGCTGAGAGCTGTAGGAGATGTTACGCAATCACATGTAGGCGTGTGAAAGCGACGCAGACAACACTGCCCAGGTGTGAGACGTGATGTGACGAAGAGCCAGTACTCTCCCACACAGCAGAGTGGCGCAGTGGAAGCGTGCTGGGCCCATAACCCAGCGGTCCGTGGATCGAAACCACGCTCTGCTAAAAATATTTCTTTTGCAGACTGTGTCCAGCTCGATTACTACGCCCAGAGCGTCGGCTGGGGTGCTTTGATTCAGCCTCAGTAGCAAACCCTGATGTGTGAAGAATGCAAGAACCACTTCCTAAGATGTAGCATTTTTTTTTAGATTTTGCACCAACTACACTCCTTGATCGCAAACTTTATGCTCTTCCGATCCCCATACGCGCAACTCTCGAACAGGTTTGTGAGATAAAAATCGCATCTCCCCGGCGGGGAATCGAACCCCGGTCTCCCGCGTGACAGGCGGGGATACTAACCACTATACTACCGAGGATGCACTGTAGACAGCTGCCTGTGTGGGAGACACATGTTGCTAGTACCTGCAAACGTCCTACACTAAGTTCGGCGAGTGATAGTGCAGCAATTAAAAATCGGATGTCTCTCCCCGGCGGGGAATCGAACCCCGGTCTCCCGGGTGACAGGCGGGGATACTAACCACTATACTACCGAGGATGCGCTGTAGGCAGCTGCCTGTGTGGGAGACACATGTTGCTAGTACCTGCAAACGTCCTACACTAAGACGGCGAGTGATAGTGCAGCAATTAAAAATCGGATGTCTCTCCCCGGCGGGGAATCGAACCCCGGTCTCCCGGGTGACAGGAGGGGATACTAACCACTATACTACCGAGGAAGACGCAGCTACCGTATCGAATGCACGATTATATTCCTCAAATAGCTGATACATCTCAAACGTAGCCTCCTGTTGCTGTCAGAGACTGTGCCACGAAATAAAAATATGCCCCAGGAGAGGCTCGAACTCACAACCCCGGCATTGCGCACGGCTACTGCCTTATAAGTACCGTGCGCTAACCAATTGCGCCACTGGGGCTACAACACAGGGCCCTCAGTCAGTGGTATTCACTTTGCTGGAAACTAGTGGTGGCCACAGAAACATATGTTCGCCACCTGGTGCCATACTGCGACTTTTGCACCTGACTACGAATGGTTCGTGCTATTCTTGCTTCATATGCTACGCTTACATGCACATCAACCGGCTCTCGTCGTCGAGAAAACATGCGAAAAAGCGCGCCTTGCCTTCTGCTACCTGTCGAACAGCGAGAGCAGATGCGTGGCAAGCTCTAAGTCTGCAGGCGCACTGCGGCCACGCAGCTGGACGAGAGGTACCTTCCTTGGGAGCTTGCTGAGCCGTGGAGAACACATTTCTTAGCGAATTGCACTTGTCTCGTAGACAAAATGCTGCCGGTGGCCCTGTGGCGCAAACGGATAACGCGTCTGACTACGGATCAGAAGATTCCAGGTTCGAATCTTGGCAGGGTCGGCATTTTGTTAGTTTCCGACGAGTAGCTGGGCAGTGGATTTCGTATGTCGCCGCATCGTGGAGTGCTTTGTTACTCCTGTGCTTCTCGCAGCTGCATGTCGGGGCGATCGTGGTAAATATCGCTGCCTGCAAGCGTCAGCGTAGCGTCAGTCGAGCAAAGTCGAGACAAGTCAAGCTGAGAGCTGTAGGAGATGTTACGCAATCACATGTAGGCGTGTGAAAGCGACGCAGACAACACTGCCCAGGTGTGAGACGTGATGTGACGAAGAGCCAGTACTCTCCCACACAGCAGAGTGGCGCAGTGGAAGCGTGCTGGGCCCATAACCCAGCGGTCCGTGGATCGAAACCACGCTCTGCTAAAAATATTTCTTTTGCAGACTGTGTCCAGCTCGATTACTACGCCCAGAGCGTCGGCTGGGGTGCTTTGATTCAGCCTCAGTAGCAAACCCTGATGTGTGAAGAATGCAAGAACCACTTCCTAAGATGTAGCATTTTTTTTTAGATTTTGCACCAACTACACTCCTTGATCGCAAACTTTATGCTCTTCCGATCCCCATACGCGCAACTCTCGAACAGGTTTTGTGAGATAAAAATCGCATCTCCCCGGCGGGGAATCGAACCCCGGTCTCCCGCGTGACAGGCGGGGATACTAACCACTATACTACCGAGGATGCACTGTAGACAGCTGCCTGTGTGGGAGACACATGTTGCTAGTACCTGCAAACGTCCTACACTAAGTTCGGCGAGTGATAGTGCAGCAATTAAAAATCGGATGTCTCTCCCCGGCGGGGAATCGAACCCCGGTCTCCCGGGTGACAGGCGGGGATACTAACCACTATACTACCGAGGATGCGCTGTAGGCAGCTGCCTGTGTGGGAGACACATGTTGCTAGTACCTGCAAACGTCCTACACTAAGACGGCGAGTGATAGTGCAGCAATTAAAAATCGGATGTCTCTCCCCGGCGGGGAATCGAACCCCGGTCTCCGGGTGACAGGAGGGGATACTAACCACTATACTACCGAGGAAGACGCAGCTACCGTATCGAATGCACGATTATATTCCTCAAATAGCTGATACATCTCAAACGTAGCCTCCTGTTGCTGTCAGAGACTGTGCCACGAAATAAAAATATGCCCCAGGAGAGGCTCGAACTCACAACCCCGGCATTGCGCACGGCTACTGCCTTATAAGTACCGTGCGCTAACCAATTGCGCCACTGGGGCTACAACACAGGGCCCTCAGTCAGTGGTATTCACTTTGCTGGAAACTAGTGGTGGCCACAGAAACATATGTTCGCCACCTGGTGCCATACTGCGACTTTTGCACCTGACTACGAATGGTTCGTGCTATTCTTGCTTCATATGCTACGCTTACATGCACATCAACCGGCTCTCGTCGTCGAGAAAACATGCGAAAAAGCGCGCCTTGCCTTCTGCTACCTGTCGAACAGCGAGAGCAGATGCGTGGCAAGCTCTAAGTTCTGCAGGCGCACTGCGGCCACGCAGCTGGACGAGAGGTACCTTCCTTGGGAGCTTGCTGAGCCGTGGAGAACACATTTCTTAGCGAATTGCACTTGTCTCGTAGACAAAATGCTGCCGGTGGCCCTGTGGCGCAACGGATAACGCGTCTGACTACGGATCAGAAGATTCCAGGTTCGAATCTTGGCAGGGTCGGCATTTTGTTAGTTTCCGACGAGTAGCTGGGCAGTGGATTTCGTATGTCGCCGCATCGTGGAGTGCTTTGTTACTCCTGTGCTTCTCGCAGCTGCATGTCGGGGCGATCGTGGTAAATATCGCTGCCTGCAAGCGTCAGCGTAGCGTCAGTCGAGCAAAGTCGAGACAAGTCAAGCTGAGAGCTGTAGGAGATGTTACGCAATCACATGTAGGCGTGTGAAAGCGACGCAGACAACACTGCCCAGGTGTGAGACGTGATGTGACGAAGAGCCAGTACTCTCCCACACAGCAGAGTGGCGCAGTGGAAGCGTGCTGGGCCCATAACCCAGCGGTCCGTGGATCGAAACCACGCTCTGCTAAAAATATTTCTTTTGCAGACTGTGTCCAGCTCGATTACTACGCCCAGAGCGTCGGCTGGGGTGCTTTGATTCAGCCTCAGTAGCAAACCCTGATGTGTGAAGAATGCAAGAACCACTTCCTAAGATGTAGCATTTTTTTTTAGATTTTGCACCAACTACACTCCTTGATCGCAAACTTTATGCTCTTCCGATCCCCATACGCGCAACTCTCGAACAGGTTTGTGAGATAAAAATCGCATCTCCCCGGCGGGGAATCGAACCCCGGTCTCCCGCGTGACAGGCGGGGATACTAACCACTATACTACCGAGGATGCACTGTAGACAGCTGCCTGTGTGGGAGACACATGTTGCTAGTACCTGCAAACGTCCTACACTAAGTTCGGCGAGTGATAGTGCAGCAATTAAAAATCGGATGTCTCTCCCCGGCGGGGAATCGAACCCCGGTCTCCCGGGTGACAGGCGGGGATACTAACCACTATACTACCGAGGATGCGCTGTAGGCAGCTGCCTGTGTGGGAGACACATGTTGCTAGTACCTGCAAACGTCCTACACTAAGACGGCGAGTGATAGTGCAGCAATTAAAAATCGGATGTCTCTCCCCGGCGGGGAATCGAACCCCGGTCTCCCGGGTGACAGGAGGGGATACTAACCACTATACTACCGAGGAAGACGCAGCTACCGTATCGAATGCACGATTATATTCCTCAAATAGCTGATACATCTCAAACGTAGCCTCCTGTTGCTGTCAGAGACTGTGCCACGAAATAAAAATATGCCCCAGGAGAGGCTCGAACTCACAACCCCGGCATTGCGCACGGCTACTGCCTTATAAGTACCGTGCGCTAACCAATTGCGCCACTGGGGCTACAACACAGGGCCCTCAGTCAGTGGTATTCACTTTGCTGGAAACTAGTGGTGGCCACAGAAACATATGTTCGCCACCTGGTGCCATACTGCGACTTTTGCACCTGACTACGAATGGTTCGTGCTATTCTTGCTTCATATGCTACGCTTACATGCACATCAACCGGCTCTCGTCGTCGAGAAAACATGCGAAAAAGCGCGCCTTGCCTTCTGCTACCTGTCGAACAGCGAGAGCAGATGCGTGGCAAGCTCTAAGTTCTGCAGGCGCACTGCGGCCACGCAGCTGGACGAGAGGTACCTTCCTTGGGAGCTTGCTGAGCCGTGGAGAACACATTTCTTAGCGAATTGCACTTGTCTCGTAGACAAAATGCTGCCGGTGGCCCTGTGGCGCAACGGATAACGCGTCTGACTACGGATCAGAAGATTCCAGGTTCGAATCTTGGCAGGGTCGGCATTTTGTTAGTTTCCGACGAGTAGCTGGGCAGTGGATTTCGTATGTCGCCGCATCGTGGAGTGCTTTGTTACTCCTGTGCTTCTCGCAGCTGCATGTCGGGGCGATCGTGGTAAATATCGCTGCCTGCAAGCGTCAGCGTAGCGTCAGTCGAGCAAAGTCGAGACAAGTCAAGCTGAGAGCTGTAGGAGATGTTACGCAATCACATGTAGGCGTGTGAAAGCGACGCAGACAACACTGCCCAGGTGTGAGACGTGATGTGACGAAGAGCCAGTACTCTCCCACACAGCAGAGTGGCGCAGTGGAAGCGTGCTGGGCCCATAACCCAGCGGTCCGTGGATCGAAACCACGCTCTGCTAAAAATATTTCTTTTGCAGACTGTGTCCAGCTCGATTACTACGCCCAGAGCGTCGGCTGGGGTGCTTTGATTCAGCCTCAGTAGCAAACCCTGATGTGTGAAGAATGCAAGAACCACTTCCTAAGATGTAGCATTTTTTTTTAGATTTTGCACCAACTACACTCCTTGATCGCAAACTTTATGCTCTTCCGATCCCCATACGCGCAACTCTCGAACAGGTTTGTGAGATAAAAATCGCATCTCCCCGGCGGGGAATCGAACCCCGGTCTCCCGCGTGACAGGCGGGGATACTAACCACTATACTACCGAGGATGCACTGTAGACAGCTGCCTGTGTGGGAGACACATGTTGCTAGTACCTGCAAACGTCCTACACTAAGTTCGGCGAGTGATAGTGCAGCAATTAAAAATCGGATGTCTCTCCCCGGCGGGGAATCGAACCCCGGTCTCCCGGGTGACAGGCGGGGATACTAACCACTATACTACCGAGGATGCGCTGTAGGCAGCTGCCTGTGTGGGAGACACATGTTGCTAGTACCTGCAAACGTCCTACACTAAGACGGCGAGTGATAGTGCAGCAATTAAAAATCGGATGTCTCTCCCCGGCGGGGAATCGAACCCCGGTCTCCCGGGTGACAGGAGGGGATACTAACCACTATACTACCGAGGAAGACGCAGCTACCGTATCGAATGCACGATTATATTCCTCAAATAGCTGATACATCTCAAACGTAGCCTCCTGTTGCTGTCAGAGACTGTGCCACGAAATAAAAATATGCCCCAGGAGAGGCTCGAACTCACAACCCCGGCATTGCGCACGGCTACTGCCTTATAAGTACCGTGCGCTAACCAATTGCGCCACTGGGGCTACAACACAGGGCCCTCAGTCAGTGGTATTCACTTTGCTGGAAACTAGTGGTGGCCACAGAAACATATGTTCGCCACCTGGTGCCATACTGCGACTTTTGCACCTGACTACGAATGGTTCGTGCTATTCTTGCTTCATATGCTACGCTTACATGCACATCAACCGGCTCTCGTCGTCGAGAAAACATGCGAAAAAGCGCGCCTTGCCTTCTGCTACCTGTCGAACAGCGAGAGCAGATGCGTGGCAAGCTCTAAGTTCTGCAGGCGCACTGCGGCCACGCAGCTGGACGAGAGGTACCTTCCTTGGGAGCTTGCTGAGCCGTGGAGAACACATTTCTTAGCGAATTGTACTTGTCTCGTAGACAAAATGCTGCCGGTGGCCCTGTGGCGCAACGGATAACGCGTCTGACTACGGATCAGAAGATTCCAGGTTCGAATCTTGGCAGGGTCGGCATTTTGTTAGTTTCCGACGAGTAGCTGGGCAGTGGATTTCGTATGTCGCCGCATCGTGGAGTGCTTTGTTACTCCTGTGCTTCTCGCAGCTGCATGTCGGGGCGATCGTGGTAAATATCGCTGCCTGCAAGCGTCAGCGTAGCGTCAGTCGAGCAAAGTCGAGACAAGTCAAGCTGAGAGCTGTAGGAGATGTTACGCAATCACATGTAGGCGTGTGAAAGCGACGCAGACAACACTGCCCAGGTGTGAGACGTGATGTGACGAAGAGCCAGTACTCTCCCACACAGCAGAGTGGCGCAGTGGAAGCGTGCTGGGCCCATAACCCAGAGGTCCGTGGATTGAAACCACGCTCTGCTAAAAATATTACTTTTGCAGACTGTGTCCAGCTCGATTACTACGCCCAGAGCGTCGGCTGGGGTGCTTTGATTCAGCCTCAGTAGCAAACCCTGATGTGTGAAGAATGCAAGAACCACTTCCTAAGATGTAGCATTTTTTTTTAGATTTTGCACCAACTACACTCCTTGATCGCAAACTTTATGCTCTTCCGATCCCCATACGCGCAACTCTCGAACAGGTTTGTGAGATAAAAATCGCATCTCCCCGGCGGGGAATCGAACCCCGGTCTCCCGCGTGACAGGCGGGGATACTAACCACTATACTACCGAGGATGCACTGTAGACAGCTGCCTGTGTGGGAGACACATGTTGCTAGTACCTGCAAACGTCCTACACTAAGTTCGGCGAGTGATAGTGCAGCAATTAAAAATCGGATGTCTCTCCCCGGCGGGGAATCGAACCCCGGTCTCCCGGGTGACAGGAGGGGATACTAACCACTATACTACCGAGGAAGACGCAGCTACCGTATCGAATGCACGATTATATTCCTCAAATAGCTGATACATCTCAAACGTAGCCTCCTGTTGCTGTCAGAGACTGTGCCACGAAATAAAAATATGCCCCAGGAGAGGCTCGAACTCACAACCCCGGCATTGCGCACGGCTACTGCCTTATAAGTACCGTGCGCTAACCAATTGCGCCACTGGGGCTACAACACAGGGCCCTCAGTCAGTGGTATTCACTTTGCTGGAAACTAGTGGTGGCCACAGAAACATATGTTCGCCACCTGGTGCCATACTGCGACTTTTGCACCTGACTACGAATGGTTCGTGCTATTCTTGCTTCATATGCTACGCTTACATGCACATCAACCGGCTCTCGTCGTCGAGAAAACATGCGAAAAAGCGCGCCTTGCCTTCTGCTACCTGTCGAACAGCGAGAGCAGATGCGTGGCAAGCTCTAAGTTCTGCAGGCGCACTGCGGCCACGCAGCTGGACGAGAGGTACCTTCCTTGGGAGCTTGCTGAGCCGTGGAGAACACATTTCTTAGCGAATTGCACTTGTCTCGTAGACAAAATGCTGCCGGTGGCCCTGTGGCGCAACGGATAACGCGTCTGACTACGGATCAGAAGATTCCAGGTTCGAATCTTGGCAGGGTCGGCATTTTGTTAGTTTCCGACGAGTAGCTGGGCAGTGGATTTCGTATGTCGCCGCATCGTGGAGTGCTTTGTTACTCCTGTGCTTCTCGCAGCTGCATGTCGGGGCGATCGTGGTAAATATCGCTGCCTGCAAGCGTCAGCGTAGCGTCAGTCGAGCAAAGTCGAGACAAGTCAAGCTGAGAGCTGTAGGAGATGTTACGCAATCACATGTAGGCGTGTGAAAGCGACGCAGACAACACTGCCCAGGTGTGAGACGTGATGTGACGAAGAGCCAGTACTCTCCCACACAGCAGAGTGGCGCAGTGGAAGCGTGCTGGGCCCATAACCCAGCGGTCCGTGGATCGAAACCACGCTCTGCTAAAAATATTTCTTTTGCAGACTGTGTCCAGCTCGATTACTACGCCCAGAGCGTCGGCTGGGGTGCTTTGATTCAGCCTCAGTAGCAAACCCTGATGTGTGAAGAATGCAAGGACCACTTCCTAAGATGTGGCATTTTTTTTTAGATTTTGCACCAACTACACTCCTTGATCGCAAACTTTATGCTCTTCCGATCCCCATACGCGCAACTCTCGAACAGGTTTGTGAGATAAAAATCGCATCTCCCCGGCGGGGAATCGAACCCCGGTCTCCCGCGTGACAGGCGGGGATACTAACCACTATACTACCGAGGATGCACTGTAGACAGCTGCCTGTGTGGGAGACACATGTTGCTAGTACCTGCAAACGTCCTACACTAAGTTCGGCGAGTGATAGTGCAGCAATTAAAAATCGGATGTCTCTCCCCGGCGGGGAATCGAACCCCGGTCTCCCGGGTGACAGGCGGGGATACTAACCACTATACTACCGAGGATGCGCTGTAGGCAGCTGCCTGTGTGGGAGACACATGTTGCTAGTACCTGCAAACGTCCTACACTAAGACGGCGAGTGATAGTGCAGCAATTAAAAATCGGATGTCTCTCCCCGGCGGGGAATCGAACCCCGGTCTCCCGGGTGACAGGAGGGGATACTAACCACTATACTACCGAGGAAGACGCAGCTACCGTATCGAATGCACGATTATATTCCTCAAATAGCTGATACATCTCAAACGTAGCCTCCTGTTGCTGTCAGAGACTGTGCCACGAAATAAAAATATGCCCCAGGAGAGGCTCGAACTCACAACCCCGGCATTGCGCACGGCTACTGCCTTATAAGTACCGTGCGCTAACCAATTGCGCCACTGGGGCTACAACACAGGGCCCTCAGTCAGTGGTATTCACTTTGCTGGAAACTAGTGGTGGCCACAGAAACATATGTTCGCCACCTGGTGCCATACTGCGACTTTTGCACCTGACTACGAATGGTTCGTGCTATTCTTGCTTCATATGCTACGCTTACATGCACATCAACCGGCTCTCGTCGTCGAGAAAACATGCGAAAAAGCGCGCCTTGCCTTCTGCTACCTGTCGAACAGCGAGAGCAGATGCGTGGCAAGCTCTAAGTTCTGCAGGCGCACTGCGGCCACGCAGCTGGACGAGAGGTACCTTCCTTGGGAGCTTGCTGAGCCGTGGAGAACACATTTCTTAGCGAATTGCACTTGTCTCGTAGACAAAATGCTGCCGGTGGCCCTGTGGCGCAACGGATAACGCGTCTGACTACGGATCAGAAGATTCCAGGTTCGAATCTTGGCAGGGTCGGCATTTTGTTAGTTTCCGACGAGTAGCTGGGCAGTGGATTTCGTATGTCGCCGCATCGTGGAGTGCTTTGTTACTCCTGTGCTTCTCGCAGCTGCATGTCGGGGCGATCGTGGTAAATATCGCTGCCTGCAAGCGTCAGCGTAGCGTCAGTCGAGCAAAGTCGAGACAAGTCAAGCTGAGAGCTGTAGGAGATGTTACGCAATCACATGTAGGCGTGTGAAAGCGACGCAGACAACACTGCCCAGGTGTGAGACGTGATGTGACGAAGAGCCAGTACTCTCCCACACAGCAGAGTGGCGCAGTGGAAGCGTGCTGGGCCCATAACCCAGCGGTCCGTGGATCGAAACCACGCTCTGCTAAAAATATTTCTTTTGCAGACTGTGTCCAGCTCGATTACTACGCCCAGAGCGTCGGCTGGGGTGCTTTGATTCAGCCTCAGTAGCAAACCCTGATGTGTGAAGAATGCAAGGACCACTTCCTAAGATGTGGCATTTTTTTTTAGATTTTGCACCAACTACACTCCTTGATCGCAAACTTTATGCTCTTCCGATCCCCATACGCGCAACTCTCGAACAGGTTTGTGAGATAAAAATCGCATCTCCCCGGCGGGGAATCGAACCCCGGTCTCCCGCGTGACAGGCGGGGATACTAACCACTATACTACCGAGGATGCACTGTAGACAGCTGCCTGTGTGGGAGACACATGTTGCTAGTACCTGCAAACGTCCTACACTAAGTTCGGCGAGTGATAGTGCAGCAATTAAAAATCGGATGTCTCTCCCCGGCGGGGAATCGAACCCCGGTCTCCCGGGTGACAGGCGGGGATACTAACCACTATACTACCGAGGATGCGCTGTAGGCAGCTGCCTGTGTGGGAGACACATGTTGCTAGTACCTGCAAACGTCCTACACTAAGACGGCGAGTGATAGTGCAGCAATTAAAAATCGGATGTCTCTCCCCGGCGGGGAATCGAACCCCGGTCTCCCGGGTGACAGGAGGGGATACTAACCACTATACTACCGAGGAAGACGCAGCTACCGTATCGAATGCACGATTATATTCCTCAAATAGCTGATACATCTCAAACGTAGCCTCCTGTTGCTGTCAGAGACTGTGCCACGAAATAAAAATATGCCCCAGGAGAGGCTCGAACTCACAACCCCGGCATTGCGCACGGCTACTGCCTTATAAGTACCGTGCGCTAACCAATTGCGCCACTGGGGCTACAACACAGGGCCCTCAGTCAGTGGTATTCACTTTGCTGGAAACTAGTGGTGGCCACAGAAACATATGTTCGCCACCTGGTGCCATACTGCGACTTTTGCACCTGACTACGAATGGTTCGTGCTATTCTTGCTTCATATGCTACGCTTACATGCACATCAACCGGCTCTCGTCGTCGAGAAAACATGCGAAAAAGCGCGCCTTGCCTTCTGCTACCTGTCGAACAGCGAGAGCAGATGCGTGGCAAGCTCTAAGTTCTGCAGGCGCACTGCGGCCACGCAGCTGGACGAGAGGTACCTTCCTTGGGAGCTTGCTGAGCCGTGGAGAACACATTTCTTAGCGAATTGCACTTGTCTCGTAGACAAAACGCTGCCGGTGGCCCTGTGGCGCAACGGATAACGCGTCTGACTACGGATCAGAAGATTCCAGGTTCGAATCTTGGCAGGGTCGGCATTTTGTTAGTTTCCGACGAGTAGCTGGGCAGTGGATTTCGTATGTCGCCGCATCGTGGAGTGCTTTGTTACTCCTGTGCTTCTCGCAGCTGCATGTCGGGGCGATCGTGGTAAATATCGCTGCCTGCAAGCGTCAGCGTAGCGTCAGTCGAGCAAAGTCGAGACAAGTCAAGCTGAGAGCTGTAGGAGATGTTACGCAATCACATGTAGGCGTGTGAAAGCGACGCAGACAACACTGCCCAGGTGTGAGACGTGATGTGACGAAGAGCCAGTACTCTCCCACACAGCAGAGTGGCGCAGTGGAAGCGTGCTGGGCCCATAACCCAGCGGTCCGTGGATCGAAACCACGCTCTGCTAAAAATATTTCTTTTGCAGACTGTGTCCAGCTCGATTACTACGCCCAGAGCGTCGGCTGGGGTGCTTTGATTCAGCCTCAGTAGCAAACCCTGATGTGTGAAGAATGCAAGGACCACTTCCTAAGATGTGGCATTTTTTTTTAGATTTTGCACCAACTACACTCCTTGATCGCAAACTTTATGCTCTTCCGATCCCCATACGCGCAACTCTCGAACAGGTTTGTGAGATAAAAATCGCATCTCCCCGGCGGGGAATCGAACCCCGGTCTCCCGCGTGACAGGCGGGGATACTAACCACTATACTACCGAGGATGCACTGTAGACAGCTGCCTGTGTGGGAGACACATGTTGCTAGTACCTGCAAACGTCCTACACTAAGTTCGGCGAGTGATAGTGCAGCAATTAAAAATCGGATGTCTCTCCCCGGCGGGGAATCGAACCCCGGTCTCCCGGGTGACAGGCGGGGATACTAACCACTATACTACCGAGGATGCGCTGTAGGCAGCTGCCTGTGTGGGAGACACATGTTGCTAGTACCTGCAAACGTCCTACACTAAGACGGCGAGTGATAGTGCAGCAATTAAAAATCGGATGTCTCTCCCCGGCGGGGAATCGAACCCCGGTCTCCCGGGTGACAGGAGGGGATACTAACCACTATACTACCGAGGAAGACGCAGCTACCGTATCGAATGCACGATTATATTCCTCAAATAGCTGATACATCTCAAACGTAGCCTCCTGTTGCTGTCAGAGACTGTGCCACGAAATAAAAATATGCCCCAGGAGAGGCTCGAACTCACAACCCCGGCATTGCGCACGGCTACTGCCTTATAAGTACCGTGCGCTAACCAATTGCGCCACTGGGGCTACAACACAGGGCCCTCAGTCAGTGGTATTCACTTTGCTGGAAACTAGTGGTGGCCACAGAAACATATGTTCGCCACCTGGTGCCATACTGCGACTTTTGCACCTGACTACGAATGGTTCGTGCTATTCTTGCTTCATATGCTACGCTTACATGCACATCAACCGGCTCTCGTCGTCGAGAAAACATGCGAAAAAGCGCGCCTTGCCTTCTGCTACCTGTCGAACAGCGAGAGCAGATGCGTGGCAAGCTCTAAGTTCTGCAGGCGCACTGCGGCCACGCAGCTGGACGAGAGGTACCTTCCTTGGGAGCTTGCTGAGCCGTGGAGAACACATTTCTTAGCGAATTGCACTTGTCTCGTAGACAAAACGCTGCCGGTGGCCCTGTGGCGCAACGGATAACGCGTCTGACTACGGATCAGAAGATTCCAGGTTCGAATCTTGGCAGGGTCGGCATTTTGTTAGTTTCCGACGAGTAGCTGGGCAGTGGATTTCGTATGTCGCCGCATCGTGGAGTGCTTTGTTACTCCTGTGCTTCTCGCAGCTGCATGTCGGGGCGATCGTGGTAAATATCGCTGCCTGCAAGCGTCAGCGTAGCGTCAGTCGAGCAAAGTCGAGACAAGTCAAGCTGAGAGCTGTAGGAGATGTTACGCAATCACATGTAGGCGTGTGAAAGCGACGCAGACAACACTGCCCAGGTGTGAGACGTGATGTGACGAAGAGCCAGTACTCTCCCACACAGCAGAGTGGCGCAGTGGAAGCGTGCTGGGCCCATAACCCAGCGGTCCGTGGATCGAAACCACGCTCTGCTAAAAATATTTCTTTTGCAGACTGTGTCCAGCTCGATTACTACGCCCAGAGCGTCGGCTGGGGTGCTTTGATTCAGCCTCAGTAGCAAACCCTGATGTGTGAAGAATGCAAGGACCACTTCCTAAAATGTGGCATTTTTTTTTAGATTTTGCACCAACTACACTCCTTGATCGCAAACTTTATGCTCTTCCGATCCCCATACGCGCAACTCTCGAACAGGTTTGTGAGATAAAAATCGCATCTCCCCGGCGGGGAATCGAACCCCGGTCTCCCGCGTGACAGGCGGGGATACTAACCACTATACTACCGAGGATGCACTGTAGACAGCTGCCTGTGTGGGAGACACATGTTGCTAGTACCTGCAAACGTCCTACACTAAGTTCGGCGAGTGATAGTGCAGCAATTAAAAATCGGATGTCTCTCCCCGGCGGGGAATCGAACCCCGGTCTCCCGGGTGACAGGCGGGGATACTAACCACTATACTACCGAGGATGCGCTGTAGGCAGCTGCCTGTGTGGGAGACACATGTTGCTAGTACCTGCAAACGTCCTACACTAAGACGGCGAGTGATAGTGCAGCAATTAAAAATCGGATGTCTCTCCCCGGCGGGGAATCGAACCCCGGTCTCCCGGGTGACAGGAGGGGATACTAACCACTATACTACCGAGGAAGACGCAGCTACCGTATCGAATGCACGATTATATTCCTCAAATAGCTGATACATCTCAAACGTAGCCTCCTGTTGCTGTCAGAGACTGTGCCACGAAATAAAAATATGCCCCAGGAGAGGCTCGAACTCACAACCCCGGCATTGCGCACGGCTACTGCCTTATAAGTACCGTGCGCTAACCAATTGCGCCACTGGGGCTACAACACAGGGCCCTCAGTCAGTGGTATTCACTTTGCTGGAAACTAGTGGTGGCCACAGAAACATATGTTCGCCACCTGGTGCCATACTGCGACTTTTGCACCTGACTACGAATGGTTCGTGCTATTCTTGCTTCATATGCTACGCTTACATGCACATCAACCGGCTCTCGTCGTCGAGAAAACATGCGAAAAAGCGCGCCTTGCCTTCTGCTACCTGTCGAACAGCGAGAGCAGATGCGTGGCAAGCTCTAAGTTCTGCAGGCGCACTGCGGCCACGCAGCTGGACGAGAGGTACCTTCCTTGGGAGCTTGCTGAGCCGTGGAGAACACATTTCTTAGCGAATTGCACTTGTCTCGTAGACAAAACGCTGCCGGTGGCCCTGTGGCGCAACGGATAACGCGTCTGACTACGGATCAGAAGATTCCAGGTTCGAATCTTGGCAGGGTCGGCATTTTGTTAGTTTCCGACGAGTAGCTGGGCAGTGGATTTCGTATGTCGCCGCATCGTGGAGTGCTTTGTTACTCCTGTGCTTCTCGCAGCTGCATGTCGGGGCGATCGTGGTAAATATCGCTGCCTGCAAGCGTCAGCGTAGCGTCAGTCGAGCAAAGTCGAGACAAGTCAAGCTGAGAGCTGTAGGAGATGTTACGCAATCACATGTAGGCGTGTGAAAGCGACGCAGACAACACTGCCCAGGTGTGAGACGTGATGTGACGAAGAGCCAGTACTCTCCCACACAGCAGAGTGGCGCAGTGGAAGCGTGCTGGGCCCATAACCCAGCGGTCCGTGGATCGAAACCACGCTCTGCTAAAAATATTTCTTTTGCAGACTGTGTCCAGCTCGATTACTACGCCCAGAGCGTCGGCTGGGGTGCTTTGATTCAGCCTCAGTAGCAAACCCTGATGTGTGAAGAATGCAAGGACCACTTCCTAAGATGTGGCATTTTTTTTTAGATTTTGCACCAACTACACTCCTTGATCGCAAACTTTATGCTCTTCCGATCCCCATACGCGCAACTCTCGAACAGGTTTGTGAGATAAAAATCGCATCTCCCCGGCGGGGAATCGAACCCCGGTCTCCCGCGTGACAGGCGGGGATACTAACCACTATACTACCGAGGATGCACTGTAGACAGCTGCCTGTGTGGGAGACACATGTTGCTAGTACCTGCAAACGTCCTACACTAAGTTCGGCGAGTGATAGTGCAGCAATTAAAAATCGGATGTCTCTCCCCGGCGGGGAATCGAACCCCGGTCTCCCGGGTGACAGGCGGGGATACTAACCACTATACTACCGAGGATGCGCTGTAGGCAGCTGCCTGTGTGGGAGACACATGTTGCTAGTACCTGCAAACGTCCTACACTAAGACGGCGAGTGATAGTGCAGCAATTAAAAATCGGATGTCTCTCCCCGGCGGGGAATCGAACCCCGGTCTCCCGGGTGACAGGAGGGGATACTAACCACTATACTACCGAGGAAGACGCAGCTACCGTATCGAATGCACGATTATATTCCTCAAATAGCTGATACATCTCAAACGTAGCCTCCTGTTGCTGTCAGAGACTGTGCCACGAAATAAAAATATGCCCCAGGAGAGGCTCGAACTCACAACCCCGGCATTGCGCACGGCTACTGCCTTATAAGTACCGTGCGCTAACCAATTGCGCCACTGGGGCTACAACACAGGGCCCTCAGTCAGTGGTATTCACTTTGCTGGAAACTAGTGGTGGCCACAGAAACATATGTTCGCCACCTGGTGCCATACTGCGACTTTTGCACCTGACTACGAATGGTTCGTGCTATTCTTGCTTCATATGCTACGCTTACATGCACATCAACCGGCTCTCGTCGTCGAGAAAACATGCGAAAAAGCGCGCCTTGCCTTCTGCTACCTGTCGAACAGCGAGAGCAGATGCGTGGCAAGCTCTAAGTTCTGCAGGCGCACTGCGGCCACGCAGCTGGACGAGAGGTACCTTCCTTGGGAGCTTGCTGAGCCGTGGAGAACACATTTCTTAGCGAATTGCACTTGTCTCGTAGACAAAACGCTGCCGGTGGCCCTGTGGCGCAACGGATAACGCGTCTGACTACGGATCAGAAGATTCCAGGTTCGAATCTTGGCAGGGTCGGCATTTTGTTAGTTTCCGACGAGTAGCTGGGCAGTGGATTTCGTATGTCGCCGCATCGTGGAGTGCTTTGTTACTCCTGTGCTTCTCGCAGCTGCATGTCGGGGCGATCGTGGTAAATATCGCTGCCTGCAAGCGTCAGCGTAGCGTCAGTCGAGCAAAGTCGAGACAAGTCAAGCTGAGAGCTGTAGGAGATGTTACGCAATCACATGTAGGCGTGTGAAAGCGACGCAGACAACACTGCCCAGGTGTGAGACGTGATGTGACGAAGAGCCAGTACTCTCCCACACAGCAGAGTGGCGCAGTGGAAGCGTGCTGGGCCCATAACCCAGCGGTCCGTGGATCGAAACCACGCTCTGCTAAAAATATTTCTTTTGCAGACTGTGTCCAGCTCGATTACTACGCCCAGAGCGTCGGCTGGGGTGCTTTGATTCAGCCTCAGTAGCAAACCCTGATGTGTGAAGAATGCAAGGACCACTTCCTAAGATGTGGCATTTTTTTTTAGATTTTGCACCAACTACACTCCTTGATCGCAAACTTTATGCTCTTCCGATCCCCATACGCGCAACTCTCGAACAGGTTTGTGAGATAAAAATCGCATCTCCCCGGCGGGGAATCGAACCCCGGTCTCCCGCGTGACAGGCGGGGATACTAACCACTATACTACCGAGGATGCACTGTAGACAGCTGCCTGTGTGGGAGACACATGTTGCTAGTACCTGCAAACGTCCTACACTAAGTTCGGCGAGTGATAGTGCAGCAATTAAAAATCGGATGTCTCTCCCCGGCGGGGAATCGAACCCCGGTCTCCCGGGTGACAGGCGGGGATACTAACCACTATACTACCGAGGATGCGCTGTAGGCAGCTGCCTGTGTGGGAGACACATGTTGCTAGTACCTGCAAACGTCCTACACTAAGACGGCGAGTGATAGTGCAGCAATTAAAAATCGGATGTCTCTCCCCGGCGGGGAATCGAACCCCGGTCTCCCGGGTGACAGGAGGGGATACTAACCACTATACTACCGAGGAAGACGCAGCTACCGTATCGAATGCACGATTATATTCCTCAAATAGCTGATACATCTCAAACGTAGCCTCCTGTTGCTGTCAGAGACTGTGCCACGAAATAAAAATATGCCCCAGGAGAGGCTCGAACTCACAACCCCGGCATTGCGCACGGCTACTGCCTTATAAGTACCGTGCGCTAACCAATTGCGCCACTGGGGCTACAACACAGGGCCCTCAGTCAGTGGTATTCACTTTGCTGGAAACTAGTGGTGGCCACAGAAACATATGTTCGCCACCTGGTGCCATACTGCGACTTTTGCACCTGACTACGAATGGTTCGTGCTATTCTTGCTTCATATGCTACGCTTACATGCACATCAACCGGCTCTCGTCGTCGAGAAAACATGCGAAAAAGCGCGCCTTGCCTTCTGCTACCTGTCGAACAGCGAGAGCAGATGCGTGGCAAGCTCTAAGTTCTGCAGGCGCACTGCGGCCACGCAGCTGGACGAGAGGTACCTTCCTTGGGAGCTTGCTGAGCCGTGGAGAACACATTTCTTAGCGAATTGCACTTGTCTCGTAGACAAAACGCTGCCGGTGGCCCTGTGGCGCAACGGATAACGCGTCTGACTACGGATCAGAAGATTCCAGGTTCGAATCTTGGCAGGGTCGGCATTTTGTTAGTTTCCGACGAGTAGCTGGGCAGTGGATTTCGTATGTCGCCGCATCGTGGAGTGCTTTGTTACTCCTGTGCTTCTCGCAGCTGCATGTCGGGGCGATCGTGGTAAATATCGCTGCCTGCAAGCGTCAGCGTAGCGTCAGTCGAGCAAAGTCGAGACAAGTCAAGCTGAGAGCTGTAGGAGATGTTACGCAATCACATGTAGGCGTGTGAAAGCGACGCAGACAACACTGCCCAGGTGTGAGACGTGATGTGACGAAGAGCCAGTACTCTCCCACACAGCAGAGTGGCGCAGTGGAAGCGTGCTGGGCCCATAACCCAGCGGTCCGTGGATCGAAACCACGCTCTGCTAAAAATATTTCTTTTGCAGACTGTGTCCAGCTCGATTACTACGCCCAGAGCGTCGGCTGGGGTGCTTTGATTCAGCCTCAGTAGCAAACCCTGATGTGTGAAGAATGCAAGGACCACTTCCTAAGATGTGGCATTTTTTTTTAGATTTTGCACCAACTACACTCCTTGATCGCAAACTTTATGCTCTTCCGATCCCCATACGCGCAACTCTCGAACAGGTTTGTGAGATAAAAATCGCATCTCCCCGGCGGGGAATCGAACCCCGGTCTCCCGCGTGACAGGCGGGGATACTAACCACTATACTACCGAGGATGCACTGTAGACAGCTGCCTGTGTGGGAGACACATGTTGCTAGTACCTGCAAACGTCCTACACTAAGTTCGGCGAGTGATAGTGCAGCAATTAAAAATCGGATGTCTCTCCCCGGCGGGGAATCGAACCCCGGTCTCCCGGGTGACAGGCGGGGATACTAACCACTATACTACCGAGGATGCGCTGTAGGCAGCTGCCTGTGTGGGAGACACATGTTGCTAGTACCTGCAAACGTCCTACACTAAGACGGCGAGTGATAGTGCAGCAATTAAAAATCGGATGTCTCTCCCCGGCGGGGAATCGAACCCCGGTCTCCCGGGTGACAGGAGGGGATACTAACCACTATACTACCGAGGAAGACGCAGCTACCGTATCGAATGCACGATTATATTCCTCAAATAGCTGATACATCTCAAACGTAGCCTCCTGTTGCTGTCAGAGACTGTGCCACGAAATAAAAATATGCCCCAGGAGAGGCTCGAACTCACAACCCCGGCATTGCGCACGGCTACTGCCTTATAAGTACCGTGCGCTAACCAATTGCGCCACTGGGGCTACAACACAGGGCCCTCAGTCAGTGGTATTCACTTTGCTGGAAACTAGTGGTGGCCACAGAAACATATGTTCGCCACCTGGTGCCATACTGCGACTTTTGCACCTGACTACGAATGGTTCGTGCTATTCTTGCTTCATATGCTACGCTTACATGCACATCAACCGGCTCTCGTCGTCGAGAAAACATGCGAAAAAGCGCGCCTTGCCTTCTGCTACCTGTCGAACAGCGAGAGCAGATGCGTGGCAAGCTCTAAGTTCTGCAGGCGCACTGCGGCCACGCAGCTGGACGAGAGGTACCTTCCTTGGGAGCTTGCTGAGCCGTGGAGAACACATTTCTTAGCGAATTGCACTTGTCTCGTAGACAAAACGCTGCCGGTGGCCCTGTGGCGCAACGGATAACGCGTCTGACTACGGATCAGAAGATTCCAGGTTCGAATCTTGGCAGGGTCGGCATTTTGTTAGTTTCCGACGAGTAGCTGGGCAGTGGATTTCGTATGTCGCCGCATCGTGGAGTGCTTTGTTACTCCTGTGCTTCTCGCAGCTGCATGTCGGGGCGATCGTGGTAAATATCGCTGCCTGCAAGCGTCAGCGTAGCGTCAGTCGAGCAAAGTCGAGACAAGTCAAGCTGAGAGCTGTAGGAGATGTTACGCAATCACATGTAGGCGTGTGAAAGCGACGCAGACAACACTGCCCAGGTGTGAGACGTGATGTGACGAAGAGCCAGTACTCTCCCACACAGCAGAGTGGCGCAGTGGAAGCGTGCTGGGCCCATAACCCAGCGGTCCGTGGATCGAAACCACGCTCTGCTAAAAATATTTGTTTTGCAGACTGTGTCCAGCTCGATTACTACGCCCAGAGCGTCGGCTGGGGTGCTTTGATTCAGCCTCAGTAGCAAACCCTGATGTGTGAAGAATGCAAGGACCACTTCCTAAGATGTGGCATTTTTTTTTAGATTTTGCACCAACTACACTCCTTGATCGCAAACTTTATGCTCTTCCGATCCCCATACGCGCAACTCTCGAACAGGTTTGTGAGATAAAAATCGCATCTCCCCGGCGGGGAATCGAACCCCGGTCTCCCGCGTGACAGGCGGGGATACTAACCACTATACTACCGAGGATGCACTGTAGACAGCTGCCTGTGTGGGAGACACATGTTGCTAGTACCTGCAAACGTCCTACACTAAGTTCGGCGAGTGATAGTGCAGCAATTAAAAATCGGATGTCTCTCCCCGGCGGGGAATCGAACCCCGGTCTCCCGGGTGACAGGCGGGGATACTAACCACTATACTACCGAGGATGCGCTGTAGGCAGCTGCCTGTGTGGGAGACACATGTTGCTAGTACCTGCAAACGTCCTACACTAAGACGGCGAGTGATAGTGCAGCAATTAAAAATCGGATGTCTCTCCCCGGCGGGGAATCGAACCCCGGTCTCCCGGGTGACAGGAGGGGATACTAACCACTATACTACCGAGGAAGACGCAGCTACCGTATCGAATGCACGATTATATTCCTCAAATAGCTGATACATCTCAAACGTAGCCTCCTGTTGCTGTCAGAGACTGTGCCACGAAATAAAAATATGCCCCAGGAGAGGCTCGAACTCACAACCCCGGCATTGCGCACGGCTACTGCCTTATAAGTACCGTGCGCTAACCAATTGCGCCACTGGGGCTACAACACAGGGCCCTCAGTCAGTGGTATTCACTTTGCTGGAAACTAGTGGTGGCCACAGAAACATATGTTCGCCACCTGGTGCCATACTGCGACTTTTGCACCTGACTACGAATGGTTCGTGCTATTCTTGCTTCATATGCTACGCTTACATGCACATCAACCGGCTCTCGTCGTCGAGAAAACATGCGAAAAAGCGCGCCTTGCCTTCTGCTACCTGTCGAACAGCGAGAGCAGATGCGTGGCAAGCTCTAAGTTCTGCAGGCGCACTGCGGCCACGCAGCTGGACGAGAGGTACCTTCCTTGGGAGCTTGCTGAGCCGTGGAGAACACATTTCTTAGCGAATTGCACTTGTCTCGTAGACAAAACGCTGCCGGTGGCCCTGTGGCGCAACGGATAACGCGTCTGACTACGGATCAGAAGATTCCAGGTTCGAATCTTGGCAGGGTCGGCATTTTGTTAGTTTCCGACGAGTAGCTGGGCAGTGGATTTCGTATGTCGCCGCATCGTGGAGTGCTTTGTTACTCCTGTGCTTCTCGCAGCTGCATGTCGGGGCGATCGTGGTAAATATCGCTGCCTGCAAGCGTCAGCGTAGCGTCAGTCGAGCAAAGTCGAGACAAGTCAAGCTGAGAGCTGTAGGAGATGTTACGCAATCACATGTAGGCGTGTGAAAGCGACGCAGACAACACTGCCCAGGTGTGAGACGTGATGTGACGAAGAGCCAGTACTCTCCCACACAGCAGAGTGGCGCAGTGGAAGCGTGCTGGGCCCATAACCCAGCGGTCCGTGGATCGAAACCACGCTCTGCTAAAAATATTTCTTTTGCAGACTGTGTCCAGCTCGATTACTACGCCCAGAGCGTCGGCTGGGGTGCTTTGATTCAGCCTCAGTAGCAAACCCTGATGTGTGAAGAATGCAAGGACCACTTCCTAAGATGTGGCATTTTTTTTTAGATTTTGCACCAACTACACTCCTTGATCGCAAACTTTATGCTCTTCCGATCCCCATACGCGCAACTCTCGAACAGGTTTGTGAGATAAAAATCGCATCTCCCCGGCGGGGAATCGAACCCCGGTCTCCCGCGTGACAGGCGGGGATACTAACCACTATACTACCGAGGATGCACTGTAGACAGCTGCCTGTGTGGGAGACACATGTTGCTAGTACCTGCAAACGTCCTACACTAAGTTCGGCGAGTGATAGTGCAGCAATTAAAAATCGGATGTCTCTCCCCGGCGGGGAATCGAACCCCGGTCTCCCGGGTGACAGGCGGGGATACTAACCACTATACTACCGAGGATGCGCTGTAGGCAGCTGCCTGTGTGGGAGACACATGTTGCTAGTACCTGCAAACGTCCTACACTAAGACGGCGAGTGATAGTGCAGCAATTAAAAATCGGATGTCTCTCCCCGGCGGGGAATCGAACCCCGGTCTCCCGGGTGACAGGAGGGGATACTAACCACTATACTACCGAGGAAGACGCAGCTACCGTATCGAATGCACGATTATATTCCTCAAATAGCTGATACATCTCAAACGTAGCCTCCTGTTGCTGTCAGAGACTGTGCCACGAAATAAAAATATGCCCCAGGAGAGGCTCGAACTCACAACCCCGGCATTGCGCACGGCTACTGCCTTATAAGTACCGTGCGCTAACCAATTGCGCCACTGGGGCTACAACACAGGGCCCTCAGTCAGTGGTATTCACTTTGCTGGAAACTAGTGGTGGCCACAGAAACATATGTTCGCCACCTGGTGCCATACTGCGACTTTTGCACCTGACTACGAATGGTTCGTGCTATTCTTGCTTCATATGCTACGCTTACATGCACATCAACCGGCTCTCGTCGTTGAGAAAACATGCGAAAAAGCGCGCCTTGCCTTCTGCTACCTGTCGAACAGCGAGAGCAGATGCGTGGCAAGCTCTAAGTTCTGCAGGCGCACTGCGGCCACGCAGCTGGACGAGAGGTACCTTCCTTGGGAGCTTGCTGAGCCGTGGAGAACACATTTCTTAGCGAATTGCACTTGTCTCGTAGACAAAACGCTGCCGGTGGCCCTGTGGCGCAACGGATAACGCGTCTGACTACGGATCAGAAGATTCCAGGTTCGAATCTTGGCAGGGTCGGCATTTTGTTAGTTTCCGACGAGTAGCTGGGCAGTGGATTTCGTATGTCGCCGCATCGTGGAGTGCTTTGTTACTCCTGTGCTTCTCGCAGCTGCATGTCGGGGCGATCGTGGTAAATATCGCTGCCTGCAAGCGTCAGCGTAGCGTCAGTCGAGCAAAGTCGAGACAAGTCAAGCTGAGAGCTGTAGGAGATGTTACGCAATCACATGTAGGCGTGTGAAAGCGACGCAGACAACACTGCCCAGGTGTGAGACGTGATGTGACGAAGAGCCAGTACTCTCCCACACAGCAGAGTGGCGCAGTGGAAGCGTGCTGGGCCCATAACCCAGAGGTCCGTGGATCGAAACCACGCTCTGCTAAAAATATTTCTTTTGCAGACTGTGTCCAGCTCGATTACTACGCCCAGAGCGTCGGCTGGGGTGCTTTGATTCAGCCTCAGTAGCAAACCCTGATGTGTGAAGAATGCAAGGACCACTTCCTAAGATGTGGCATTTTTTTTTAGATTTTGCACCAACTACACTCCTTGATCGCAAACTTTATGCTCTTCCGATCCCCATACGCGCAACTCTCGAACAGGTTTGTGAGATAAAAATCGCATCTCCACGGCGGGGAATCGAACCCCGGTCTCCCGCGTGACAGGCGGGGATACTAACCACTATACTACCGAGGATGCACTGTAGACAGCTGCCTGTGTGGGAGACACATGTTGCTAGTACCTGCAAACGTCCTACACTAAGTTCGGCGAGTGATAGTGCAGCAATTAAAAATCGGATGTCTCTCCCCGGCGGGGAATCGAACCCCGGTCTCCCGGGTGACAGGCTGGGATACTAACCACTATACTACCGAGGATGCGCTGTAGGCAGCTGCCTGTGTGGGAGACACATGTTGCTAGTACCTGCAAACGTCCTACACTAAGACGGCGAGTGATAGTGCAGCAATTAAAAATCGGATGTCTCTCCCCGGCGGGGAATCGAACCCCGGTCTCCCGGGTGACTACCGAGGAAGACGCAGCTACCGTATCGAATGCACGATTATATTCCTCAAATAGCTGATACATCTCAAACGTAGCCTCCTGTTGCTGTCAGAGACTGTGCCACGAAATAAAAATATGCCCCAGGAGAGGCTCGAACTCACAACCCCGGCATTGCGCACGGCTACTGCCTTATAAGTACCGTGCGCTAACCAATTGCGCCACTGGGGCTACAACACAGGGCCCTCAGTCAGTGGTATTCACTTTGCTGGAAACTAGTGGTGGCCACAGAAACATATGTTCGCCACCTGGTGCCATACTGCGACTTTTGCACCTGACTACGAATGGTTCGTGCTATTCTTGCTTCATATGCTACGCTTACATGCACATCAACCGGCTCTCGTCGTCGAGAAAACATGCGAAAAAGCGCGCCTTGCCTTCTGCTACCTGTCGAACAGCGAGAGCAGATGCGTGGCAAGCTCTAAGTTCTGCAGGCGCACTGCGGCCACGCAGCTGGACGAGAGGTACCTTCCTTGGGAGCTTGCTGAGCCGTGGAGAACACATTTCTTAGCGAATTGCACTTGTCTCGTAGACAAAACGCTGCCGGTGGCCCTGTGGCGCAACGGATAACGCGTCTGACTACGGATCAGAAGATTCCAGGTTCGAATCTTGGCAGGGTCGGCATTTTGTTAGTTTCCGACGAGTAGCTGGGCAGTGGATTTCGTATGTCGCCGCATCGTGGAGTGCTTTGTTACTCCTGTGCTTCTCGCAGCTGCATGTCGGGGCGATCGTGGTAAATATCGCTGCCTGCAAGCGTCAGCGTAGCGTCAGTCGAGCAAAGTCGAGACAAGTCAAGCTGAGAGCTGTAGGAGATGTTACGCAATCACATGTAGGCGTGTGAAAGCGACGCAGACAACACTGCCCAGGTGTGAGACGTGATGTGACGAAGAGCCAGTACTCTCCCACACAGCAGAGTGGCGCAGTGGAAGCGTGCTGGGCCCATAACCCAGAGGTCCGTGGATCGAAACCACGCTCTGCTAAAAATATTTCTTTTGCAGACTGTGTCCAGCTCGATTACTACGCCCAGAGCGTCGGCTGGGGTGCTTTGATTCAGCCTCAGTAGCAAACCCTGATGTGTGAAGAATGCAAGGACCACTTCCTAAGATGTGGCATTTTTTTTTAGATTTTGCACCAACTACACTCCTTGATCGCAAACTTTATGCTCTTCCGATCCCCATACGCGCAACTCTCGAACAGGTTTGTGAGATAAAAATCGCATCTCCACGGCGGGGAATCGAACCCCGGTCTCCCGCGTGACAGGCGGGGATACTAACCACTATACTACCGAGGATGCACTGTAGACAGCTGCCTGTGTGGGAGACACATGTTGCTAGTACCTGCAAACGTCCTACACTAAGTTCGGCGAGTGATAGTGCAGCAATTAAAAATCGGATGTCTCTCCCCGGCGGGGAATCGAACCCCGGTCTCCCGGGTGACAGGCTGGGATACTAACCACTATACTACCGAGGATGCGCTGTAGGCAGCTGCCTGTGTGGGAGACACATGTTGCTAGTACCTGCAAACGTCCTACACTAAGACGGCGAGTGATAGTGCAGCAATTAAAAATCGGATGTCTCTCCCCGGCGGGGAATCGAACCCCGGTCTCCCGGGTGACTACCGAGGAAGACGCAGCTACCGTATCGAATGCACGATTATATTCCTCAAATAGCTGATACATCTCAAACGTAGCCTCCTGTTGCTGTCAGAGACTGTGCCACGAAATAAAAATATGCCCCAGGAGAGGCTCGAACTCACAACCCCGGCATTGCGCACGGCTACTGCCTTATAAGTACCGTGCGCTAACCAATTGCGCCACTGGGGCTACAACACAGGGCCCTCAGTCAGTGGTATTCACTTTGCTGGAAACTAGTGGTGGCCACAGAAACATATGTTCGCCACCTGGTGCCATACTGCGACTTTTGCACCTGACTACGAATGGTTCGTGCTATTCTTGCTTCATATGCTACGCTTACATGCACATCAACCGGCTCTCGTCGTCGAGAAAACATGCGAAAAAGCGCGCCTTGCCTTCTGCTACCTGTCGAACAGCGAGAGCAGATGCGTGGCAAGCTCTAAGTTCTGCAGGCGCACTGCGGCCACGCAGCTGGACGAGAGGTACCTTCCTTGGGAGCTTGCTGAGCCGTGGAGAACACATTTCTTAGCGAATTGCACTTGTCTCGTAGACAAAACGCTGCCGGTGGCCCTGTGGCGCAACGGATAACGCGTCTGACTACGGATCAGAAGATTCCAGGTTCGAATCTTGGCAGGGTCGGCATTTTGTTAGTTTCCGACGAGTAGCTGGGCAGTGGATTTCGTATGTCGCCGCATCGTGGAGTGCTTTGTTACTCCTGTGCTTCTCGCAGCTGCATGTCGGGGCGATCGTGGTAAATATCGCTGCCTGCAAGCGTCAGCGTAGCGTCAGTCGAGCAAAGTCGAGACAAGTCAAGCTGAGAGCTGTAGGAGATGTTACGCAATCACATGTAGGCGTGTGAAAGCGACGCAGACAACACTGCCCAGGTGTGAGACGTGATGTGACGAAGAGCCAGTACTCTCCCACACAGCAGAGTGGCGCAGTGGAAGCGTGCTGGGCCCATAACCCAGAGGTCCGTGGATCGAAACCACGCTCTGCTAAAAATATTTCTTTTGCAGACTGTGTCCAGCTCGATTACTACGCCCAGAGCGTCGGCTGGGGTGCTTTGATTCAGCCTCAGTAGCAAACCCTGATGTGTGAAGAATGCATGGACCACTTCCTAAGATGTGGCATTTTTTTTTAGATTTTGCACCAACTACACTCCTTGATCGCAAACTTTATGCTCTTCCGATCCCCATACGCGCAACTCTCGAACAGGTTTGTGAGATAAAAATCGCATCTCCACGGCGGGGAATCGAACCCCGGTCTCCCGCGTGACAGGCGGGGATACTAACCACTATACTACCGAGGATGCACTGTAGACAGCTGCCTGTGTGGGAGACACATGTTGCTAGTACCTGCAAACGTCCTACACTAAGTTCGGCGAGTGATAGTGCAGCAATTAAAAATCGGATGTCTCTCCCCGGCGGGGAATCGAACCCCGGTCTCCCGGGTGACAGGCTGGGATACTAACCACTATACTACCGAGGATGCGCTGTAGGCAGCTGCCTGTGTGGGAGACACATGTTGCTAGTACCTGCAAACGTCCTACACTAAGACGGCGAGTGATAGTGCAGCAATTAAAAATCGGATGTCTCTCCCCGGCGGGGAATCGAACCCCGGTCTCCCGGGTGACTACCGAGGAAGACGCAGCTACCGTATCGAATGCACGATTATATTCCTCAAATAGCTGATACATCTCAAACGTAGCCTCCTGTTGCTGTCAGAGACTGTGCCACGAAATAAAAATATGCCCCAGGAGAGGCTCGAACTCACAACCCCGGCATTGCGCACGGCTACTGCCTTATAAGTACCGTGCGCTAACCAATTGCGCCACTGGGGCTACAACACAGGGCCCTCAGTCAGTGGTATTCACTTTGCTGGAAACTAGTGGTGGCCACAGAAACATATGTTCGCCACCTGGTGCCATACTGCGACTTTTGCACCTGACTACGAATGGTTCGTGCTATTCTTGCTTCATATGCTACGCTTACATGCACATCAACCGGCTCTCGTCGTCGAGAAAACATGCGAAAAAGCGCGCCTTGCCTTCTGCTACCTGTCGAACAGCGAGAGCAGATGCGTGGCAAGCTCTAAGTTCTGCAGGCGCACTGCGGCCACGCAGCTGGACGAGAGGTACCTTCCTTGGGAGCTTGCTGAGCCGTGGAGAACACATTTCTTAGCGAATTGCACTTGTCTCGTAGACAAAACGCTGCCGGTGGCCCTGTGGCGCAACGGATAACGCGTCTGACTACGGATCAGAAGATTCCAGGTTCGAATCTTGGCAGGGTCGGCATTTTGTTAGTTTCCGACGAGTAGCTGGGCAGTGGATTTCGTATGTCGCCGCATCGTGGAGTGCTTTGTTACTCCTGTGCTTCTCGCAGCTGCATGTCGGGGCGATCGTGGTAAATATCGCTGCCTGCAAGCGTCAGCGTAGCGTCAGTCGAGCAAAGTCGAGACAAGTCAAGCTGAGAGCTGTAGGAGATGTTACGCAATCACATGTAGGCGTGTGAAAGCGACGCAGACAACACTGCCCAGGTGTGAGACGTGATGTGACGAAGAGCCAGTACTCTCCCACACAGCAGAGTGGCGCAGTGGAAGCGTGCTGGGCCCATAACCCAGAGGTCCGTGGATCGAAACCACGCTCTGCTAAAAATATTTCTTTTGCAGACTGTGTCCAGCTCGATTACTACGCCCAGAGCGTCGGCTGGGGTGCTTTGATTCAGCCTCAGTAGCAAACCCTGATGTGTGAAGAATGCAAGGACCACTTCCTAAGATGTGGCATTTTTTTTTAGATTTTGCACCAACTACACTCCTTGATCGCAAACTTTATGCTCTTCCGATCCCCATACGCGCAACTCTCGAACAGGTTTGTGAGATAAAAATCGCATCTCCACGGCGGGGAATCGAACCCCGGTCTCCCGCGTGACAGGCGGGGATACTAACCACTATACTACCGAGGATGCACTGTAGACAGCTGCCTGTGTGGGAGACACATGTTGCTAGTACCTGCAAACGTCCTACACTAAGTTCGGCGAGTGATAGTGCAGCAATTAAAAATCGGATGTCTCTCCCCGGCGGGGAATCGAACCCCGGTCTCCCGGGTGACAGGCTGGGATACTAACCACTATACTACCGAGGATGCGCTGTAGGCAGCTGCCTGTGTGGGAGACACATGTTGCTAGTACCTGCAAACGTCCTACACTAAGACGGCGAGTGATAGTGCAGCAATTAAAAATCGGATGTCTCTCCCCGGCGGGGAATCGAACCCCGGTCTCCCGGGTGACTACCGAGGAAGACGCAGCTACCGTATCGAATGCACGATTATATTCCTCAAATAGCTGATACATCTCAAACGTAGCCTCCTGTTGCTGTCAGAGACTGTGCCACGAAATAAAAATATGCCCCAGGAGAGGCTCGAACTCACAACCCCGGCATTGCGCACGGCTACTGCCTTATAAGTACCGTGCGCTAACCAATTGCGCCACTGGGGCTACAACACAGGGCCCTCAGTCAGTGGTATTCACTTTGCTGGAAACTAGTGGTGGCCACAGAAACATATGTTCGCCACCTGGTGCCATACTGCGACTTTTGCACCTGACTACGAATGGTTCGTGCTATTCTTGCTTCATATGCTACGCTTACATGCACATCAACCGGCTCTCGTCGTCGAGAAAACATGCGAAAAAGCGCGCCTTGCCTTCTGCTACCTGTCGAACAGCGAGAGCAGATGCGTGGCAAGCTCTAAGTTCTGCAGGCGCACTGCGGCCACGCAGCTGGACGAGAGGTACCTTCCTTGGGAGCTTGCTGAGCCGTGGAGAACACATTTCTTAGCGAATTGCACTTGTCTCGTAGACAAAACGCTGCCGGTGGCCCTGTGGCGCAACGGATAACGCGTCTGACTACGGATCAGAAGATTCCAGGTTCGAATCTTGGCAGGGTCGGCATTTTGTTAGTTTCCGACGAGTAGCTGGGCAGTGGATTTCGTATGTCGCCGCATCGTGGAGTGCTTTGTTACTCCTGTGCTTCTCGCAGCTGCATGTCGGGGCGATCGTGGTAAATATCGCTGCCTGCAAGCGTCAGCGTAGCGTCAGTCGAGCAAAGTCGAGACAAGTCAAGCTGAGAGCTGTAGGAGATGTTACGCAATCACATGTAGGCGTGTGAAAGCGACGCAGACAACACTGCCCAGGTGTGAGACGTGATGTGACGAAGAGCCAGTACTCTCCCACACAGCAGAGTGGCGCAGTGGAAGCGTGCTGGGCCCATAACCCAGCGGTCCGTGGATCGAAACCACGCTCTGCTAAAAATATTTCTTTTGCAGACTGTGTCCAGCTCGATTACTACGCCCAGAGCGTCGGCTGGGGTGCTTTGATTCAGCCTCAGTAGCAAACCCTGATGTGTGAAGAATGCAAGGACCACTTCCTAAGATGTGGCATTTTTTTTTAGATTTTGCACCAACTACACTCCTTGATCGCAAACTTTATGCTCTTCCGATCCCCATACGCGCAACTCTCGAACAGGTTTGTGAGATAAAAATCGCATCTCCCCGGCGGGGAATCGAACCCCGGTCTCCCGCGTGACAGGCGGGGATACTAACCACTATACTACCGAGGATGCACTGTAGACAGCTGCCTGTGTGGGAGACACATGTTGCTAGTACCTGCAAACGTCCTACACTAAGTTCGGCGAGTGATAGTGCAGCAATTAAAAATCGGATGTCTCTCCCCGGCGGGGAATCGAACCCCGGTCTCCCGGGTGACAGGCGGGGATACTAACCACTATACTACCGAGGATGCGCTGTAGGCAGCTGCCTGTGTGGGAGACACATGTTGCTAGTACCTGCAAACGTCCTACACTAAGACGGCGAGTGATAGTGCAGCAATTAAAAATCGGATGTCTCTCCCCGGCGGGGAATCGAACCCCGGTCTCCCGGGTGACAGGAGGGGATACTAACCACTATACTACCGAGGAAGACGCAGCTACCGTATCGAATGCACGATTATATTCCTCAAATAGCTGATACATCTCAAACGTAGCCTCCTGTTGCTGTCAGAGACTGTGCCACGAAATAAAAATATGCCCCAGGAGAGGCTCGAACTCACAACCCCGGCATTGCGCACGGCTACTGCCTTATAAGTACCGTGCGCTAACCAATTGCGCCACTGGGGCTACAACACAGGGCCCTCAGTCAGTGGTATTCACTTTGCTGGAAACTAGTGGTGGCCACAGAAACATATGTTCGCCACCTGGTGCCATACTGCGACTTTTGCACCTGACTACGAATGGTTCGTGCTATTCTTGCTTCATATGCTACGCTTACATGCACATCAACCGGCTCTCGTCGTCGAGAAAACATGCGAAAAAGCGCGCCTTGCCTTCTGCTACCTGTCGAACAGCGAGAGCAGATGCGTGGCAAGCTCTAAGTTCTGCAGGCGCACTGCGGCCACGCAGCTGGACGAGAGGTACCTTCCTTGGGAGCTTGCTGAGCCGTGGAGAACACATTTCTTAGCGAATTGCACTTGTCTCGTAGACAAAACGCTGCCGGTGGCCCTGTGGCGCAACGGATAACGCGTCTGACTACGGATCAGAAGATTCCAGGTTCGAATCTTGGCAGGGTCGGCATTTTGTTAGTTTCCGACGAGTAGCTGGGCAGTGGATTTCGTATGTCGCCGCATCGTGGAGTGCTTTGTTACTCCTGTGCTTCTCGCAGCTGCATGTCGGGGCGATCGTGGTAAATATCGCTGCCTGCAAGCGTCAGCGTAGCGTCAGTCGAGCAAAGTCGAGACAAGTCAAGCTGAGAGCTGTAGGAGATGTTACGCAATCACATGTAGGCGTGTGAAAGCGACGCAGACAACACTGCCCAGGTGTGAGACGTGATGTGACGAAGAGCCAGTACTCTCCCACACAGCAGAGTGGCGCAGTGGAAGCGTGCTGGGCCCATAACCCAGAGGTCCGTGGATCGAAACCACGCTCTGCTAAAAATATTTCTTTTGCAGACTGTGTCCAGCTCGATTACTACGCCCAGAGCGTCGGCTGGGGTGCTTTGATTCAGCCTCAGTAGCAAACCCTGATGTGTGAAGAATGCAAGGACCACTTCCTAAGATGTGGCATTTTTTTTTAGATTTTGCACCAACTACACTCCTTGATCGCAAACTTTATGCTCTTCCGATCCCCATACGCGCAACTCTCGAACAGGTTTGTGAGATAAAAATCGCATCTCCACGGCGGGGAATCGAACCCCGGTCTCCCGCGTGACAGGCGGGGATACTAACCACTATACTACCGAGGATGCACTGTAGACAGCTGCCTGTGTGGGAGACACATGTTGCTAGTACCTGCAAACGTCCTACACTAAGTTCGGCGAGTGATAGTGCAGCAATTAAAAATCGGATGTCTCTCCCCGGCGGGGAATCGAACCCCGGTCTCCCGGGTGACAGGCTGGGATACTAACCACTATACTACCGAGGATGCGCTGTAGGCAGCTGCCTGTGTGGGAGACACATGTTGCTAGTACCTGCAAACGTCCTACACTAAGACGGCGAGTGATAGTGCAGCAATTAAAAATCGGATGTCTCTCCCCGGCGGGGAATCGAACCCCGGTCTCCCGGGTGACTACCGAGGAAGACGCAGCTACCGTATCGAATGCACGATTATATTCCTCAAATAGCTGATACATCTCAAACGTAGCCTCCTGTTGCTGTCAGAGACTGTGCCACGAAATAAAAATATGCCCCAGGAGAGGCTCGAACTCACAACCCCGGCATTGCGCACGGCTACTGCCTTATAAGTACCGTGCGCTAACCAATTGCGCCACTGGGGCTACAACACAGGGCCCTCAGTCAGTGGTATTCACTTTGCTGGAAACTAGTGGTGGCCACAGAAACATATGTTCGCCACCTGGTGCCATACTGCGACTTTTGCACCTGACTACGAATGGTTCGTGCTATTCTTGCTTCATATGCTACGCTTACATGCACATCAACCGGCTCTCGTCGTCGAGAAAACATGCGAAAAAGCGCGCCTTGCCTTCTGCTACCTGTCGAACAGCGAGAGCAGATGCGTGGCAAGCTCTAAGTTCTGCAGGCGCACTGCGGCCACGCAGCTGGACGAGAGGTACCTTCCTTGGGAGCTTGCTGAGCCGTGGAGAACACATTTCTTAGCGAATTGCACTTGTCTCGTAGACAAAACGCTGCCGGTGGCCCTGTGGCGCAACGGATAACGCGTCTGACTACGGATCAGAAGATTCCAGGTTCGAATCTTGGCAGGGTCGGCATTTTGTTAGTTTCCGACGAGTAGCTGGGCAGTGGATTTCGTATGTCGCCGCATCGTGGAGTGCTTTGTTACTCCTGTGCTTCTCGCAGCTGCATGTCGGGGCGATCGTGGTAAATATCGCTGCCTGCAAGCGTCAGCGTAGCGTCAGTCGAGCAAAGTCGAGACAAGTCAAGCTGAGAGCTGTAGGAGATGTTACGCAATCACATGTAGGCGTGTGAAAGCGACGCAGACAACACTGCCCAGGTGTGAGACGTGATGTGACGAAGAGCCAGTACTCTCCCACACAGCAGAGTGGCGCAGTGGAAGCGTGCTGGGCCCATAACCCAGAGGTCCGTGGATCGAAACCACGCTCTGCTAAAAATATTTCTTTTGCAGACTGTGTCCAGCTCGATTACTACGCCCAGAGCGTCGGCTGGGGTGCTTTGATTCAGCCTCAGTAGCAAACCCTGATGTGTGAAGAATGCATGGACCACTTCCTAAGATGTGGCATTTTTTTTTAGATTTTGCACCAACTACACTCCTTGATCGCAAACTTTATGCTCTTCCGATCCCCATACGCGCAACTCTCGAACAGGTTTGTGAGATAAAAATCGCATCTCCACGGCGGGGAATCGAACCCCGGTCTCCCGCGTGACAGGCGGGGATACTAACCACTATACTACCGAGGATGCACTGTAGACAGCTGCCTGTGTGGGAGACACATGTTGCTAGTACCTGCAAACGTCCTACACTAAGTTCGGCGAGTGATAGTGCAGCAATTAAAAATCGGATGTCTCTCCCCGGCGGGGAATCGAACCCCGGTCTCCCGGGTGACAGGCTGGGATACTAACCACTATACTACCGAGGATGCGCTGTAGGCAGCTGCCTGTGTGGGAGACACATGTTGCTAGTACCTGCAAACGTCCTACACTAAGACGGCGAGTGATAGTGCAGCAATTAAAAATCGGATGTCTCTCCCCGGCGGGGAATCGAACCCCGGTCTCCCGGGTGACTACCGAGGAAGACGCAGCTACCGTATCGAATGCACGATTATATTCCTCAAATAGCTGATACATCTCAAACGTAGCCTCCTGTTGCTGTCAGAGACTGTGCCACGAAATAAAAATATGCCCCAGGAGAGGCTCGAACTCACAACCCCGGCATTGCGCACGGCTACTGCCTTATAAGTACCGTGCGCTAACCAATTGCGCCACTGGGGCTACAACACAGGGCCCTCAGTCAGTGGTATTCACTTTGCTGGAAACTAGTGGTGGCCACAGAAACATATGTTCGCCACCTGGTGCCATACTGCGACTTTTGCACCTGACTACGAATGGTTCGTGCTATTCTTGCTTCATATGCTACGCTTACATGCACATCAACCGGCTCTCGTCGTCGAGAAAACATGCGAAAAAGCGCGCCTTGCCTTCTGCTACCTGTCGAACAGCGAGAGCAGATGCGTGGCAAGCTCTAAGTTCTGCAGGCGCACTGCGGCCACGCAGCTGGACGAGAGGTACCTTCCTTGGGAGCTTGCTGAGCCGTGGAGAACACATTTCTTAGCGAATTGCACTTGTCTCGTAGACAAAACGCTGCCGGTGGCCCTGTGGCGCAACGGATAACGCGTCTGACTACGGATCAGAAGATTCCAGGTTCGAATCTTGGCAGGGTCGGCATTTTGTTAGTTTCCGACGAGTAGCTGGGCAGTGGATTTCGTATGTCGCCGCATCGTGGAGTGCTTTGTTACTCCTGTGCTTCTCGCAGCTGCATGTCGGGGCGATCGTGGTAAATATCGCTGCCTGCAAGCGTCAGCGTAGCGTCAGTCGAGCAAAGTCGAGACAAGTCAAGCTGAGAGCTGTAGGAGATGTTACGCAATCACATGTAGGCGTGTGAAAGCGACGCAGACAACACTGCCCAGGTGTGAGACGTGATGTGACGAAGAGCCAGTACTCTCCCACACAGCAGAGTGGCGCAGTGGAAGCGTGCTGGGCCCATAACCCAGAGGTCCGTGGATCGAAACCACGCTCTGCTAAAAATATTTCTTTTGCAGACTGTGTCCAGCTCGATTACTACGCCCAGAGCGTCGGCTGGGGTGCTTTGATTCAGCCTCAGTAGCAAACCCTGATGTGTGAAGAATGCAAGGACCACTTCCTAAGATGTGGCATTTTTTTTTAGATTTTGCACCAACTACACTCCTTGATCGCAAACTTTATGCTCTTCCGATCCCCATACGCGCAACTCTCGAACAGGTTTGTGAGATAAAAATCGCATCTCCACGGCGGGGAATCGAACCCCGGTCTCCCGCGTGACAGGCGGGGATACTAACCACTATACTACCGAGGATGCACTGTAGACAGCTGCCTGTGTGGGAGACACATGTTGCTAGTACCTGCAAACGTCCTACACTAAGTTCGGCGAGTGATAGTGCAGCAATTAAAAATCGGATGTCTCTCCCCGGCGGGGAATCGAACCCCGGTCTCCCGGGTGACAGGCTGGGATACTAACCACTATACTACCGAGGATGCGCTGTAGGCAGCTGCCTGTGTGGGAGACACATGTTGCTAGTACCTGCAAACGTCCTACACTAAGACGGCGAGTGATAGTGCAGCAATTAAAAATCGGATGTCTCTCCCCGGCGGGGAATCGAACCCCGGTCTCCCGGGTGACTACCGAGGAAGACGCAGCTACCGTATCGAATGCACGATTATATTCCTCAAATAGCTGATACATCTCAAACGTAGCCTCCTGTTGCTGTCAGAGACTGTGCCACGAAATAAAAATATGCCCCAGGAGAGGCTCGAACTCACAACCCCGGCATTGCGCACGGCTACTGCCTTATAAGTACCGTGCGCTAACCAATTGCGCCACTGGGGCTACAACACAGGGCCCTCAGTCAGTGGTATTCACTTTGCTGGAAACTAGTGGTGGCCACAGAAACATATGTTCGCCACCTGGTGCCATACTGCGACTTTTGCACCTGACTACGAATGGTTCGTGCTATTCTTGCTTCATATGCTACGCTTACATGCACATCAACCGGCTCTCGTCGTCGAGAAAACATGCGAAAAAGCGCGCCTTGCCTTCTGCTACCTGTCGAACAGCGAGAGCAGATGCGTGGCAAGCTCTAAGTTCTGCAGGCGCACTGCGGCCACGCAGCTGGACGAGAGGTACCTTCCTTGGGAGCTTGCTGAGCCGTGGAGAACACATTTCTTAGCGAATTGCACTTGTCTCGTAGACAAAACGCTGCCGGTGGCCCTGTGGCGCAACGGATAACGCGTCTGACTACGGATCAGAAGATTCCAGGTTCGAATCTTGGCAGGGTCGGCATTTTGTTAGTTTCCGACGAGTAGCTGGGCAGTGGATTTCGTATGTCGCCGCATCGTGGAGTGCTTTGTTACTCCTGTGCTTCTCGCAGCTGCATGTCGGGGCGATCGTGGTAAATATCGCTGCCTGCAAGCGTCAGCGTAGCGTCAGTCGAGCAAAGTCGAGACAAGTCAAGCTGAGAGCTGTAGGAGATGTTACGCAATCACATGTAGGCGTGTGAAAGCGACGCAGACAACACTGCCCAGGTGTGAGACGTGATGTGACGAAGAGCCAGTACTCTCCCACACAGCAGAGTGGCGCAGTGGAAGCGTGCTGGGCCCATAACCCAGAGGTCCGTGGATCGAAACCACGCTCTGCTAAAAATATTTCTTTTGCAGACTGTGTCCAGCTCGATTACTACGCCCAGAGCGTCGGCTGGGGTGCTTTGATTCAGCCTCAGTAGCAAACCCTGATGTGTGAAGAATGCATGGACCACTTCCTAAGATGTGGCATTTTTTTTTAGATTTTGCACCAACTACACTCCTTGATCGCAAACTTTATGCTCTTCCGATCCCCATACGCGCAACTCTCGAACAGGTTTGTGAGATAAAAATCGCATCTCCACGGCGGGGAATCGAACCCCGGTCTCCCGCGTGACAGGCGGGGATACTAACCACTATACTACCGAGGATGCACTGTAGACAGCTGCCTGTGTGGGAGACACATGTTGCTAGTACCTGCAAACGTCCTACACTAAGTTCGGCGAGTGATAGTGCAGCAATTAAAAATCGGATGTCTCTCCCCGGCGGGGAATCGAACCCCGGTCTCCCGGGTGACAGGCTGGGATACTAACCACTATACTACCGAGGATGCGCTGTAGGCAGCTGCCTGTGTGGGAGACACATGTTGCTAGTACCTGCAAACGTCCTACACTAAGACGGCGAGTGATAGTGCAGCAATTAAAAATCGGATGTCTCTCCCCGGCGGGGAATCGAACCCCGGTCTCCCGGGTGACTACCGAGGAAGACGCAGCTACCGTATCGAATGCACGATTATATTCCTCAAATAGCTGATACATCTCAAACGTAGCCTCCTGTTGCTGTCAGAGACTGTGCCACGAAATAAAAATATGCCCCAGGAGAGGCTCGAACTCACAACCCCGGCATTGCGCACGGCTACTGCCTTATAAGTACCGTGCGCTAACCAATTGCGCCACTGGGGCTACAACACAGGGCCCTCAGTCAGTGGTATTCACTTTGCTGGAAACTAGTGGTGGCCACAGAAACATATGTTCGCCACCTGGTGCCATACTGCGACTTTTGCACCTGACTACGAATGGTTCGTGCTATTCTTGCTTCATATGCTACGCTTACATGCACATCAACCGGCTCTCGTCGTCGAGAAAACATGCGAAAAAGCGCGCCTTGCCTTCTGCTACCTGTCGAACAGCGAGAGCAGATGCGTGGCAAGCTCTAAGTTCTGCAGGCGCACTGCGGCCACGCAGCTGGACGAGAGGTACCTTCCTTGGGAGCTTGCTGAGCCGTGGAGAACACATTTCTTAGCGAATTGCACTTGTCTCGTAGACAAAACGCTGCCGGTGGCCCTGTGGCGCAACGGATAACGCGTCTGACTACGGATCAGAAGATTCCAGGTTCGAATCTTGGCAGGGTCGGCATTTTGTTAGTTTCCGACGAGTAGCTGGGCAGTGGATTTCGTATGTCGCCGCATCGTGGAGTGCTTTGTTACTCCTGTGCTTCTCGCAGCTGCATGTCGGGGCGATCGTGGTAAATATCGCTGCCTGCAAGCGTCAGCGTAGCGTCAGTCGAGCAAAGTCGAGACAAGTCAAGCTGAGAGCTGTAGGAGATGTTACGCAATCACATGTAGGCGTGTGAAAGCGACGCAGACAACACTGCCCAGGTGTGAGACGTGATGTGACGAAGAGCCAGTACTCTCCCACACAGCAGAGTGGCGCAGTGGAAGCGTGCTGGGCCCATAACCCAGAGGTCCGTGGATCGAAACCACGCTCTGCTAAAAATATTTCTTTTGCAGACTGTGTCCAGCTCGATTACTACGCCCAGAGCGTCGGCTGGGGTGCTTTGATTCAGCCTCAGTAGCAAACCCTGATGTGTGAAGAATGCAAGGACCACTTCCTAAGATGTGGCTTTTTTTTTAGATTTTGCACCAACTACACTCCTTGATCGCAAACTTTATGCTCTTCCGATCCCCATACGCGCAACTCTCGAACAGGTTTGTGAGATAAAAATCGCATCTCCACGGCGGGGAATCGAACCCCGGTCTCCCGCGTGACAGGCGGGGATACTAACCACTATACTACCGAGGATGCACTGTAGACAGCTGCCTGTGTGGGAGACACATGTTGCTAGTACCTGCAAACGTCCTACACTAAGTTCGGCGAGTGATAGTGCAGCAATTAAAAATCGGATGTCTCTCCCCGGCGGGGAATCGAACCCCGGTCTCCCGGGTGACAGGCTGGGATACTAACCACTATACTACCGAGGATGCGCTGTAGGCAGCTGCCTGTGTGGGAGACACATGTTGCTAGTACCTGCAAACGTCCTACACTAAGACGGCGAGTGATAGTGCAGCAATTAAAAATCGGATGTCTCTCCCCGGCGGGGAATCGAACCCCGGTCTCCCGGGTGACTACCGAGGAAGACGCAGCTACCGTATCGAATGCACGATTATATTCCTCAAATAGCTGATACATCTCAAACGTAGCCTCCTGTTGCTGTCAGAGACTGTGCCACGAAATAAAAATATGCCCCAGGAGAGGCTCGAACTCACAACCCCGGCATTGCGCACGGCTACTGCCTTATAAGTACCGTGCGCTAACCAATTGCGCCACTGGGGCTACAACACAGGGCCCTCAGTCAGTGGTATTCACTTTGCTGGAAACTAGTGGTGGCCACAGAAACATATGTTCGCCACCTGGTGCCATACTGCGACTTTTGCACCTGACTACGAATGGTTCGTGCTATTCTTGCTTCATATGCTACGCTTACATGCACATCAACCGGCTCTCGTCGTCGAGAAAACATGCGAAAAAGCGCGCCTTGCCTTCTGCTACCTGTCGAACAGCGAGAGCAGATGCGTGGCAAGCTCTAAGTTCTGCAGGCGCACTGCGGCCACGCAGCTGGACGAGAGGTACCTTCCTTGGGAGCTTGCTGAGCCGTGGAGAACACATTTCTTAGCGAATTGCACTTGTCTCGTAGACAAAATGCTGCCGGTGGCCCTGTGGCGCAACGGATAACGCGTCTGACTACGGATCAGAAGATTCCAGGTTCGAATCTTGGCAGGGTCGGCATTTTGTTAGTTTCCGACGAGTAGCTGGGCAGTGGATTTCGTATGTCGCCGCATCGTGGAGTTCTTTGTTACTCCTGTGCTTCTCGCAGCTGCATGTCGGGGCGATCGTGGTAAATATCGCTGCCTGCAAGCGTCAGCGTAGCGTCAGTCGAGCAAAAACGAGATGTTACGCAATCACATGTAGGCGTGTGAAAGCGACGCAGACAACACTGCCCAGGTGTGAGACGTGATGTGACGAAGAGCCAGTACTCTCCCACACAGCAGAGTGGCGCAGTGGAAGCGTGCTGGGCCCATAACCCAGAGGTCCGTGGATCGAAACCACGCTCTGCTAAAAATATTTCTTTTGCAGACTGTGTCCAGCTCGATTACTACGCCCAGAACGTCGGCTGGGGTGCTTTGATTCAGCCTCAGTAGCAAACCCTGATGTGTGAAGAATGCAAGAACCACTTCCTAAGATGTAGCATTTTTTTTAGATTTTGCACCAACTACACTCCTTGATCGCAAACTTTATGCTCTTCCGATCCCCATACGCGCAACTCTCGAACAGGTTTGTGAGATAAAAATCGCATCTCCCCGGCGGGGAATCGAACCCCGGTCTCCCGCGTGACAGGCGGGGATACTAACCACTATTCTACCGAGGATGCGCTGTAGGCAGCTGCCTGTGTGGGAGACACATGTTGCTAGTACCTGCAAACGTCCTACACTAAGACGGCGAGTGATAGTGCAGCAATTAAAAATCGGATGTCTCTCCCCGGCGGGGAATCGAACCCCGGTCTCCCGGGTGACAGGAGGGGATACTAACCACTATACTACCGAGGAAGACGCAGCTACCGTATCGAATGCACGATTATATTCCTCAAATAGCTGATACATCTCAAACGTAGCCTCCTGTTGCTGTCAGAGACTGTGCCACGAAATAAAAATATGCCCCAGGAGAGGCTCGAACTCACAACCCCGGCATTGCTCACGGCTACTGCCTTATAAGTACCGTGCGCTAACCAATTGCGCCACTGGGGCTACAACACAGGGCCCTCAGTCAGTGGTATTCACTTTGCTGGAAACTAGTGGTGGCCACAGAAACATATGTTCGCCACCTGGTGCCATACTGCGACTTTTGCACCTGACTACGAATGGTTCGTGCTATTCTTGTTTCATATGCTACGCTTACATGCACATCAACCGGCTCTCGTCGTCGAGAAAACATGCGAAAAAGCGCGCCTTGCCTTCTGCTACCTGTCGAACAGCGAGAGCAGATGCGTGGCAAGCTCTAAGTTCTGCAGGCGCACTGCGGCCACGCAGCTGGACGAGAGGTACCTACCTTGGGGGCTTGCTGAGCCGTGGAGAACACATTTCTTAGCGAATTGCACTTGTCTCGTAGACAAAATGCTGCCGGTGGCCCTGTGGCGCAACGGATAACGCGTCTGACTACGGATCAGAAGATTCCAGGTTCGAATCTTGGCAGGGTCGGCATTTTGTTAGTTTCCGACGAGTAGCTGGGCAGTGGATTTCGTATGTCGCCGCATCGTGGAGTGCTTTGTTACTCCTGTGCTTCTCGCAGCTGCATGTCGGGGCGATCGTGGTAAATATCGCTGCCTGCAAGCGTCAGCGTAGCGTCAGTCGAGCAAAAACGAGATGTTACGCAATCACATGTAGGCGTGTGAAAGCGACGCAGACAACACTGCCCAGGTGTGAGACGTGATGTGACGAAGAGCCAGTACTCTCCCACACAGCAGAGTGGCGCAGTGGAAGCGTGCTGGGCCCATAACCCAGAGGTCCGTGGATCGGAACCACGCTCTGCTAAAAATATTTCTTTTGCAGACTGTGTCCAGCTCGATTACTACGCCCAGAGCGTCGGCTGGGGTGCTTTGATTCAGCCTCAGTAGCAAACCCTGATGTGTGAAGAATGCAAGAACCACTTCCTAAGATGTAGCATTTTTTTTTTAGATTTTGCACCAACTACACTCCTTGATCGCAAACTTTATGCTCTTCCGATCCCCATACGCGCAACTCTCGAACAGGTTTGTGAGATAAAAATCGCATCTCCCCGGCGGGGAATCGAACCCCGGTCTCCCGCGTGACAGGCGGGGATACTAACCACTATACTACCGAGGATGCACTGTAGACAGCTGCCTGTGTGGGAGACACATGTTGCTAGTACCTGCAAACGTCCTACACTAAGTTCGGAGAGTGATAGTGCAGCAATTAAAAATCGGATGTCTCTCCCCGGCGGGGAATCGAACCCCGGTCTCCCGCGTGACAGGCGGGGATACTAACCACTATTCTACCGAGGATGCGCTGTAGGCAGCTGCCTGTGTGGGAGACACATGTTGCTAGTACCTGCAAACGTCCTACACTAAGACGGCGAGTGATAGTGCAGCAATTAAAAATCGGATGTCTCTCCCCGGCGGGGAATCGAACCCCGGTCTCCCGGGTGACAGGAGGGGATACTAACCACTATACTACCGAGGAAGACGCAGCTACCGTATCGAATGCACGATTATATTCCTCAAATAGCTGATACATCTCAAACGTAGCCTCCTGTTGCTGTCAGAGACTGTGCCACGAAATAAAAATATGCCCCAGGAGAGGCTCGAACTCACAACCCCGGCATTGCTCACGGCTACTGCCTTATAAGTACCGTGCGCTAACCAATTGCGCCACTGGGGCTACAACACAGGGCCCTCAGTCAGTGGTATTCACTTTGCTGGAAACTAGTGGTGGCCACAGAAACATATGTTCGCCACCTGGTGCCATACTGCGACTTTTGCACCTGACTACGAATGGTTCGTGCTATTCTTGTTTCATATGCTACGCTTACATGCACATCAACCGGCTCTCGTCGTCGAGAAAACATGCGAAAAAGCGCGCCTTGCCTTCTGCTACCTGTCGAACAGCGAGAGCAGATGCGTGGCAAGCTCTAAGTTCTGCAGGCGCACTGCGGCCACGCAGCTGGACGAGAGGTACCTTCCTTGGGGGCTTGCTGAGCCGTGGAGAACACATTTCTTAGCGAATTGCACTTGTCTCGTAGACAAAATGCTGCCGGTGGCCCTGTGGCGCAACGGATAACGCGTCTGACTACGGATCAGAAGATTCCAGGTTCGAATCTTGGCAGGGTCGGCATTTTGTTAGTTTCCGACGAGTAGCTGGGCAGTGGATTTCGTATGTCGCCGCATCGTGGAGTGCTTTGTTACTCCTGTGCTTCTCGCAGCTGCATGTCGGGGCGATCGTGGTAAATATCGCTGCCTGCAAGCGTCAGCGTAGCGTCAGTCGAGCAAAAACGAGATGTTACGCAATCACATGTAGGCGTGTGAAAGCGACGCAGACAACACTGCCCAGGTGTGAGACGTGATGTGACGAAGAGCCAGTACTCTCCCACACAGCAGAGTGGCGCAGTGGAAGCGTGCTGGGCCCATAACCCAGAGGTCCGTGGATCGAAACCACGCTCTGCTAAAAATATTTCTTTTGCAGACTGTGTCCAGCTCGATTACTACGCCCAGAGCGTCGGCTGGGGTGCTTTGATTCAGCCTCAGTAGCAAACCCTGATGTGTGAAGAATGCAAGAACCACTTCCTAAGATGTAGCATTTTTTTTTTAGATTTTGCACCAACTACACTCCTTGATCGCAAACTTTATGCTCTTCCGATCCCCATACGCGCAACTCTCGAACAGGTTTGTGAGATAAAAATCGCATCTCCCCGGCGGGGAATCGAACCCCGGTCTCCCGCGTGACAGGCGGGGATACTAACCACTATATTACCGAGGATGCACTGTAGACAGCTGCCTGTGTGGGAGACACATGTTGCTAGTACCTGCAAACGTCCTACACTAAGTTCGGAGAGTGATAGTGCAGCAATTAAAAATCGGATGTCTCTCCCCGGCGGGGAATCGAACCCCGGTCTCCCGCGTGACAGGCGGGGATACTAACCACTATTCTACCGAGGATGCGCTGTAGGCAGCTGCCTGTGTGGGAGACACATGTTGCTAGTACCTGCAAACGTCCTACACTAAGACGGCGAGTGATAGTGCAGCAATTAAAAATCGGATGTCTCTCCCCGGCGGGGAATCGAACCCCGGTCTCCCGGGTGACAGGAGGGGATACTAACCACTATACTACCGAGGAAGACGCAGCTACCGTATCGAATGCACGATTATATTCCTCAAATAGCTGATACATCTCAAACGTAGCCTCCTGTTGCTGTCAGAGACTGTGCCACGAAATAAAAATATGCCCCAGGAGAGGCTCGAACTCACAACCCCGGCATTGCTCACGGCTACTGCCTTATAAGTACCGTGCGCTAACCAATTGCGCCACTGGGGCTACAACACAGGGCCCTCAGTCAGTGGTATTCACTTTGCTGGAAACTAGTGGTGGCCACAGAAACATATGTTCGCCACCTGGTGCCATACTGCGACTTTTGCACCTGACTACGAATGGTTCGTGCTATTCTTGTTTCATATGCTACGCTTACATGCACATCAACCGGCTCTCGTCGTCGAGAAAACATGCGAAAAAGCGCGCCTTGCCTTCTGCTACCTGTCGAACAGCGAGAGCAGATGCGTGGCAAGCTCTAAGTTCTGCAGGCGCACTGCGGCCACGCAGCTGGACGAGAGGTACCTTCCTTGGGGGCTTGCTGAGCCGTGGAGAACACATTTCTTAGCGAATTGCACTTGTCTCGTAGACAAAATGCTGCCGGTGGCCCTGTGGCGCAACGGATAACGCGTCTGACTACGGATCAGAAGATTCCAGGTTCGAATCTTGGCAGGGTCGGCATTTTGTTAGTTTCCGACGAGTAGCTGGGCAGTGGATTTCGTATGTCGCCGCATCGTGGAGTGCTTTGTTACTCCTGTGCTTCTCGCAGCTGCATGTCGGGGCGATCGTGGTAAATATCGCTGCCTGCAAGCGTCAGCGTAGCGTCAGTCGAGCAAAAACGAGATGTTACGCAATCACATGTAGGCGTGTGAAAGCGACGCAGACAACACTGCCCAGGTGTGAGACGTGATGTGACGAAGAGCCAGCACTCTCCCACACAGCAGAGTGGCGCAGTGGAAGCGTGCTGGGCCCATACCCCAGAGGTCCGTGGATCGAAACCACGCTCTGCTAAAAATATTTCTTTTGCAGTCTGTGTCCAGCTCGATTACTACGCCCAGAGCGTCGGCTGGGGTGCTTTGATTCAGCCTCAGTAGCAAACCCTGATGTGTGAAGAATGCAAGAACCACTTCCTAAGATGTAGCATTTTTTTTTAGATTTTGCACCAACTACACTCCTTGATCGCAAACTTTATGCTCTTCCGATCCCCATACGCGCAACTCTCGAACAGGTTTGTGAGATAAAAATCGCATCTCCCCGGCGGGGAATCGAACCCCGGTCTCCCGCGTGACAGGCGGGGATACTAACCACTATACTACCGAGGATGCACTGTAGACAGATGTGTGGGAGACACATGTTGCTAGTACCTGCAAACGTCCTACACTAAGTTCGGCGAGTGATAGTGCAGCAATTAAAAATCGGATGTCTCTCCCCGGCGGGGAATCGAACCCCGGTCTCCCGGGTGACAGGCGGGGATACTAACCACTAAACTACCGAGGATGCGCTGTAGGCAGCTGCCTGTGTGGGAGACACATGTTGCTAGTACCTGCAAACGTCCTACACTAAGACGGCGAGTGATAGTGCAGCAATTAAAAATCGGATGTCTCTCCCCGGCGGGGAATCGAACCCCGGTCTCCCGGGTGACAGGAGGGGATACTAACCACTATACTACCGAGGAAGACGCAGCTACCGTATCGAATGCACGATTATATTCCTCAAATAGCTGATACATCTCAAACGTAGCCTCCTGTTGCTGTCAGAGACTGTGCCACGAAATAAAAATATGCCCCAGGAGAGGCTCGAACTCACAACCCCGGCATTGCTCACGGCTACTGCCTTATAAGTACCGTGCGCTAACCAATTGCGCCACTGGGGCTACAACACAGGGCCCTCAGTCAGTGGTATTCACTTTGCTGGAAACTAGTGGTGGCCACAGAAACATATGTTCGCCACCTGGTGCCATACTGCGACTTTTGCACCTGACTACGAATGGTTCGTGCTATTCTTGTTTCATATGCTACGCTTACATGCACATCAACCGGCTCTCGTCGTCGAGAAAACATGCGAAAAAGCGCGCCTTGCCTTCTGCTACCTGTCGAACAGCGAGAGCAGATGCGTGGCAAGCTCTAAGTTCTGCAGGCGCACTGCGGCCACGCAGCTGGACGAGAGGTACCTTCCTTGGGGGCTTGCTGAGCCGTGGAGAACACATTTCTTAGCGAATTGCACTTGTCTCGTAGACAAAATGCTGCCGGTGGCCCTGTGGCGCAACGGATAACGCGTCTGACTACGGATCAGAAGATTCCAGGTTCGAATCTTGGCAGGGTCGGCATTTTGTTAGTTTCCGACGAGTAGCTGGGCAGTGGATTTCGTATGTCGCCGCATCGTGGAGTGCTTTGTTACTCCTGTGCTTCTCGCAGCTGCATGTCAGGGCGATCGTGGTAAATATCGCTGCCTGCAAGCGTCAGCGTAGCGTCAGTCGAGCAAAAACGAGATGTTACGCAATCACATGTAGGCGTGTGAAAGCGACGCAGACAACACTGCCCAGGTGTGAGACGTGATGTGACGAAGAGCCAGTACTCTCCCACACAGCAGAGTGGCGCAGTGGAAGCGTGCTGGGCCCATAACCCAGAGGTCCGTGGATCGAAACCACGCTCTGCTAAAAATATTTCTTTTGCAGACTGTGTCCAGCTCGATTACTACGCCCAGAACGTCGGCTGGGGTGCTTTGATTCAGCCTCAGTAGCAAACCCTGATGTGTGAAGAATGCAAGAACCACTTCCTAAGATGTAGCATTTTTTTTAGATTTTGCACCAACTACACTCCTTGATCGCAAACTTTATGCTCTTCCGATCCCCATACGCGCAACTCTCGAACAGGTTTGTGAGATAAAAATCGCATCTCCCCGGCGGGGAATCGAACCCCGGTCTCCCGCGTGACAGGCGGGGATACTAACCACTATTCTACCGAGGATGCGCTGTAGGCAGCTGCCTGTGTGGGAGACACATGTTGCTAGTACCTGCAAACGTCCTACACTAACACGGCGAGTGATAGTGCAGCAATTAAAAATCGGATGTCTCTCCCCGGCGGGGAATCGAACCCCGGTCTCCCGGGTGACAGGAGGGGATACTAACCACTATACTACCGAGGAAGACGCAGCTACCGTATCGAATGCACGATTATATTCCTCAAATAGCTGATACATCTCAAACGTAGCCTCCTGTTGCTGTCAGAGACTGTGCCACGAAATAAAAATATGCCCCAGGAGAGGCTCGAACTCACAACCCCGGCATTGCTCACGGCTACTGCCTTATAAGTACCGTGCGCTAACCAATTGCGCCACTGGGGCTACAACACAGGGCCCTCAGTCAGTGGTATTCACTTTGCTGGAAACTAGTGGTGGCCACAGAAACATATGTTCGCCACCTGGTGCCATACTGCGACTTTTGCACCTGACTACGAATGGTTCGTGCTATTCTTGTTTCATATGCTACGCTTACATGCACATCAACCGGCTCTCGTCGTCGAGAAAACATGCGAAAAAGCGCGCCTTGCCTTCTGCTACCTGTCGAACAGCGAGAGCAGATGCGTGGCAAGCTCTAAGTTCTGCAGGCGCACTGCGGCCACGCAGCTGGACGAGAGGTACCTTCCTTGGGGGCTTGCTGAGCCGTGGAGAACACATTTCTTAGCGAATTGCACTTGTCTCGTAGACAAAATGCTGCTGGTGGCCCTGTGGCGCAACGGATAACGCGTCTGACTACGGATCAGAAGATTCCAGGTTCGAATCTTGGCAGGGTCGGCATTTTGTTAGTTTCCGACGAGTAGCTGGGCAGTGGATTTCGTATGTCGCCGCATCGTGGAGTGCTTTGTTACTCCTGTGCTTCTCGCAGCTGCATGTCGGGGCGATCGTGGTAAATATCGCTGCCTGCAAGCGTCAGCGTAGCGTCAGTCGAGCAAAGTCGAGACAAGTCAAGCTGAGAGCTGTAGATGTTACGCAATCACATGTAGGCGTGTGAAAGCGACGCAGACAACACTGCCCAGGTGTGAGACGTGATGTGACGAAGAGCCAGTACTCTCCCACACAGCAGAGTGGCGCAGTGGAAGCGTGCTGGGCCCATAACCCAGAGGTCCGTGGATCGAAACCACGCTCTGCTAAAAATATTTCTTTTGCAGACTGTGTCCAGCTCGATTACTACGCCCAGAGCGTCGGCTGGGGTGCTTTGATTCAGCCTCAGTAGCAAACCCTGATGTGTGAAGAATGCAAGAACCACTTCCTAAGATGTAGCATTTTTTTTTTAGATTTTGCACCAACTACACTCCTTGATCGCAAACTTTATGCTCTTCCGATCCCCATACGCGCAACTCTCGAACAGGTTTGTGAGATAAAAATCGCATCTCCCCGGCGGGGAATCGAACCCCGGTCTCCCGCGTGACAGGCGGGGATACTAACCACTATACTACCGAGGATGCACTGTAGACAGCTGCCTGTGTGGGAGACACATGTTGCTAGTACCTGCAAACGTCCTACACTAAGTTCGGAGAGTGATAGTGCAGCAATTAAAAATCGGATGTCTCTCCCCGGCGGGGAATCGAACCCCGGTCTCCCGCGTGACAGGCGGGGATACTAACCACTATTCTACCGAGGATGCGCTGTAGGCAGCTGCCTGTGTGGGAGACACATGTTGCTAGTACCTGCAAACGTCCTACACTAAGACGGCGAGTGATAGTGCAGCAATTAAAAATCGGATGTCTCTCCCCGGCGGGGAATCGAACCCCGGTCTCCCGGGTGACAGGAGGGGATACTAACCACTATACTACCGAGGAAGACGCAGCTACCGTATCGAATGCACGATTATATTCCTCAAATAGCTGATACATCTCAAACGTAGCCTCCTGTTGCTGTCAGAGACTGTGCCACGAAATAAAAATATGCCCCAGGAGAGGCTCGAACTCACAACCCCGGCATTGCTCACGGCTACTGCCTTATAAGTACCGTGCGCTAACCAATTGCGCCACTGGGGCTACAACACAGGGCCCTCAGTCAGTGGTATTCACTTTGCTGGAAACTAGTGGTGGCCACAGAAACATATGTTCGCCACCTGGTGCCATACTGCGACTTTTGCACCTGACTACGAATGGTTCGTGCTATTCTTGTTTCATATGCTACGCTTACATGCACATCAACCGGCTCTCGTCGTCGAGAAAACATGCGAAAAAGCGCGCCTTGCCTTCTGCTACCTGTCGAACAGCGAGAGCAGATGCGTGGCAAGCTCTAAGTTCTGCAGGCGCACTGCGGCCACGCAGCTGGACGAGAGGTACCTTCCTTGGGGGCTTGCTGAGCCGTGGAGAACACATTTCTTAGCGAATTGCACTTGTCTCGTAGACAAAATGCTGCCGGTGGCCCTGTGGCGCAACGGATAACGCGTCTGACTACGGATCAGAAGATTCCAGGTTCGAATCTTGGCAGGGTCGGCATTTTGTTAGTTTCCGACGAGTAGCTGGGCAGTGGATTTCGTATGTCGCCGCATCGTGGAGTGCTTTGTTACTCCTGTGCTTCTCGCAGCTGCATGTCGGGGCGATCGTGGTAAATATCGCTGCCTGCAAGCGTCAGCGTAGCGTCAGTCGAGCAAAAACGAGATGTTACGCAATCACATGTAGGCGTGTGAAAGCGACGCAGACAACACTGCCCAGGTGTGAGACGTGATGTGACGAAGAGCCAGCACTCTCCCACACAGCAGAGTGGCGCAGTGGAAGCGTGCTGGGCCCATAACCCAGAGGTCCGTGGATCGAAACCACGCTCTGCTAAAAATATTTCTTTTGCAGACTGTGTCCAGCTCGATTACTACGCCCAGAGCGTCGGCTGGGGTGCTTTGATTCAGCCTCAGTAGCAAACCCTGATGTGTGAAGAATGCAAGAACCACTTCCTAAGATGTAGCATTTTTTTTTAGATTTTGCACCAACTACACTCCTTGATCGCAAACTTTATGCTCTTCCGATCCCCATACGCGCAACTCTCGAACAGGTTTGTGAGATAAAAATCGCATCTCCCCGGCGGGGAATCGAACCCCGGTCTCCCGCGTGACAGGCGGGGATACTAACCACTATACTACCGAGGATGCACTGTAGACAGATGTGTGGGAGACACATGTTGCTAGTACCTGCAAACGTCCTACACTAAGTTCGGCGAGTGATAGTGCAGCAATTAAAAATCGGATGTCTCTCCCCGGCGGGGAATCGAACCCCGGTCTCCCGGGTGACAGGCGGGGATACTAACCACTAAACTACCGAGGATGCGCTGTAGGCAGCTGCCTGTGTGGGAGACACATGTTGCTAGTACCTGCAAACGTCCTACACTAAGACGGCGAGTGATAGTGCAGCAATTAAAAATCGGATGTCTCTCCCCGGCGGGGAATCGAACCCCGGTCTCCCGGGTGACAGGAGGGGATACTAACCACTATACTACCGAGGAAGACGCAGCTACCGTATCGAATGCACGATTATATTCCTCAAATAGCTGATACATCTCAAACGTAGCCTCCTGTTGCTGTCAGAGACTGTGCCACGAAATAAAAATATGCCCCAGGAGAGGCTCGAACTCACAACCCCGGCATTGCTCACGGCTACTGCCTTATAAGTACCGTGCGCTAACCAATTGCGCCACTGGGGCTACAACACAGGGCCCTCAGTCAGTGGTATTCACTTTGCTGGAAACTAGTGGTGGCCACAGAAACATATGTTCGCCACCTGGTGCCATACTGCGACTTTTGCACCTGACTACGAATGGTTCGTGCTATTCTTGTTTCATATGCTACGCTTACATGCACATCAACCGGCTCTCGTCGTCGAGAAAACATGCGAAAAAGCGCGCCTTGCCTTCTGCTACCTGTCGAACAGCGAGAGCAGATGCGTGGCAAGCTCTAAGTTCTGCAGGCGCACTGCGGCCACGCAGCTGGACGAGAGGTACCTTCCTTGGGGGCTTGCTGAGCCGTGGAGAACACATTTCTTAGCGAATTGCACTTGTCTCGTAGACAAAATGCTGCCGGTGGCCCTGTGGCGCAACGGATAACGCGTCTGACTACGGATCAGAAGATTCCAGGTTCGAATCTTGGCAGGGTCGGCATTTTGTTAGTTTCCGACGAGTAGCTGGGCAGTGGATTTCGTATGTCGCCGCATCGTGGAGTGCTTTGTTACTCCTGTGCTTCTCGCAGCTGCATGTCAGGGCGATCGTGGTAAATATCGCTGCCTGCAAGCGTCAGCGTAGCGTCAGTCGAGCAAAAACGAGATGTTACGCAATCACATGTAGGCGTGTGAAAGCGGCGCAGACAACACTGCCCAGGTGTGAGACGTGATGTGACGAAGAGCCAGTACTCTCCCACACAGCAGAGTGGCGCAGTGGAAGCGTGCTGGGCCCATAACCCAGAGGTCCGTGGATCGAAACCACGCTCTGCTAAAAATATTTCTTTTGCAGACTGCGTCCAGCTCGATTACTACGCCCAGAACGTCGGCTGGGGTGCTTTGATTCAGCCTCAGTAGCAAACCCTGATGTGTGAAGAATGCAAGAACCACTTCCTAAGATGTAGCATTTTTTTTAGATTTTGCACCAACTACACTCCTTGATCGCAAACTTTATGCTCTTCCGATCCCCATACGCGCAACTCTCGAACAGGTTTGTGAGATAAAAATCGCATCTCCCCGGCGGGGAATCGAACCCCGGTCTCCCGCGTGACAGGCGGGGATACTAACCACTATTCTACCGAGGATGCGCTGTAGGCAGCTGCCTGTGTGGGAGACACATGTTGCTAGTACCTGCAAACGTCCTACACTAAGACGGCGAGTGATAGTGCAGCAATTAAAAATCGGATGTCTCTCCCCGGCGGGGAATCGAACCCCGGTCTCCCGGGTGACAGGAGGGGATACTAACCACTATACTACCGAGGAAGACGCAGCTACCGTATCGAATGCACGATTATATTCCTCAAATAGCTGATACATCTCAAACGTAGCCTCCTGTTGCTGTCAGAGACTGTGCCACGAAATAAAAATATGCCCCAGGAGAGGCTCGAACTCACAACCCCGGCATTGCTCACGGCTACTGCCTTATAAGTACCGTGCGCTAACCAATTGCGCCACTGGGGCTACAACACAGGGCCCTCGGTCAGTGGTATTCACTTTGCTGGAAACTAGTGGTGGCCACAGAAACATATGTTCGCCACCTGGTGCCATACTGCGACTTTTGCACCTGACTACGAATGGTTCGTGCTATTCTTGTTTCATATGCTACGCTTACATGCACATCAACCGGCTCTCGTCGTCGAGAAAACATGCGAAAAAGCGCGCCTTGCCTTCTGCTACCTGTCGAACAGCGAGAGCAGATGCGTGGCAAGCTCTAAGTTCTGCAGGCGCACTGCGGCCACGCAGCTGGACGAGAGGTACCTTCCTTGGGGGCTTGCTGAGCCGTGGAGAACACATTTCTTAGCGAATTGCACTTGTCTCGTAGACAAAATGCTGCCGGTGGCCCTGTGGCGCAACGGATAACGCGTCTGACTACGGATCAGAAGATTCCAGGTTCGAATCTTGGCAGGGTCGGCATTTTGTTAGTTTCCGACGAGTAGCTGGGCAGTGGATTTCGTATGTCGCCGCATCGTGGAGTGCTTTGTTACTCCTGTGCTTCTCGCAGCTGCATGTCGGGGCGATCGTGGTAAATATCGCTGCCTGCAATCGTCAGCGTAGCGTCAGTCGAGCAAAAACGAGATGTTACGCAATCACATGTAGGCGTGTGAAAGCGACGCAGACAACACTGCCCAGGTGTGAGACGTGATGTGACGAAGAGCCAGTACTCTCCCACACAGCAGAGTGGCGCAGTGGAAGCGTGCTGGGCCCATAACCCAGAGGTCCGTGGATCGAAACCACGCTCTGCTAAAAATATTTCTTTTGCAGACTGTGTCCAGCTCGATTACTACGCCCAGAGCGTCGGCTGGGGTGCTTTGATTCAGCCTCAGTAGCAAACCCTGATGTGTGAAGAATGCAAGAACCACTTCCTAAGATGTAGCATTTTTTTTTTAGATTTTGCACCAACTACACTCCTTGATCGCAAACTTTATGCTCTTCCGATCCCCATACGCGCAACTCTCGAACAGGTTTGTGAGATAAAAATCGCATCTCCCCGGCGGGGAATCGAACCCCGGTCTCCCGCGTGACAGGCGGGGATACTAACCACTATACTACCGAGGATGCACTGTAGACAGCTGCCTGTGTGGGAGACACATGTTGCTAGTACCTGCAAACGTCCTACACTAAGTTCGGAGAGTGATAATGCAGCAATTAAAAATCGGATGTCTCTCCCCGGCGGGGAATCGAACCCCGGTCTCCCGCGTGACAGGCGGGGATACTAACCACTATTCTACCGAGGATGCGCTGTAGGCAGCTGCCTGTGTGGGAGACACATGTTGCTAGTACCTGCAAACGTCCTACACTAAGACGGCGAGTGATAGTGCAGCAATTAAAAATCGGATGTCTCTCCCCGGCGGGGAATCGAACCCCGGTCTCCCGGGTGACAGGAGGGGATACTAACCACTATACTACCGAGGAAGACGCAGCTACCGTATCGAATGCACGATTATATTCCTCAAATAGCTGATACATCTCAAACGTAGCCTCCTGTTGCTGTCAGAGACTGTGCCACGAAATAAAAATATGCCCCAGGAGAGGCTCGAACTCACAACCCCGGCATTGCTCACGGCTACTGCCTTATAAGTACCGTGCGCTAACCAATTGCGCCACTGGGGCTACAACACAGGGCCCTCAGTCAGTGGTATTCACTTTGCTGGAAACTAGTGGTGGCCACAGAAACATATGTTCGCCACCTGGTGCCATACTGCGACTTTTGCACCTGACTACGAATGGTTCGTGCTATTCTTGTTTCATATGCTACGCTTACATGCACATCAACCGGCTCTCGTCGTCGAGAAAACATGCGAAAAAGCGCGCCTTGCCTTCTGCTACCTGTCGAACAGCGAGAGCAGATGCGTGGCAAGCTCTAAGTTCTGCAGGCGCACTGCGGCCACGCAGCTGGACGAGAGGTACCTTCCTTGGGGGCTTGCTGAGCCGTGGAGAACACATTTCTTAGCGAATTGCACTTGTCTCGTAGACAAAATGCTGCCGGTGGCCCTGTGGCGCAACGGATAACGCGTCTGACTACGGATCAGAAGATTCCAGGTTCGAATCTTGGCAGGGTCGGCATTTTGTTAGTTTCCGACGAGTAGCTGGGCAGTGGATTTCGTATGTCGCCGCATCGTGGAGTGCTTTGTTACTCCTGTGCTTCTCGCAGCTGCATGTCGGGGCGATCGTGGTAAATATCGCTGCCTGCAAGCGTCAGCGTAGCGTCAGTCGAGCAAAAACGAGATGTTACGCAATCACATGTAGGCGTGTGAAAGCGACGCAGACAACACTGCCCAGGTGTGAGACGTGATGTGACGAAGAGCCAGCACTCTCCCACACAGCAGAGTGGCGCAGTGGAAGCGTGCTGGGCCCATAACCCAGAGGTCCGTGGATCGAAACCAAGCTCTGCTAAAAATATTTCTTTTGCAGACTGTGTCCAGCTCGATTACTACGCCCAGAGCGTCGGCTGGGGTGCTTTGATTCAGCCTCAGTAGCAAACCCTGATGTGTGAAGAATGCAAGAACCACTTCCTAAGATGTAGCATTTTTTTTTAGATTTTGCACCAACTACACTCCTTGATCGCAAACTTTATGCTCTTCCGATCCCCATACGCGCAACTCTCGAACAGGTTTGTGAGATAAAAATCGCATCTCCCCGGCGGGGAATCGAACCCCGGTCTCCCGCGTGACAGGCGGGGATACTAACCACTATACTACCGAGGATGCACTGTAGACAGATGTGTGGGAGACACATGTTGCTAGTACCTGCAAACGTCCTACACTAAGTTCGGCGAGTGATAGTGCAGCAATTAAAAATCGGATGTCTCTCCCCGGCGGGGAATCGAACCCCGGTCTCCCGGGTGACAGGCGGGGATACTAACCACTAAACTACCGAGGATGCGCTGTAGGCAGCTGCCTGTGTGGGAGACACATGTTGCTAGTACCTGCAAACGTCCTACACTAAGACGGCGAGTGATAGTGCAGCAATTAAAAATCGGATGTCTCTCCCCGGCGGGGAATCGAACCCCGGTCTCCCGGGTGACAGGAGGGGATACTAACCACTATACTACCGAGGAAGACGCAGCTACCGTATCGAATGCACGATTATATTCCTCAAATAGCTGATACATCTCAAACGTAGCCTCCTGTTGCTGTCAGAGACTGTGCCACGAAATAAAAATATGCCCCAGGAGAGGCTCGAACTCACAACCCCGGCATTGCTCACGGCTACTGCCTTATAAGTACCGTGCGCTAACCAATTGCGCCACTGGGGCTACAACACAGGGCCCTCAGTCAGTGGTATTCACTTTGCTGGAAACTAGTGGTGGCCACAGAAACATATGTTCGCCACCTGGTGCCATACTGCGACTTTTGCACCTGACTACGAATGGTTCGTGCTATTCTTGTTTCATATGCTACGCTTACATGCACATCAACCGGCTCTCGTCGTCGAGAAAACATGCGAAAAAGCGCGCCTTGCCTTCTGCTACCTGTCGAACAGCGAGAGCAGATGCGTGGCAAGCTCTAAGTTCTGCAGGCGCACTGCGGCCACGCAGCTGGACGAGAGGTACCTTCCTTGGGGGCTTGCTGAGCCGTGGAGAACACATTTCTTAGCGAATTGCACTTGTCTCGTAGACAAAATGCTGCCGGTGGCCCTGTGGCGCAACGGATAACGCGTCTGACTACGGATCAGAAGATTCCAGGTTCGAATCTTGGCAGGGTCGGCATTTTGTTAGTTTCCGACGAGTAGCTGGGCAGTGGATTTCGTATGTCGCCGCATCGTGGAGTGCTTTGTTACTCCTGTGCTTCTCGCAGCTGCATGTCAGGGCGATCGTGGTAAATATCGCTGCCTGCAAGCGTCAGCGTAGCGTCAGTCGAGCAAAAACGAGATGTTACGCAATCACATGTAGGCGTGTGAAAGCGACGCAGACAACACTGCCCAGGTGTGAGACGTGATGTGACGAAGAGCCAGTACTCTCCCACACAGCAGAGTGGCGCAGTGGAAGCGTGCTGGGCCCATAACCCAGAGGTCCGTGGATCGAAACCACGCTCTGCTAAAAATATTTCTTTTGCAGACTGTGTCCAGCTCGATTACTACGCCCAGAACGTCGGCTGGGGTGCTTTGATTCAGCCTCAGTAGCAAACCCTGATGTGTGAAGAATGCAAGAACCACTTCCTAAGATGTAGCATTTTTTTTAGATTTTGCACCAACTACACTCCTTGATCGCAAACTTTATGCTCTTCCGATCCCCATACGCGCAACTCTCGAACAGGTTTGTGAGATAAAAATCGCATCTCCCCGGCGGGGAATCGAACCCCGGTCTCCCGCGTGACAGGCGGGGATACTAACCACTATTCTACCGAGGATGCGCTGTAGGCAGCTGCCTGTGTGGGAGACACATGTTGCTAGTACCTGCAAACGTCCTACACTAAGACGGCGAGTGATAGTGCAGCAATTAAAAATCGGATGTCTCTCCCCGGCGGGGAATCGAACCCCGGTCTCCCGGGTGACAGGAGGGGATACTAACCACTATACTACCGAGGAAGACGCAGCTACCGTATCGAATGCACGATTATATTCCTCAAATAGCTGATACATCTCAAACGTAGCCTCCTGTTGCTGTCAGAGACTGTGCCACGAAATAAAAATATGCCCCAGGAGAGGCTCGAACTCACAACCCCGGCATTGCTCACGGCTACTGCCTTATAAGTACCGTGCGCTAACCAATTGCGCCACTGGGGCTACAACACAGGGCCCTCAGTCAGTGGTATTCACTTTGCTGGAAACTAGTGGTGGCCACAGAAACATATGTTCGCCACCTGGTGCCATACTGCGACTTTTGCACCTGACTACGAATGGTTCGTGCTATTCTTGTTTCATATGCTACGCTTACATGCACATCAACCGGCTCTCGTCGTCGAGAAAACATGCGAAAAAGCGCGCCTTGCCTTCTGCTACCTGTCGAACAGCGAGAGCAGATGCGTGGCAAGCTCTAAGTTCTGCAGGCGCACTGCGGCCACGCAGCTGGACGAGAGGTACCTTCCTTGGGGGCTTGCTGAGCCGTGGAGAACACATTTCTTAGCGAATTGCACTTGTCTCGTAGACAAAATGCTGCCGGTGGCCCTGTGGCGCAACGGATAACGCGTCTGACTACGGATCAGAAGATTCCAGGTTCGAATCTTGGCAGGGTCGGCATTTTGTTAGTTTCCGACGAGTAGCTGGGCAGTGGATTTCGTATGTCGCCGCATCGTGGAGTGCTTTGTTACTCCTGTGCTTCTCGCAGCTGCATGTCGGGGCGATCGTGGTAAATATCGCTGCCTGCAAGCGTCAGCGTAGCGTCAGTCGAGCAAAAACGAGATGTTACGCAATCACATGTAGGCGTGTGAAAGCGACGCAGACAACACTGCCCAGGTGTGAGACGTGATGTGACGAAGAGCCAGTACTCTCCCACACAGCAGAGTGGCGCAGTGGAAGCGTGCTGGGCCCATAACCCAGAGGTCCGTGGATCGAAACCACGCTCTGCTAAAAATATTTCTTTTGCAGACTGTGTCCAGCTCGATTACTACGCCCAGAGCGTCGGCTGGGGTGCTTTGATTCAGCCTCAGTAGCAAACCCTGATGTGTGAAGAATGCAAGAACCACTTCCTAAGATGTAGCATTTTTTTTAGATTTTGCACCAACTACACTCCTTGATCGCAAACTTTATGCTCTTCCTATCCCCATACGCGCAACTCTCGAACAGGTTTGTGAGATAAAAATCGCATCTCCCCGGCGGGGAATCGAACCCCGGTCTCCCGCGTGACAGGGGGGGGATACTAACCACTATTCTACCGAGGATGCGCTGTAGGCAGCTGCCTGTGTGGGAGACACATGTTGCTAGTACCTGCAAACGTCCTACACTAAGACGGCGAGTGATAGTGCAGCAATTAAAAATCGGATGTCTCTCCCCGGCGGGGAATCGAACCCCGGTCTCCCGGGTGACAGGAGGGGATACTAACCACTATACTACCGAGGAAGACGCAGCTACCGTATCGAATGCACGATTATATTCCTCAAATAGCTGATACATCTCAAACGTAGCCTCCTGTTGCTGTCAGAGACTGTGCCACGAAATAAAAATATGCCCCAGGAGAGGCTCGAACTCACAACCCCGGCATTGCTCACGGCTACTGCCTTATAAGTACCGTGCGCTAACCAATTGCGCCACTGGGGCTACAACACAGGGCCCTCAGTCAGTGGTATTCACTTTGCTGGAAACTAGTGGTGGCCACAGAAACATATGTTCGCCACCTGGTGCCATACTGCGACTTTTGCACCTGACTACGAATGGTTCGTGCTATTCTTGTTTCATATGCTACGCTTACATGCACATCAACCGGCTCTCGTCGTCGAGAAAACATGCGAAAAAGCGCGCCTTGCCTTCTGCTACCTGTCGAACAGCGAGAGCAGATGCGTGGCAAGCTCTAAGTTCTGCAGGCGCACTGCGGCCACGCAGCTGGACGAGAGGTACCTTCCTTGGGGGCTTGCTGAGCCGTGGAGAACACATTTCTTAGCGAATTGCACTTGTCTCGTAGACAAAATGCTGCCGGTGGCCCTGTGGCGCAACGGATAACGCGTCTGACTACGGATCAGAAGATTCCAGGTTCGAATCTTGGCAGGGTCGGCATTTTGTTAGTTTCCGACGAGTAGCTGGGCAGTGGATTTCGTATGTCGCCGCATCGTGGAGTGCTTTGTTACTCCTGTGCTTCTCGCAGCTGCATGTCGGGGCGATCGTGGTAAATATCGCTGCCTGCAAGCGTCAGCGTAGCGTCAGTCGAGCAAAAACGAGATGTTACGCAATCACATGTAGGCGTGTGAAAGCGACGCAGACAACACTGCCCAGGTGTGAGACGTGATGTGACGAAGAGCCAGTACTCTCCCACACAGCAGAGTGGCGCAGTGGAAGCGTGCTGGGCCCATAACCCAGAGGTCCGTGGATCGAAACCACGCTCTGCTAAAAATATTTCTTTTGCAGACTGTGTCCAGCTCGATTACTACGCCCAGAGCGTCGGCTGGGGTGCTTTGATTCAGCCTCAGTAGCAAACCCTGATGTGTGAAGAATGCAAGAACCACTTCCTAAGATGTAGCATTTTTTTTAGATTTTGCACCAACTACACTCCTTGATCGCAAACTTTATGCTCTTCCTATCCCCATACGCGCAACTCTCGAACAGGTTTGTGAGATAAAAATCGCATCTCCCCGGCGGGGAATCGAACCCCGGTCTCCCGCGTGACAGGGGGGGGATACTAACCACTATTCTACCGAGGATGCGCTGTAGGCAGCTGCCTGTGTGGGAGACACATGTTGCTAGTACCTGCAAACGTCCTACACTAAGACGGCGAGTGATAGTGCAGCAATTAAAAATCGGATGTCTCTCCCCGGCGGGGAATCGAACCCCGGTCTCCCGGGTGACAGGAGGGGATACTAACCACTATACTACCGAGGAAGACGCAGCTACCGTATCGAATGCACGATTATATTCCTCAAATAGCTGATACATCTCAAACGTAGCCTCCTGTTGCTGTCAGAGACTGTGCCACGAAATAAAAATATGCCCCAGGAGAGGCTCGAACTCACAACCCCGGCATTGCTCACGGCTACTGCCTTATAAGTACCGTGCGCTAACCAATTGCGCCACTGGGGCTACAACACAGGGCCCTCAGTCAGTGGTATTCACTTTGCTGGAAACTAGTGGTGGCCACAGAAACATATGTTCGCCACCTGGTGCCATACTGCGACTTTTGCACCTGACTACGAATGGTTCGTGCTATTCTTGTTTCATATGCTACGCTTACATGCACATCAACCGGCTCTCGTCGTCGAGAAAACATGCGAAAAAGCGCGCCTTGCCTTCTGCTACCTGTCGAACAGCGAGAGCAGATGCGTGGCAAGCTCTAAGTTCTGCAGGCGCACTGCGGCCACGCAGCTGGACGAGAGGTACCTTCCTAGGGGGCTTGCTGAGCCGTGGAGAACACATTTCTTAGCGAATTGCACTTGTCTCGTAGACAAAATGCTGCTGGTGGCCCTGTGGCGCAACGGATAACGCGTCTGACTACGGATCAGAAGATTCCAGGTTCGAATCATGGAAGGGTCGGCATTTTGTTAGTTTCCGACGAGTAGCTGGGCAGTGGATTTCGTATGTCGCCGCATCGTGGAGTGCTTTGTTACTCCTGTGCTTCTCGCAGCTGCATGTCGGGGCGATCGTGGTAAATATCGCTGCCTGCAAGCGTCAGCGTAGCGTCAGTCGAGCAAAGTCGAGACAAGTCAAGCTGAGAGCTGTAGATGTTACGCAATCACATGTAGGCGTGTGAAAGCGACGCAGACAACACTGCCCAGGTGTGAGACGTGATGTGACGAAGAGCCAGTACTCTCCCACACAGCAGAGTGGCGCAGTGGAAGCGTGCTGGGCCCATAACCCAGAGGTCCGTGGATCGAAACCACGCTCTGCTAAAAATATTTCTTTTGCAGACTGTGTCCAGCTCGATTACTACGCCCAGAGCGTCGGCTGGGGTGCTTTGATTCAGCCTCAGTAGCAAACCCTGATGTGTGAAGAATGCAAGAACCACTTCCTAAAATGTAGCATTTTTTTTTTAGATTTTGCACCAACTACACTCCTTGATCGCAAACTTTATGCTCTTCCGATCCCCATACGCGCAACTCTCGAACAGGTTTGTGAGATAAAAATCGCATCTCCCCGGCGGGGAATCGAACCCCGGTCTCCCGCGTGACAGGCGGGGATACTAACCACTATACTACCGAGGATGCACTGTAGACAGCTGCCTGTGTGGGAGACACATGTTGCTAGTACCTGCAAACGTCCTACACTAAGTTCGGAGAGTGATAGTGCAGCAATTAAAAATCGGATGTCTCTCCCCGGCGGGGAATCGAACCCCGGTCTCCCGCGTGACAGGCGGGGATACTAACCACTATTCTACCGAGGATGCGCTGTAGGCAGCTGCCTGTGTGGGAGACACATGTTGCTAGTACCTGCAAACGTCCTACACTAAGACGGCGAGTGATAGTGCAGCAATTAAAAATCGGATGTCTCTCCCCGGCGGGGAATCGAACCCCGGTCTCCCGGGTGACAGGAGGGGATACTAACCACTATACTACCGAGGAAGACGCAGCTACCGTATCGAATGCACGATTATATTCCTCAAATAGCTGATACATCTCAAACGTAGCCTCCTGTTGCTGTCAGAGACTGTGCCACGAAATAAAAATATGCCCCAGGAGAGGCTCGAACTCACAACCCCGGCATTGCTCACGGCTACTGCCTTATAAGTACCGTGCGCTAACCAATTGCGCCACTGGGGCTACAACACAGGGCCCTCAGTCAGTGGTATTCACTTTGCTGGAAACTAGTGGTGGCCACAGAAACATATGTTCGCCACCTGGTGCCATACTGCGACTTTTGCACCTGACTACGAATGGTTCGTGCTATTCTTGTTTCATATGCTACGCTTACATGCACATCAACCGGCTCTCGTCGTCGAGAAAACATGCGAAAAAGCGCGCCTTGCCTTCTGCTACCTGTCGAACAGCGAGAGCAGATGCGTGGCAAGCTCTAAGTTCTGCAGGCGCACTGCGGCCACGCAGCTGGACGAGAGGTACCTTCCTTGGGGGCTTGCTGAGCCGTGGAGAACACATTTCTTAGCGAATTGCACTTGTCTCGTAGACAAAATGCTGCCGGTGGCCCTGTGGCGCAACGGATAACGCGTCTGACTACGGATCAGAAGATTCCAGGTTCGAATCTTGGCAGGGTCGGCATTTTGTTAGTTTCCGACGAGTAGCTGGGCAGTGGATTTCGTATGTCGCCGCATCGTGGAGTGCTTTGTTACTCCTGTGCTTCTCGCAGCTGCATGTCAGGGCGATCGTGGTAAATATCGCTGCCTGCAAGCGTCAGCGTAGCGTCAGTCGAGCAAAAACGAGATGTTACGCAATCACATGTAGGCGTGTGAAAGCGACGCAGACAACACTGCCCAGGTGTGAGACGTGATGTGACGAAGAGCCAGTACTCTCCCACACAGCAGAGTGGCGCAGTGGAAGCGTGCTGGGCCCATAACCCAGAGGTCCGTGGATCGAAACCACGCTCTGCTAAAAATATTTCTTTTGCAGACTGTGTCCAGCTCGATTACTACGCCCAGAACGTCGGCTGGGGTGCTTTGATTCAGCCTCAGTAGCAAACCCTGATGTGTGAAGAATGCAAGAACCACTTCCTAAGATGTAGCATTTTTTTTAGATTTTGCACCAACTACACTCCTTGATCGCAAACTTTATGCTCTTCCGATCTCCATACGCGCAACTCTCGAACAGGTTTGTGAGATAAAAATCGCATCTCCCCGGCGGGGAATCGAACCCCGGTCTCCCGCGTGACAGGCGGGGATACTAACCACTATTCTACCGAGGATGCGCTGTAGGCAGCTGCCTGTGTGGGAGACACATGTTGCTAGTACCTGCAAACGTCCTACACTAAGACGGCGAGTGATAGTGCAGCAATTAAAAATCGGATGTCTCTCCCCGGCGGGGAATCGAACCCCGGTCTCCCGGGTGACAGGAGGGGATACTAACCACTATACTACCGAGGAAGACGCAGCTACCGTATCGAATGCACGATTATATTCCTCAAATAGCTGATACATCTCAAACGTAGCCTCCTGTTGCTGTCAGAGACTGTGCCACGAAATAAAAATATGCCCCAGGAGAGGCTCGAACTCACAACCCCGGCATTGCTCACGGCTACTGCCTTATAAGTACCGTGCGCTAACCAATTGCGCCACTGGGGCTACAACACAGGGCCCTCAGTCAGTGGTATTCACTTTGCTGGAAACTAGTGGTGGCCACAGAAACATATGTTCGCCACCTGGTGCCATACTGCGACTTTTGCACCTGACTACGAATGGTTCGTGCTATTCTTGTTTCATATGCTACGCTTACATGCACATCAACCGGCTCTCGTCGTCGAGAAAACATGCGAAAAAGCGCGCCTTGCCTTCTGCTACCTGTCGAACAGCGAGAGCAGATGCGTGGCAAGCTCTAAGTTCTGCAGGCGCACTGCGGCCACGCAGCTGGACGAGAGGTACCTTCCTTGGGGGCTTGCTGAGCCGTGGAGAACACATTTCTTAGCGAATTGCACTTGTCTCGTAGACAAAATGCTGCCGGTGGCCCTGTGGCGCAACGGATAACGCGTCTGACTACGGATCAGAAGATTCCAGGTTCGAATCTTGGCAGGGTCGGCATTTTGTTAGTTTCCGACGAGTAGCTGGGCAGTGGATTTCGTATGTCGCCGCATCGTGGAGTGCTTTGTTACTCCTGTGCTTCTCGCAGCTGCATGTCAGGGCGATCGTGGTAAATATCGCTGCCTGCAAGCGTCAGCGTAGCGTCAGTCGAGCAAAAACGAGATGTTACGCAATCACATGTAGGCGTGTGAAAGCGACGCAGACAACACTGCCCAGGTGTGAGACGTGATGTGACGAAGAGCCAGTACTCTCCCACACAGCAGAGTGGCGCAGTGGAAGCGTGCTGGGCCCATAACCCAGAGGTCCGTGGATCGAAACCACGCTCTGCTAAAAATATTTCTTTTGCAGACTGTGTCCAGCTCGATTACTACGCCCAGAACGTCGGCTGGGGTGCTTTGATTCAGCCTCAGTAGCAAACCCTGATGTGTGAAGAATGCAAGAACCACTTCCTAAGATGTAGCATTTTTTTTAGATTTTGCACCAACTACACTCCTTGATCGCAAACTTTATGCTCTTCCGATCTCCATACGCGCAACTCTCGAACAGGTTTGTGAGATAAAAATCGCATCTCCCCGGCGGGGAATCGAACCCCGGTCTCCCGCGTGACAGGCGGGGATACTAACCACTATTCTACCGAGGATGCGCTGTAGGCAGCTGCCTGTGTGGGAGACACATGTTGCTAGTACCTGCAAACGTCCTACACTAAGACGGCGAGTGATAGTGCAGCAATTAAAAATCGGATGTCTCTCCCCGGCGGGGAATCGAACCCCGGTCTCCCGGGTGACAGGAGGGGATACTAACCACTATACTACCGAGGAAGACGCAGCTACCGTATCGAATGCACGATTATATTCCTCAAATAGCTGATACATCTCAAACGTAGCCTCCTGTTGCTGTCAGAGACTGTGCCACGAAATAAAAATATGCCCCAGGAGAGGCTCGAACTCACAACCCCGGCATTGCTCACGGCTACTGCCTTATAAGTACCGTGCGCTAACCAATTGCGCCACTGGGGCTACAACACAGGGCCCTCAGTCAGTGGTATTCACTTTGCTGGAAACTAGTGGTGGCCACAGAAACATATGTTCGCCACCTGGTGCCATACTGCGACTTTTGCACCTGACTACGAATGGTTCGTGCTATTCTTGTTTCATATGCTACGCTTACATGCACATCAACCGGCTCTCGTCGTCGAGAAAACATGCGAAAAAGCGCGCCTTGCCTTCTGCTACCTGTCGAACAGCGAGAGCAGATGCGTGGCAAGCTCTAAGTTCTGCAGGCGCACTGCGGCCACGCAGCTGGACGAGAGGTACCTTCCTTGGGGGCTTGCTGAGCCGTGGAGAACACATTTCTTAGCGAATTGCACTTGTCTCGTAGACAAAATGCTGCCGGTGGCCCTGTGGCGCAACGGATAACGCGTCTGACTACGGATCAGAAGATTCCAGGTTCGAATCTTGGCAGGGTCGGCATTTTGTTAGTTTCCGACGAGTAGCTGGGCAGTGGATTTCGTATGTCGCCGCATCGTGGAGTGCTTTGTTACTCCTGTGCTTCTCGCAGCTGCATGTCGGGGCGATCGTGGTAAATATCGCTGCCTGCAAGCGTCAGCGTAGCGTCAGTCGAGCAAAAACGAGATGTTACGCAATCACATGTAGGCGTGTGAAAGCGACGCAGACAACACTGCCCAGGTGTGAGACGTGATGTGACGAAGAGCCAGTACTCTCCCACACAGCAGAGTGGCGCAGTGGAAGCGTGCTGGGCCCATAACCCAGAGGTCCGTGGATCGAAACCACGCTCTGCTAAAAATATTTCTTTTGCAGACTGTGCCCAGCTCGATTACTACGCCCAGAGCGTCGGCTGGGGTGCTTTGATTCAGCCTCAGTAGCAAACCCTGATGTGTGAAGAATGCAAGAACCACTTCCTAAGATGTAGCATTTTTTTTAGATTTTGCACCAACTACACTCCTTGATCGCAAACTTTATGCTCTTCCTATCCCCATACGCGCAACTCTCGAACAGGTTTGTGAGATAAAAATCGCATCTCCCCGGCGGGGAATCGAACTCCGGTCTCCCGCGTGACAGGGGGGGATACTAACCACTATTCTACCGAGGATGCGCTGTAGGCAGCTGCCTGTGTGGGAGACACATGTTGCTAGTACCTGCAAACGTCCTACACTAAGACGGCGAGTGATAGTGCAGCAATTAAAAATCGGATGTCTCTCCCCGGCGGGGAATCGAACCCCGGTCTCCCGGGTGACAGGAGGGGATACTAACCACTATACTACCGAGGAAGACGCAGCTACCGTATCGAATGCACGATTATATTCCTCAAATAGCTGATACATCTCAAACGTAGCCTCCTGTTGCTGTCAGAGACTGTGCCACGAAATAAAAATATGCCCCAGGAGAGGCTCGAACTCACAACCCCGGCATTGCTCACGGCTACTGCCTTATAAGTACCGTGCGCTAACCAATTGCGCCACTGGGGCTACAACACAGGGCCCTCAGTCAGTGGTATTCACTTTGCTGGAAACTAGTGGTGGCCACAGAAACATATGTTCGCCACCTGGTGCCATACTGCGACTTTTGCACCTGACTACGAATGGTTCGTGCTATTCTTGCTTCATATGCTACGCTTACATGCACATCAACCGGCTCTCGTCGTCGAGAAAACATGCGAAAAAGCGCGCCTTGCCTTCTGCTACCTGTCGAACAGCGAGAGCAGATGCGTGGCAAGCTCTAAGTTCTGCAGGCGCACTGCGGCCACGCAGCTGGACGAGAGGTACCTTCCTTGGGAGCTTGCTGAGCCGTGGAGAACACATTTCTTAGCGAATTGCACTTGTCTCGTAGACAAAATGCTGCCGGTGGCCCTGTGGCGCAACGGATAACGCGTCTGACTACGGATCAGAAGATTCCAGGTTCGAATCTTGGCAGGGTCGGCATTTTGTTAGTTTCCGACGAGTAGCTGGGCAGTGGATTTCGTATGTCGCCGCATCGTGGAGTGCTTTGTTACTCCTGTGCTTCTCGCAGCTGCATGTCGGGGCGATCGTGGTAAATATCGCTGCCTGCAAGCGTCAGCGTAGCGTCAGTCGAGCAAAGTCGAGACAAGTCAAGCTGAGAGCTGTAGGAGATGTTACGCAATCACATGTAGGCGTGTGAAAGCGACGCAGACAACACTGCCCAGGTGTGAGACGTGATGTGACGAAGAGCCAGTACTCTCCCACACAGCAGAGTGGCGCAGTGGAAGCGTGCTGGGCCCATAACCCAGAGGTCCGTGGATCGAAACCACGCTCTGCTAAAAATATTTCTTTTGCAGACTGTGTCCAGCTCGATTACTACGCCCAGAGCGTCGGCTGGGGTGCTTTGATTCAGCCTCAGTAGCAAACCCTGATGTGTGAAGAATGCAAGAACCACTTCCTAAGATGTAGCATTTTTTTTTAGATTTTGCACCAACTACACTCCTTGATCGCAAACTTTATGCTCTTCCGATCCCCATACGCGCAACTCTCGAACAGGTTTGTGAGATAAAAATCGCATCTCCCCGGCGGGGAATCGAACCCCGGTCTCCCGCGTGACAGGCGGGGATACTAACCACTATACTACCGAGGATGCACTGTAGACAGCTGCCTGTGTGGGAGACACATGTTGCTAGTACCTGCAAACGTCCTACACTAAGTTCGGCGAGTGATAGTGCAGCAATTAAAAATCGGATGTCTCTCCCCGGCGGGGAATCGAACCCCGGTCTCCCGGGTGACAGGCGGGGATACTAACCACTATACTACCGAGGATGCGCTGTAGGCAGCTGCCTGTGTGGGAGACACATGTTGCTAGTACCTGCAAACGTCCTACACTAAGACGGCGAGTGATAGTGCAGCAATTAAAAATCGGATGTCTCTCCCCGGCGGGGAATCGAACCCCGGTCTCCCGGGTGACAGGAGGGGATACTAACCACTATACTACCGAGGAAGACGCAGCTACCGTATCGAATGCACGATTATATTCCTCAAATAGCTGATACATCTCAAACGTAGCCTCCTGTTGCTGTCAGAGACTGTGCCACGAAATAAAAATATGCCCCAGGAGAGGCTCGAACTCACAGCCCCGGCATTGCTCACGGCTACTGCCTTATAAGTACCGTGCGCTAACCAATTGCGCCACTGGGGCTACAACACAGGGCCCTCAGTCAGTGGTATTCACTTTGCTGGAAACTAGTGGTGGCCACAGAAACATATGTTCGCCACCTGGTGCCATACTGCGACTTTTGCACCTGACTACGAATGGTTCGTGCTATTCTTGTTTCATATGCTACGCTTACATGCACATCAACCGGCTCTCGTCGTCGAGAAAACATGCGAAAAAGCGCGCCTTGCCTTCTGCTACCTGTCGAACAGCGAGAGCAGATGCGTGGCAAGCTCTAAGTTCTGCAGGCGCACTGCGGCCACGCAGCTGGACGAGAGGTACCTTCCTTGGGGGCTTGCTGAGCCGTGGAGAACACATTTCTTAGCGAATTGCACTTGTCTCGTAGACAAAATGCTGCCGGTGGCCCTGTGGCGCAACGGATAACGCGTCTGACTACGGATCAGAAGATTCCAGGTTCGAATCTTGGCAGGGTCGGCATTTTGTTAGTTTCCGACGAGTAGCTGGGCAGTGGATTTCGTATGTCGCCGCATCGTGGAGTGCTTTGTTACTCCTGTGCTTCTCGCAGCTGCATGTCAGGGCGATCGTGGTAAATATCGCTGCCTGCAAGCGTCAGCGTAGCGTCAGTCGAGCAAAAACGAGATGTTACGCAATCACATGTAGGCGTGTGAAAGCGACGCAGACAACACTGCCCAGGTGTGAGACGTGATGTGACGAAGAGCCAGTACTCTCCCACACAGCAGAGTGGCGCAGTGGAAGCGTGCTGGGCCCATAACCCAGAGGTCCGTGGATCGAAACCACGCTCTGCTAAAAATATTTCTTTTGCAGACTGTGTCCAGCTCGATTACTACGCCCAGAGCGTCGGCTGGGGTGCTTTGATTCAGCCTCAGTAGCAAACCCTGATGTGTGAAGAATGCAAGAACCACTTCCTAAGATGTAGCATTTTTTTTTAGATTTTGCACCAACTACACTCCTTGATCGCAAACTTTATGCTCTTCCGATCCCCATACGCGCAACTCTCGAACAGGTTTGTGAGATAAAAATCGCATCTCCCCGGCGGGGAATCGAACCCCGGTCTCCCGCGTGACAGGCGGGGATACTAACCACTATACTACCGAGGATGCACTGTAGACAGCTGCCTGTGTGGGAGACACATGTTGCTAGTACCTGCAAACGTCCTACACTAAGTTCGGCGAGTGATAGTGCAGCAATTAAAAATCGGATGTCTCTCCCCGGCGGGGAATCGAACCCCGGTCTCCCGGGTGACAGGCGGGGATACTAACCACTATACTACCGAGGATGCGCTGTAGGCAGCTGCCTGTGTGGGAGACACATGTTGCTAGTACCTGCAAACGTCCTACACTAAGACGGCGAGTGATAGTGCAGCAATTAAAAATCGGATGTCTCTCCCCGGCGGGGAATCGAACCCCGGTCTCCCGGGTGACAGGAGGGGATACTAACCACTATACTACCGAGGAAGACGCAGCTACCGTATCGAATGCACGATTATATTCCTCAAATAGCTGATACATCTCAAACGTAGCCTCCTGTTGCTGTCAGAGACTGTGCCACGAAATAAAAATATGCCCCAGGAGAGGCTCGAACTCACAGCCCCGGCATTGCTCACGGCTACTGCCTTATAAGTACCGTGCGCTAACCAATTGCGCCACTGGGGCTACAACACAGGGCCCTCAGTCAGTGGTATTCACTTTGCTGGAAACTAGTGGTGGCCACAGAAACATATGTTCGCCACCTGGTGCCATACTGCGACTTTTGCACCTGACTACGAATGGTTCGTGCTATTCTTGTTTCATATGCTACGCTTACATGCACATCAACCGGCTCTCGTCGTCGAGAAAACATGCGAAAAAGCGCGCCTTGCCTTCTGCTACCTGTCGAACAGCGAGAGCAGATGCGTGGCAAGCTCTAAGTTCTGCAGGCGCACTGCGGCCACGCAGCTGGACGAGAGGTACCTTCCTTGGGGGCTTGCTGAGCCGTGGAGAACACATTTCTTAGCGAATTGCACTTGTCTCGTAGACAAAATGCTGCCGGTGGCCCTGTGGCGCAACGGATAACGCGTCTGACTACGGATCAGAAGATTCCAGGTTCGAATCTTGGCAGGGTCGGCATTTTGTTAGTTTCCGACGAGTAGCTGGGCAGTGGATTTCGTATGTCGCCGCATCGTGGAGTGCTTTGTTACTCCTGTGCTTCTCGCAGCTGCATGTCAGGGCGATCGTGGTAAATATCGCTGCCTGCAAGCGTCAGCGTAGCGTCAGTCGAGCAAAAACGAGATGTTACGCAATCACATGTAGGCGTGTGAAAGCGACGCAGACAACACTGCCCAGGTGTGAGACGTGATGTGACGAAGAGCCAGTACTCTCCCACACAGCAGAGTGGCGCAGTGGAAGCGTGCTGGGCCCATAACCCAGAGGTCCGTGGATCGAAACCACGCTCTGCTAAAAATATTTCTTTTGCAGACTGTGTCCAGCTCGATTACTACGCCCAGAGCGTCGGCTGGGGTGCTTTGATTCAGCCTCAGTAGCAAACCCTGATGTGTGAAGAATGCAAGAACCACTTCCTAAGATGTAGCATTTTTTTTTAGATTTTGCACCAACTACACTCCTTGATCGCAAACTTTATGCTCTTCCGATCCCCATACGCGCAACTCTCGAACAGGTTTGTGAGATAAAAATCGCATCTCCCCGGCGGGGAATCGAACCCCGGTCTCCCGCGTGACAGGCGGGGATACTAACCACTATACTACCGAGGATGCACTGTAGACGGCTGCCTGTGTGGGAGACACATGTTGCTAGTACCTGCAAACGTCCTACACTAAGTTCGGCGAGTGATAGTGCAGCAATTAAAAATCGGATGTCTCTCCCCGGCGGGGAATCGAACCCCGGTCTCCCGGGTGACAGGCGGGGATACTAACCACTATACTACCGAGGATGCTCTGTAGGCAGCTGCCTGTGTGGGAGACACATGTTGCTAGTACCTGCAAACGTCCTACACTAAGACGGCGAGTGATAGTGCAGCAATTAAAAATCGGATGTCTCTCCCCGGCGGGGAATCGAACCCCGGTCTCCCGGGTGACAGGAGGGGATACTAACCACTATACTACCGAGGAAGACGCAGCTACCGTATCGAATGCACGATTATATTCCTCAAATAGCTGATACATCTCAAACGTAGCCTCCTGTTGCTGTCAGAGACTGTGCCACGAAATAAAAATATGCCCCAGGAGAGGCTCGAACTCACAGCACCGGCAGTGCTCACGGCTACTGCCTTATAAGTACCGTGCGCTAACCAATTGCGCCACTGGGGCTACAACACAGGGCCCTCAGTCAGTGGTATTCACTTTGCTGGAAACTAGTGGTGGCCACAGAAACATATGTTCGCCACCTGGTGCCATACTGCGACTTTTGCACCTGACTACGAATGGTTCGTGCTATTCTTGTTTCATATGCTACGCTTACATGCACATCAACCGGCTCTCGTCGTCGAGAAAACATGCGAAAAAGCGCGCCTTGCCTTCTGCTACCTGTCGAACAGCGAGAGCAGATGCGTGGCAAGCTCTAAGTTCTGCAGGCGCACTGCGGCCACGCAGCTGGACGAGAGGTACCTTCCTTGGGGGCTTGCTGAGCCGTGGAGAACACATTTCTTAGCGAATTGCACTTGTCTCGTAGACAAAATGCTGCCGGTGGCCCTGTGGCGCAACGGATAACGCGTCTGACTACGGATCAGAAGATTCCAGGTTCGAATCTTGGCAGGGTCGGCATTTTGTTAGTTTCCGACGAGTAGCTGGGCAGTGGATTTCGTATGTCGCCGCATCGTGGAGTGCTTTGTTACTCCTGTGCTTCTCGCAGCTGCATGTCAGGGCGATCGTGGTAAATATCGCTGCCTGCAAGCGTCAGCGTAGCGTCAGTCGAGCAAAAACGAGATGTTACGCAATCACATGTAGGCGTGTGAAAGCGACGCAGACAACACTGCCCAGGTGTGAGACGTGATGTGACGAAGAGCCAGTACTCTCCCACACAGCAGAGTGGCGCAGTGGAAGCGTGCTGGGCCCATAACCCAGAGGTCCGTGGATCGAAACCACGCTCTGCTAAAAATATTTCTTTTGCAGACTGTGTCCAGCTCGATTACTACGCCCAGAGCGTCGGCTGGGGTGCTTTGATTCAGCCTCAGTAGCAAACCCTGATGTGTGAAGAATGCAAGAACCACTTCCTAAGATGTAGCATTTTTTTTAGATTTTGCACCAACTACACTCCTTGATCGCAAACTTTATGCTCTTCCGATCCCCATACGCGCAACTCTCGAACAGGTTTGTGAGATAAAAATCGCATCTCCCCGGCGGGGAATCGAACCCCGTTCTCCCGCGTGACAGGCGGGGATACTAACCACTATTCTACCGAGGATGCGCTGTAGGCAGCTGCCTGTGTGGGAGACACATGTTGCTAGTACCTGCAAACGTCCTACACTAAGACGGCGAGTGATAGTGCAGCAATTAAAAATCGGATGTCTCTCCCCGGCGGGGAATCGAACCCCGGTCTCCCGGGTGACAGGAGGGGATACTAACCACTATACTACCGAGGAAGACGCAGCTACCGTATCGAATGCACGATTATATTCCTCAAATAGCTGATACATCTCAAACGTAGCCTCCTGTTGCTGTCAGAGACTGTGCCACGAAATAAAAATATGCCCCAGGAGAGGCTCGAACTCACAACCCCGGCATTGCTCACGGCTACTGCCTTATAAGTACCGTGCGCTAACCAATTGCGCCACTGGGGCTACAACACAGGGCCCTCAGTCAGTGGTATTCACTTTGCTGGAAACTAGTGGTGGCCACAGAAACATATGTTCGCCACCTGGTGCCATACTGCGACTTTTGCACCTGACTACGAATGGTTCGTGCTATTCTTGTTTCATATGCTACGCTTACATGCACATCAACCGGCTCTCGTCGTCGAGAAAACATGCGAAAAAGCGCGCCTTGCCTTCTGCTACCTGTCGAACAGCGAGAGCAGATGCGTGGCAAGCTCTAAGTTCTGCAGGCGCACTGCGGCCACGCAGCTGGACGAGAGGTACCTTCCTTGGGGGCTTGCTGAGCCGTGGAGAACACATTTCTTAGCGAATTGCACTTGTCTCGTAGACAAAATGCTGCCGGTGGCCCTGTGGCGCAACGGATAACGCGTCTGACTACGGATCAGAAGATTCCAGGTTCGAATCTTGGCAGGGTCGGCATTTTGTTAGTTTCCGACGAGTAGCTGGGCAGTGGATTTCGTATGTCGCCGCATCGTGGAGTGCTTTGTTACTCCTGTGCTTCTCGCAGCTGCATGTCAGGGCGATCGTGGTAAATATCGCTGCCTGCAAGCGTCAGCGTAGCGTCAGTCGAGCAAAAACGAGATGTTACGCAATCACATGTAGGCGTGTGAAAGCGACGCAGACAACACTGCCCAGGTGTGAGACGTGATGTGACGAAGAGCCAGTACTCTCCCACACAGCAGAGTGGCGCAGTGGAAGCGTGCTGGGCCCATAACCCAGAGGTCCGTGGATCGAAACCACGCTCTGCTAAAAATATTTCTTTTGCAGACTGTGTCCAGCTCGATTACTACGCCCAGAGCGTCGGCTGGGGTGCTTTGATTCAGCCTCAGTAGCAAACCCTGATGTGTGAAGAATGCAAGAACCACTTCCTAAGATGTAGCATTTTTTTTAGATTTTGCACCAACTACACTCCTTGATCGGAAACTGCCTTATAAGTACCGTGCGCTAACCAATTGCGCCACTTTCGTTTTATTTATCGAGATTCGAACTCGGATCGCTGGATTCAGAGTCCAGAATGCTAACCGTTACACCATTTTTTTTTATTTTTAGTCTTTTTTTGTGAAGGCCAGGTATCCTTGCCACTTTTTTATTATTAGTATTTTTTTTTATTCATCCTAGCTGAATCATTTCAGCAGGTGGCGGGGGGGACAAAGAGGGCAGGGGTCATAGAACACGAGGCCTGGCCGCCATTGCCCTACCCGCCTCTCACTGATTTACTTCGTCAACAGAGTCTGTGTTGGAAATACTCTCTAAGTCTGCGTGTCTGATACCTTAGCTGCTGTTCTGTTAGATTTTTTTAAATTATTATCATTTTTTGAAAGTTTGTAAAATTATTGTTTCTTCTTTTATTATGTCGAAAGCAGGATGCATATCCCATTTTGTTGAACGCAAATGTAGTTTAAAAATATACGGGTCTAAATCCATTACACAAGAAAACTTCTTCGACCTCACAGTAATACATCTTGAATTTGGTTGGCACTCGTAAGCTCATGTGAGTTAAAAAAAATAAAAAAACAGTTCAAGAAGAAAGGTAAATGATATACCCTCTTTGGAGAAGTAAGGTGATATTATCCTCAGTAACAAAATAAAGCACCGCACCTGTGAATATGGTTGTCAGTGTGTGTCTGAGATCAATTTGAACATGACGGACGCTGAGACTGGAACTCGTCACAATTGTCTGCTTGGTAGAGACAGATGAGAGGGGCTGCTGCATCAGCAACAGACTAACCGATCCCTTGTTTTTCAAAAACAATGTCCAACATATTGCCAAAGATTTTTGTCAAATTGCCCGTTTGTCTTATTCTCCAATAAGCAGTATGCATGTATGCCAAAAATTCAACTAGGTTGTCGCCGTCCCGTCTGGTGATCGTATAATGCACATAATTTGCCAATATCCACATCATTGTAATATTCTTAGCCATAGGATAGTAGTCCGTATCTGGGTTCGTGATGATGGTGGTCGAGATACTCGCTGGCGAGGTTCTCGATAATAGTGCGAGTTTTTCCCTCACCCATCGCCAGTTGTTTAAGTGTCCGCAGCAGGTGAAACGATGAAGCAAAGTGTCGATTAAACCACACTTAACACATTTATCAGAGGGATGTAAGCCTATTCTGTGTAATTTGACATTAGTGGCAATGGTATCATTCACCACCTGGTACCAAGTTGATGCAACATCCCATGTATGAATCTTAAGACTAACGTTCCTCCATAGTGTCTTCCATTTCTGCATGACTTCATTCGTTGTCAAATGCGGGTTTTGTAAGATGCTTTCGCCTACATAACTTGTTTCAATGAAATATTCTCGTACATGTTTCAGCTGGAAGTTTATGTTGCTGATGTCGACGGGCGGGTGCATGTTTTCAGGGCGAAGGACGTGGAACAGACTTGCAGTTATGTTTGGGTCGTGGCTGTATACTAGGCGCGAAGTTCGTTTCAGAAAAAGGGCGTTGGCTTTTTTATGGATGTCAGTGAGCCCTAACCCGCCGTCGGGTCGTGATTTTGTTAGCGTGGCACTGTCGAGTTTAAATATGTTCCCTTTCCACACGAATCTGCTAGCTATTTGCAACATTTTTCTGGCCTGAACTTTAGGTATGGGAAATACTTGTGCCAAATAGTATGCTTTGGAGAAAATACATATATTGACAATCGTGATCCTTTCAATCAAGTTCGCAGAGCGCCAGTTATTTTCAACAATGAGACCATGCATGCTGTTCGTAACTGCTTTCCAGTTTTTCGCTGCCATTTTAAGAGGACATTTGTCGACGATGATACCTAGTGACTTAGGATTGTCCACTTTTTGGGCCCAGGGTATGGATACATGTTCAAGACCTCTCAAGTTAACCAGTTTGCATTTTCCTTCATTGAGTTTAGCTCCAGACACCTTGCTGTAGTTGTCGATTTCCGTTTTAATCGTCTTTACGTCGTTTACACAACGAATAACTGCTGTGACATCATCAGCATAGGCATGCACTGCTAAACGAGCTCTTGATATAGATAGACCTGGTAATGTGGACTCCAGTTTTCTGAGGACAGGTTTCAGAGAAAAGGCAAAGAGCAACATCGAGAGAGGACTTCCCTGTGGGACCCCTCCCTTAAGTGCAAATGGTTCAAATGGCTCTGAGCACTATGGGACTAAACATCTATGGTCATCAGTCCCCTAGAACTTAGAACTACTTAAACCTAAATAACCTAAGGACAGCACACAACACCCAGCCATCACGAGGCAGAGAAAATCCCTGACCCCCCTCTCTTAAGTGTAATCGGTATTGTCGACTGGCCGTTAACACACAATCGGGTGGTAATGCCTGTGATGACATTGCGGAGTAAGGTTACTGCTGCGTTATCTAATCCAATACTTTCCATGACCTGGAGTATGTAACGGTGACTCACTCGTTCAAAAGCCTTAGAAAGGTCGACAAACAGTAGGGCACAGTTGATGTTGGTCGCCGCTGTGATCGAAATTACGTCCCTGATTTCAGCTATTGTGGTCATTATGCTTCTGCCAAGGATGCAAGACTGATGATTTTTGATGACATGCCGGGCTATCAAGATCAATCTACTGTTTATCGCTCTGGCAATAGTCTTATAATCAAAATTTAACAGCATGATAGGCCGGAAGTTATCAATTTGCCTGTGGCCTCTTTGTTTCGGTATGAGCACTGTTCTACCTTCTTTCAACTCGTCCGGTATTCTGTGGCCTCGAAAGACTTCATTAATAATTTCCGTGAGGGTGGATCCAATGACATGCCAAAATTTGTGATAGAATTCTTTAGGGATACCATCTGGACCAGGGGATTTGTTTGCAGGGGAACCGACAATTAAGTCTAAGACATCTGAAACTGCGAAATCGGCAAGAAATTCATTGTTGTCTTCTGCAGTTAAGTTACTGCCCAAAGCCTGAAGGAAATCAGACGTCAGATTTTCATCAAATGGATCTTCTGAGTAAAATTCTCTATAATAGTGATAAAAACCCTGAACAATGTCCCTTTGGTGCACGAGATGATCACCGTTTGGGGTAGCTAGTTCGTCAATGAAGGTCCGCACACAATTGGAACGGTGTTTGATGAGATGGTATAAGGAAGTCATTTCTCTATCACTAACAGATTTGGTCTTAGCTTTAATTTTGAGGCCATCTAATTGCCTGCGCTTAATGCTTAACAGCTTCGCTTTGACTCTCTGGATTTGTGCAGCGTAAACGTTGGAGTCATGAGATTTGTCATATAATTCTCTTAAAACGGCATAATAAAATTCTGTTGTCCTCTTGTTATCCGTCGCTTTCTGATAGCAGTAAGAGATCAGACATTGTCGCAGTTTTCTTTTAGTTGTGTGTGTCCACCACTCTAGTTTAGTTCTGTGCTTCTTAATGGAGCGAAGACAAAAATTCCAAGTTGCACAAATGGCATCTTCGAGATCCAGGTCTTGAAGATGAGAAGTGTTAAGCATCCACTGCCCTTTGAACCTTTTTGTTGGTTGCTTGTCGAGATTTAAGGTGACAGCATAGGCACAATTGTCAGAGAAGGGAGCTGGAATAACTTCAGTATCAAGAACACGGTTGCTCATGTGAGACGATATATAGATCCGGTCAAGTCGACTACTTGAAGTAGGGGTAAAAAAAGTAAATTTAAACATGGTAGGATGCAGAATTTCCCATGTATCTTTCAGCCGAACCTTGGTGACGAGTTTGCAAAGTTCATGACAGTAATTAAAGTGTAGCCTCTGATCCTTATGATGTACCACGCAGTTAAAATCACGACCTAGGACAATGTTAACAGGGTCCTTTCGAGGCAAATAAAAGACTTCATCTTTAAAATAGGCACTTATCGCTGACTTGTAACTGCTGCCGGAGGGTGCGTACACATTGACAACTGTGATATCAAAGATATTGCAGCTAATACCGGGACCAGATTCAAGTTTTTCGACTTCTGTGACGGGGATACCATTACGGACTAGCATGGCCGTGCCTGTATGAAGTTCGTGAGCTACGTTTTCAATGGATTGGAAACCAGGAATATCAAGACTTTGGACTGCCACCTCCTGTAGTAGAATGATGTCTGCTTCAGATTCGTAAACGAATTGCCGCAGCATTGCGACTTTAAGGTCGGACTGCAGTTTGTTAATATTTATGGTTAACAGTGTATAGGCTTGAGACATGTCTACATTAGGCTTAACTTAGACATTGAGGACTGTCAGTGTGTCATACGAACTACATCATAGAAAATATTGAAAAAACTATACGGAATAAAACAGAAAAACAACCTATAGAGGCCTTCCGTCCTAACGCAACGTCACTATGCCATAAACAAATATCCATTAATCGTTACAACTGTGGGGGTGGATCTCGCCGACACTTTTGGTTTGACTACCGTCAGGTTCGTCACGAAATATTTCGTACCTGATATTCTTCTGTTTCAAATCTGATTTCCCTTGTTGCGACTGTTGTGATTGCGATGGATTGCGAGAAGCCGAAAGATTAGGCTGCGGTTTGAATTTGCGTCGTACCGTCGGTTGAGATGCCGATAGTGTTGTCGAGTCATCGGCCTTCTGTGTTGCTGTATCCGTCCGACCGACACTCGTAAGCTGCTGTTTGGCAACAACTTTCTCCTGTTTGTTTCCACCTGAGGCTTGTTGTCGTAGTTAGTTGTGGAGCCGATGTTTACCCGCCACTTCCTCATGTTGGTCGCGTGGAGGCGGCTGTTGTGCATCGCCGGTGACACTCAAAGTTGTTGTCAGTTGCTGTTGGTCGGTAGGATCCTCCGTTTCCACATCCGATTTGTTGGTGGCAGGTGGTACTGCAGGATCGATCTGCATACAATCGGCTTCTACTAAATCTCTGTCATCTGAAGGTCGTGGTTTTCTGATTGTGGGAGAGGTGCGAGATAATTCATCTTTTGAATGATCATCGCTTCGCTCCAGTGGCCTTTTTTTATTCTGTAAATCACTGTCAGGGGGAACAGATTCGAGATTCGTCGGGGCTACGATAGGTGGAAAATCAGTGACGCTGCAAGAAATGTCAGGTGAACTTTCCTTAGCAACATCATCTTCAGGTTGGACAGGTGTACCGTTTGCCATAACTTCACTGAGTGTCAATTTGCGTCGCTGCATGAGGGGCGTTTTTAAGACAAACACACGGCGGGGACAATCCTGCCGAAAATGACCTGACTCATTACAGACGTGACATGTAGGGATTTGTCCAGTATAAACAATATGAGCCTTGTGACCTTCAACGGAGATATGTGACGGGATATTAGTCTTAACTTCCATTTCAACTGACCTTATTCCATTAAAGCACTGAAGTTTATAACGCGGCGACCAGCGTTCATTAATGATTTCTTTTACATCCCCAAATTGAGACAGAACAACCTTAATTTTTTCGTTTTCAAGTTCAATTGGTAAATTAAGAACTCGAACAGTCCGATATGTAGTATCAGCCCTTTTGATAGAATCCATACTCTTAGTGCGTCCCTATGGATAAACTCGACTTGGTTGCCAAACTTATCGCGAATTTTATCAACCATTAACGGATTAAAGAACTTAACAAACAAACAGTAGTTGTCGGAATCAAGCTGGGTAGTATGAACCGAATTCGGATTAATGCCAATTACCTCTGTCAGCCATTCGTGAACCTCGAGAGCAGACGGTTGACCTCGGCGAGTTTCCTTTTCAAACGGAAAACCAGGGTGTTCTTCCTGATGGAGGCAGCCATGTTGTCCAGCACCGGTCGGATTACGGTCATACCGAAAATTCGTGGAATGCCGTAACCAGTACACAAAAACGGCGTAGAACAGATCTCAATTTGAACACTGAACAGAAAGCAGTACGCACGAAACGATAAACACTAGCCTAAGCTGTGTATTCACGGAGCGGCGGCTAGTACGTCCGTACGCGACGGCAGCTAGAGCCAGAATCCATCGCCACTGGGGCTACAACACAGAGCTCTCAGTTAGTGGTATCCACTTTGCTGCAAACCAGTGGTGGCCACAGTAATATATGTTCGCCATCTGATGGCATACTGCGACTTTGGCACCTGACTACGAATGCTTCGTGCTATTCTTGTTTCATATGCTACGCTTACATGCACATCAACCGGCTCTCGTCGTCGAGAAAACGTGCGAAAAAGCGCGCCTTGCCTTCTGCTACCTGTCGAACAGCGAGAGCAGATGCGTGGCAAGCTCTAAGCTATGCTGGCGCACTGCGGCCACGCAGCTGGACGAGAGGTACCTTCCTTGGGAGCTTGCTGAGCCGTGGAGAACACTTTTCTTAGCGAATTGCACTTGTCTCGTAGACAAAATGCTGCCGGTGGCCCCGTGGTGCAACGGATAACGCGTCTGACTACGGATCAGGTTCGAATCCTGGCAGGGTCGGCATTTAGTGAGTTTCCGACGTGTAGCTGGGCAGCGGATTTCGTATGTCGCCGCATCGTGGAGTGCTTTGTTACTCCTGTGCATCTCGCAGCTGCATGTCGAGGCGATCGTGGTAAATATCGCTGCCTGCAAGCGTCCATCGCACGCCTCACGGGACTACAAGTCCCATCGCCACACCTGCACCTGCCCATGTTAGGCAATAAATTCTGCCTGACTCATGTAGTACTATCACCGTAAGAGGGTGGTACGGGACTACAAGTCCCACCGCCACACCTCCAAAGTGAATTGCAGTGACACAGTCACTGCACAGTGGAAATTTACTGGCCCACCAACACAGTTAGACCGCAACAGACCGGTGATGCTGTATTGTAACCTATCACCTCGGACTACAAGTCCATTAAAAAAAAAAAAAAAAACAAAAAAAAAACAAAAAAAAAAAAAAAGCGTCCATCGAGCGAAGTCGAGACTAGTCACGCTGAGAGCTGTAGGAGATGATACGCAATTAAATACAGGCGTGTGAAAGCGACGGAGGCGACACTTTCCAAGTGTCGCACGTCACGTGGCGAAGAGCCAGCGCAACCCCAAACAGCAGTGGCGCAGTGGAAGCGTGCTGGACTCATAACCCAGAGGTCCGAGGATCGAAACCACGCTCTGCTAAAAATATTTCTTTTGCACACTGTGTCGAGCTCGATTATTACGCCCAGAGCGTCGGCTGGGGTGCTTTGATTCAGCCTCAGCAGCAAACCCTGAAGTGTGAAGAATGCAAGAACCACTTCCTAAGATGTAGCATTTTTTTTAGATTTTGCACCAACTACACTCCTTGATCGCAAACTTCATGCTCTTCCGATCCCCATACGCGCAACTGTCGAACAGATTTATGAGATAAAAGTCGCATATCCCCGGCGGGGAATCGAACCCCGTTCTCCCGCGTGACAGGCTGAGATACTAAGAACTATACTACCGAGGATGCGCTGTAGACAGCTGCCTGTGTGGGAGACACATGTTGCTAGTACCTGCAAACGTTCTACACTAAGTTCAGCGAGTGATAGTCCAGCAATTGAAAATCGGATGTGTCTTCCCGGCGGGGAATCGAACACCGGCCTCCCACGAGACAGGCGGCGATACTAATTACTATACTACCAAGGAAGACGCAGCTACGGTCTCAAATGCACAATTATATTTCACAAATAGCTGATACATCTCAAACGTAGCCTCCTGTTGCTGTCAGAGACTGCGCTACGAAATAAAAGTATGCCCCAGGTGAGGCTCGAACTCACAACCCCGGCATTGCTCACGGCTACTGCCTTATAAGTACCGTGCGCTAACCAATTGCTCCACTTTTTTTTTGTAGCGCCTGATTCTTGTGTGAAGCAAATGGAGAGTGGTCAGTTCCTTGCAGGTGGAGACAAGTCGGGCTGGGGTCGAATCCCGAGGCCTGCCCGCGATGGCTCCCCCCACCTATCCCCGATTCACTCCTTCAAGCAGACCCTTGTTATAATTCTTTGTTTCTTAGTTTTTTTGTTTTTTTGTCGGTTATAGGTGTTAACCCTCTGCCCCGAGGTATATAGTGCTGACACATCTCTAAATGAACAGTTCTTCTTTGTTGTGTGTCATTTGTGTATTTTGTTCCATATCGAAAGACATTCCTCTTCCATTAGAGGTGTGAAATTGTCATGAATATGCAACAAGGAAAGGGAGACTAATGAAAAGAAATACATTGACCTGGCATAACAGAAAGTATAATGCTATAACTGGTTCTCTGTCTCGCAGCTCAGCTCAGGGAACAGTTCTGAGGGAAGCACTGTGTTGGCAAATTTACGGAGTATAATTTTCCTCAGAGCTAGCTACAGTCATGTCGACAATACGACTGAGTTAGTTGGCCATAACAGCAAAAACTAACTTTTTTGTTGTTGTTGAATGTAACGAATTTAGTAAGTTATGACTGTACTCACTGAGGCCAAATGTTATGACATATGGTTTCCTCTCCACTCCATAGCTTAACCTCTCCATTTGCGTTTTGTTCTCATAGTTCCAGTCGGCTGACATACTGTGGCCACTTGGCAGAGTAAATTTTGCTCAGATGGGTTAGATGTGTCTTGTGAAAATATGCAATCCATCGAAAAGTCACAGGATGTAGCAATATATTATTAGTCACAGTTACATCGGTATTTCTCCACTGCAGGTTTTCCTGGCACTTTTTATGATAGTTGCTGATCATCTAGCTTCAACGAGAGTCACTGTGAAAAGAAAGCGATGTGAAAACTTTTGTGATATTTATTCCAAATTTTAGCCGGTGGGTATCCTGGAAAGACATTTACTCTGGTTAAAGACAATCGTTCTTAATGATAAAGATTTCCCGGGTTATCTACATCTAAATCTACATCTACGTGATTTCTCTGCTATTCACAATAAAGTGCCTGGCAGAGGGTTCAATGAACCACCTTCAAGCTGTCTGTCTACCGTTCCACTCTCGAACCGCACGCGGGAACAACGAGCCCTTAAATTTTTCTGTGCGAGCCCTGATTTCTCTTATTTAATTGGATGATCATTTTTCCGTATGTAGATGGGTGCCAAGAGAATGTTTTCGCAATCGGAGGAGAAAACTGGTGATTCAAATTTCATGAGAAGATCCCGTCGCAACGAAAAACGCCTTTGTTTTAATGATTGCCACTCAATTCACGTATCGTGTCTGTGACACTATCTCCCCTATTTCGCGATAATACGAAACGAGCTGCCCTTCTTTGTACTTTTTCGATGTCATCCGTCAGTCCCACCTGATGCGGATCCCACACCGCACAGCAATACTCCAGAATAGGGTGGACAAGCGTGGTGTAAGCAGTCTCTTTAGTAGACCTGCTGAACCTTCTAAGTGTTCTGCCAATGAATCGCAGTCTTTGGTTTGCTCTACCCACAATATTATCTATGTGATCGTTCAAATGTAGGTTATTTGTAATTGTAATCCCTAAGTATTTAGTTGAATTTACAGTCTTCAGATTAGTGTGATTTATCGCGTAATCGAAATTTAGCTGATTTCTTTTAGTAATCATGTGACTAAATCCACACTTTTCTTTATTCAGGGTTAATTGCCACTTTTCGCACTATACAGATGTCTTATCTAATTCATTTTGCAAGTCGTTTTGATCATCTGATGACTTTACAAGACGGTAAATGACAGCATCATCTGCAAAAAATCTAAGACGGCTACTCAGATTGTTTCCTATGTCGTTAATGTAGATTTACTTCTGTTTTACTCGATGACTTTCCGTCTATTACTACGAACTGTGATCTTTCTGAAAGGAAATCACGAATCCAGTAGCATAACTGAGGCGATACTCCGTAGGCACGCAGTTTGGTTAGAAGACGCTTGTTAGGAACGGTGTCGAAAGCCTTCTGGAAAACTAAAAATATGGAATCATTTTGACATCCCCTGTCGATAGCACTTATTACTTCATGAGTATAAAGAACTAGTTGTGTTTCAAAAGAACGGTATTTTCTGAATCCGTGCTGACTATGTGTTAATAAATCGTTTTCTTCTAGGTGCTTCATAATGTTCGAATACAGTATATGTTCCAAAACCCTACCGCAAATCGACGTTAGTAATATAGGCCTGTAATTCAGCGGATTGTCTTTTAGGATATTGGTGTGACTTGAGCAATTTTTCAGTCTTTAGGTACGGATGTTTCAGTGAGCGAGTGGTTGTATAGAATTGCTAAATATGGAGCTATTTTATCGTCATACTCTGAGAGGAACCTGATTGGTCTACAATCTGGACGGAGGCCTTGCCTTTATTAAGTGATTTAAGCTGCTTTGTTCTTCATGACGAAGATTTCCCGGGTTATCAGCCGAATCAACGCGCCGTTCTGCAGTAATGTCTCGGCAAGTTTCCTACTCGTCGTCAGGCGAAGATCTTGTGATCTTCAGGAGAAGATCTTGTCGAAACGTTGCCGCAGAACTAGGCCGGTAACCCGAGAAAGCATCGTCGTAGAGATTTCCATATACAACCTTTCTTGCCGTTCTATCATATTAAATTTCCATACATACGTTCAGAAGCCTGAATTCAGTCTACATCGTTCACTAGAGGAAGTGTTGGTGAGAAAAAAAGATTCCCAGGCGAATTTCATTGATGAGACTTTCTCTGGTTATTTGCCGATTCGTAGCATCCCCTTTCTCACACTCGATTTACTCGTGTGCATACTTCTTTGCATGAATGTAGTGGGTCAGAATTTCGTTAACTGCTGCTTCAGAACGGCTAAAATTGAATAATATTTCATCAGAGGATGCTAAAGTTCAACAATAGATGCAGGAAAGTAAGTATGCGCCATACAGCCTCTTTGGCAGATCGGGTGACACGAAGTCTGTTAGAGTGAACATTTCTCGTTCCTCGTAGTCAGCAAACGCGACGGAAGCAGAGCAGTGGTACGGAAGTAAATAAAAGCAACGGAAACTACCCTTTCTCGATGTCGCTTGTAATTGTAGACGGAACATGACCTGCATATATTAATACCATGTTTCACGAAAATACTACAACAGCTGGAAAGGGTTCAAATGAATCGACAAGTGCGTGGAGATAAGGGGTGGAACGAAGGAATAAACGTAGCGAAGGACAAAACCATATAGAAAATATGTAGAACACTTTAATCTCTGTCAAGGATTATCAGTGTCGATGAACAAGAAGAAGACTTGCTGAAGGAAAGAAGATACCATCAATCAGAAATCAGAACCAGTGACGTATATTTTCTTTGAACTAGCAATAAACTTCCTTAAACAATATGTTTAGGGCGTGTCTTTTTGGAAAGCATGTGTCAAGTGAAAAACTAGAAAATATAAATCTAAAATATTATAGAGAACTGCCCTAGAGAAAACCGCTGACAAGCAGGGAGATTAAGTATAAGGGGGAGAGGTATTAAAGGGAGTGTATGCGGGGAACAAATGGGCTAAAAACTCTAGCAAGTAGGAGTAACCAGTCCATGCGAGATGTGGATTTGAATTTAACTTGAGAATGACGGGAGTAGCAGATGGGGATATTGCAGCAGGTCAAGACTTTTATCACTGTTTGCGAAAATTTAAGGTAACATAAAAAATAATGACAAGGTTGATCACTAAAACTGAAGAGTACTTGTAACATAAAACTGAAGAGCATCAAGAACGTTTCCAAAAAGGCACGCAGATTTTAACAGAAATTGGAGGAAAATGTAAAAACCTTTGATAAGTTTAAAGAAGATGAAACGAAATAAAAACGAAGTGTAAGGGATCATGATCATCTAATTGAAAAATTTAGATGTGCAGCAGACAGTTATTGTAACTTCGCCGCGAGGGATTAGCCGAGCGGTCTCAGGTGCTGCAGTCATGGACTGTGCGGCTGGTCCCGGCGGAGGTTCGAGTCCTCCCTCGGGCATGGGTGTGTGTGTTTGTCCTTAGGATAATTTAGGTTAAGTAGTGTGTAAGCTTAGGGACTGATGACCTTAGCAGTTAAGTCCCATAAGATTTCACACACATTTGAACATTTTTTGCACTTTTTTGAACGCAGTTACTGAAAGCTTAAGAGAAGATGTAAGGTAGAAACAACATTTCTTTCGTGTATTTAACTACCGTATTAAATGTACTCATAATTTTATAACTGTTTTTAATCTGTTTAAGAACATTTGTTATGAATTTGTTTTATCTGTACGCGTATGTGCCTAAAGGTATAGATATCAATGAAGGTATATTACCATAAAATACGAATCTTTGAGAAGTCACTGTAATTTCTACATTTTGTAGCGAGAACCACCAACGCAATCTTCGGTGACTTAAATATCATCTCTCAGCTGCCTGAATGAAATTAACATTATTACCGAATATCATCAAATATAATTATCATTCATATTTTAATATGTGTGTCACATGTTTAAAACCTTATTGTGCGACCACTACATTTCGTAACATCACTTCTCATCTTCTTTCCGTATGTACTGTGTATCCTATCTCCGTACAACGATACATTCATGACAAACTCTTTTGAAAAAACTTTCTAACATTTAAATTTGTATTAGATATTAACAAATTTCTTTTATTGCCGTTGCCAGTTAACATTTCATATCTTCTTTACTTCTTTCATCGCTATTTATTTGATATCCGAAGTAGCAAAATTCATATACCACTTTTGGTTACTGTTTTCATAATTTAGTTCTCTCAGAATCATTCAATTTAATTCGGCTACATTCCATTACTCTTCGTTTACTATTATTCATGTTCACTTTATAATATCTTTTAAGACACTGTCCATTCCATTCATTTGACTCCTATGCCATTTGTCGTCTATTGCTGATTACAATATCGTTCAAAAGCCTTAAAATTCACCTTCTCTTGGAATTTCAATTCCTTTGCATAATTCCTTCATGGTTTCCTTTATTGCGTGCTTTTTAGATAGATTATATAACGTAAAGGATAGACTACAACTCTATCTCACTCCCTTCTGAGTTTCTGCCCCCATAACAAGTCTCTCGACCTGTACAACTGCAGCAAATGTTGTAGATGATCTCCTTTCTGTATTTTACCGCTGATAACTTCACAGTTTCGAAGCGTGTATTCCAGTCAACAATAAAAGTTCGGAAAATATCACTTGGTTGGCTTCTCAGTCCTGTCGCCAAATATGATCTCGACACTGATTTCACAAGTATTTTTTCCAGATTTCGCATCGAGAAACATTAACCTATTCTATACATTAACTGAAGAATAGGAAAAAGGAAGGTGACGAATATACGAAAGGAAATTTTAATGCAGAATTATTTTTAAAATTTCCAGGTTTGGGTCATAAACATCTGTGCATTTATTCACTTGACACTCTTCACAAGAAAAGACGTATAAGGTCTTATATCGCATCAAACGGACTGATTAATGTAACTACGTAGAAAACATTTGAAACGGTCTAGCGGACATAACAATAAACAATAAGCAATTAAAGTTAGGGTTTATGGTGACTTAATAGTGATAGAAGTAATCTTAATAATATAACTACAAGAATAAATATAAGAATACAAATAAAGCTTTTATGTAGCTACGGTAATTTACAATTAGAATGAAGAACTGCAACAATTAAAAAAATGCTTTACACCAAATCACGTAAATATATGAACTGATAGTGGAAAGCGACAGTGCTGAGATGATGCACGGGCTCTGCAGAAACGGCACGCTTGCAGGATCTCACTGGGTTGCTGGTGCAGCCGGATAGCCGCGTTGGAGTCACAGTCCTATGTGGGCGGCGAGAATCCGCCAGAGGACGAGCAGGAGCACCGCGCTCCCTACGGCGAGCAGTGTGTAGTGCAAAACGAGTAAGCTGAAACAGTCAAACATAACCACATGTAAATCATATTAACAGAGTCGAACAGTTCAGTCTGTGTTGTCGATATTGCTTTCAAATCGCTGCGTAACTTCTGGAGCGTCACTGAATTTTGTAGTTAAAGAAGGTGGGAGATGCGTATAGAGCCTGTCAGTGATACTCCCTTATCAATTTTTCTGGTAAGCTCGTGGCGGTGCCTTGACTTAGAGGTCTCTGGGACGCTGCGAGGCTGCGCGCGCTGTTCCTTGCAGTTATCACCCTGATTTAAGGGGAGATAATGGGGAGCTCCTGTCTTCTGTATTGCATAGTAAATGAGTCGTGTTGAAGGCGAGTGAAGTTGATGGCCCTCGTGTGAGTTGAACTGCTCATTCATTTACGTTTTTTTTTTTTATTCGAATTTCTAGGGGAGGACCAGCTGTAACTTCAGAGTACTTTGGGGAATTTGAATGCACCTGTAACCATTGCATCGTCTTGTTGGTATTTCGCCATAAACTGCTCTTGCCACTTGCTTAAATGTGCGCCGTTCAGCCAAAGGGGCCTGCAGCAACTAATAATATAAGGCAGATTTGATTTGGGTAGTTCATGGATGGTATACATGCTAAGCTGTTTTCTTATTTTAAATGATGTGTGATTGTTTTTAAGTTACTACAACATGTGTGGTAAGGTTTTCTCTCTCTTAGCGCTCTAAAACTTACACTCTCATTATTATACCTAAGTAAAAGTAGTGGGACAACCGGTTACCACCAGCGTTGAGCTTAATGGCCCACTCTTGGAGTAAATTTCTGAGTGAGGCCCTGACACACTTCGTTGGCCTAAAATATGGGTTGTAATCCAACCTGCATAATGGTGAGACCGTTTGTACTAAGTTTAAAACCATGGAACGGTACAGTGTTTTTTTCTAAGTACTGCTATCTGTAAAATAGATTTTGATATTACATTTGTTAATTTTGCCTTTGTTCTCTTTTGATGCTAAACTGTCTTATTATTTGTGCCTTTTGAAATAAATTTTTATTAAATCGTGTAATTTGATTGTGTTTTTTAAAGGTTTTGAGGCTAAAGCATCTTCATCAGTTTAAATAATTTTGATGTTAAATTATAAGCTACAATACATAGGGCTAAAAGATTGGTCTTGAGTTGATGCTGAAATCAGTGGCGCTTTGAAGATTGATTTGGGTGTTACCCTATCAGATCTTTTATTCACACCTTTTTAATATTCATAGACAGTCTGATAATAATACGCATTTGCTAAAGTGAATAATGAAATGTTCGCAGTGTGCCAGCATGTATCTTTCGTAAATTGTTGGTGGTAAATGAAAGTGTGAAATTTTGCTTAAGAGTGGGCCGGCTGACTTTATGTAGCTCTTGTTTTGGTTGTTTTCAGGCGGTCATGGGAGCAAAAAGTATTCTGAGCATAACTCGTCTGAGAAAGGATTGCCTGTTATACAAGATCTGTAATGAACTGTTGGAGATTTGATGAGTTACGTCAGCGGTGGCAGGCAGCATTAAGTCGTCACGTAAACAACAGCATGGGGACCTTTGAGGAGATAAGTAACACATGCTCCGCGTGCTGCGGATTGCGCACTGAAGTGTAGGAGAGTGTGGCCACGTTAGTTGAAGCCTCCTCATCTCACATCCAGACTTTTCGCTTACAATTACTCCTGGAATAAGTCACTAATCGGATTCCTTGTGTGTATCTGGTTGAAACCGATCCCAAGTTTTGCCAGACCTTCAGGCATTGCAAGAGGAAGTATTGTTCTTGAATTGACGAATTTCTTTTCATAATTAGCTAGCAGGGAATGAAGTAATTAGAACTGACATCAGCAAAAATTAAATACAATCGAGGGGCTGAGTAAGAGCATAGCTGTGAGAAAAGAATTCAGTAAGTTGCCAAAATTGCTGATGGTGATTATTCAGAATGTTTGGAAGTTATCTACTCAAAATACTACCCAAATTTTACTGTAAGTAACTATTACGATGCAGAAGGAGACTGATGTGTTGCAAATTCCCCGTCGCATCATTTTCCATTAAATGTCAGCCGATTAAATAGGCTAAGGGTTGCAATTATGCACAGCAGTGGCTCGTTATTTTAGAAAATTTTAGCCCCAGTAGACGAAAGGAACTCACTGACCAGCATTTTTTCTGATTGCAAGCAGTGAATGAAATACTAGGGGAGTATGGTGAGAGTGTAAACAGGCAACGACGGCACTCTCCTAAGATTCTTGCGAAGACGAGGCAATGCTTAATGTTTTAGAACGGATACAACCGGAGGGCTGGTTGAGTGTTTTATCAACTGCTAACCAGTACACATTTGCTGATTGTGACAAAATGGTTGTCCATCACTGCAGCGTCTCTATTTGACAGTGTCTGGATGTTTAAATGCTACGTTCCATCGAACATGCATGCCTGTCCGAAGGAACGGACACGGCTGAAGATCAACAGCTGTATTAAATAAAACTGCGAATATCGTACCACAACATATATAATCTTCTTACAAGGGAAAAGGGAAACACCTCAATGTTTATTTTGCACAGTTAGTTCCTTCTGGGAAGAAAACAACATCAACACAATATACAATGATGAAAAGCAAAAGAAAGGACTATCCTCCCAACGCAACATACGTCACTGCCGCATACCCAGGGCTGCATACAAGGGTATTTTTCTTTTACAGGGAAAAGGGAACCACATCAATGTTATTTTGCACAATAGGTTCCTTGTGGTAAGAAAACATCAATAACACATTGCACAATGATGATAAATAGAAAAAGATCACCCCCATTGCGTAACTAGCAAAAAGGTCGCACAACTGTGGCTGTATGCGAGTGGTTACAAGTGGATCCTCTTGTCCTGCAGACAACGTCTGGCCATGTCGTCGAAGACAAATGCCGTATGTTCCTGCCGCTGTCCGTGTGCCAAGTATTCAGCACTCGTTATGAAGTTATCTTCTCATGCCTGGCACGCCTCAGCTACGGGAAGGGTCCAAGAAAACACTGCCCAAAATATTGGCATATTGTCGGTAGCACGAGTGGTGTTGAGGACGAGTGAAATGCTCCAGTAGAAAAGCCAAAAACCGAGAATACCCTTTCCACCACTGTGGAACAAATCATATATCTACAATATTTTCATCCATGTCACAGTATTAGTCTTAGTATGTGAGGAAAACCTCTCGTCCAGTGGGGCAGCTAGTTTTCTTTTCGAGTGTCACTCCTCTGCAGAAGATCCACGTTCCATGCAACGTGTGTCTGTGATAGGCTGGCGACAGTGTTGACACAGTGTGTAGTCGGCCTCGTTAACGGCATGGAGGTAGTCGATCACCAGGCACCAGGTCGTCCGGGCGATTGAGTCGAGAATGTGGTGGTGTACCGGACAAGCTGCCATAGTTAGACGTTATTCCATCACGTTCCATTTATGTCCTCTCATCGTCAAGCAGTAAACATCACACGCCTCGGGGCCCTGGTACACGAGAGATTGGAGTGGATATAGTGTATGTAACAGAATTCAACGCAAAAAGTCTCGACGCCAGAAAGCAATGATGATATATGCAACACTGCAAGGGGAGGTAGTCAGGAAGAGGGAATTAGCTCGTCGACACATTAATCTGTGCCGACGTCTGGTCCACAACTTCAACACCATATTGACATTATAAGGCCGCCGCTCGTACTTGGATGCTGATGAGACGTAGGTTGCCATCGCTGATTGTTGGGGTGAGTGTATCGTATCGAACTGTTAGTGTCAGAATCACGCTCATGAAATAGCCAAAGACCGACATCAACCTGTGATCCATCATCTTCGGCATCGATAAAATTGTTATCAAGTGGGGTACTCCCGACGCCCTCGGACGCTTGTGCGTGTGGCATGAAGAAGCTGGGTGTATGTTAGCAAAGCCTTCTCCATGACGTCGCGTGCGAAGACAGTCCCCAGATGTTTAAGTGTATCTTGTAGTTGAACTGGGTCTCACTCCCTTCCAGGGGGACACTGCCTACTATCCTTGGATTCCGTTAAATTCATACAGATGCCCACAGCACATTCTTACCAGCCAGTCCATTCCAATGTCCCTTTAACTTCGTCACACGATCACGTAAAGTTAGCAGATCGTCCATGTACACTCGGCGGATGAAGGCATGACTTCTCAACACAAATCCCGTCAGCCAGCGTCGCAGTCGATGTAACACCGGCTCGAGGGCATGGCGTACAGAATCATCGGTAACGCACCTCCGTGTTGTATCGATCGGGCGATGGCAGATGGGCATGCCACGCGACCATTGATCATCACATGCGATGTAGCACCTTGGAGCAGATGCTTCGTAATGCACATAAAGGCCAGTAGAAAGGCCATCTGCTGCAGTACCCCCTCGAGGTAGTCGTGACTCAATCCATTGAAGCAATGGTCGAAATCCACCTACATCAAAGCTCTGTTCAGGCGACAAGCCTCTGCCAGAATGATGACCTCTATAATCTCCAAGCACCATCTATGTATTACTGTTACGACCCAGGCTCCTTTGGTCCACAGAAATAATTCGGAGTGGGACACACTGAATAAGAGAATAGTGAGAGGGTGATAATGGTTAACGCGCCTGACACACTATGGCTTGGGGATCGGGTTAAGAAGGCCTTAGACGTAATCAGATGGTAGGTGGACGCAGGGAGTCATCAGTTCCTGTGTGTCATTAGCCAGCGAGGAGCCATAAGATCTTTAAATGGGGTGGTAGAACTCTAGCTGCCCGGATGATTTGTTGGATGATCCTCTTACGAATTGTAGCTACTTGTCTAACTTGTATAACCTTCCTCCAAATTTTAACCCTGTTATGCTGAAGCTAAAAGTAATGCTGGTAAGGACACCATTAAGATATCCAGGAGGCTCATGGTCTCAGCTACTCATCGAATTAACAAAAGGCCTATTTGGGAAACTATGCTTGTAAGTCTTCAGGACCCCTCTAACTGTGGCGATTCCTGGGTTCTTCGGCAACAGTCTTCTTTTTGCTCTTGCTCCAACACTAGATTTACACTTTTAAACATAGTTTGCAAATTTGCTAGGAAGCTATTAGTCGGATCAAGCTTAGCACATTCAATAATATGTCTATTAATAAAACATTGCATTATATCTTTATAAACAGCTTGCGTTTTAATTTTATCCACTCATACTGTAAGGGCTTCATAATCAACCGATGTTTAATTAACGCTTTTAATGATATTATGATTCCCTCTTCTTTGCCTGGCATGTTACCTTTATCATGTAACATTGTAACTTTATTAATCTTTACAGAAATCTTGTTTTTTTGAACCAATAAAGCCACTATACTGTGAACTTTTCCTTAGTAAATGGCTATCTGCTGTTTAAAAAAGCCATATTTTTAATGCTGCAAGCTCCTGCTCAGTAAACTACGAAGGTTGGAAATTTAATAGTGGAAACTATTTATTTACAGCTCGTACAAAATAGATACGTGTTTCAAAGTTTTACCGACCTTCAAAGTAGTCATCAGCATTGTGTATAACCCGTTGCCAGCGATGTGGAAGTTGTAGGACACTCTTAGCAGTGCCAGTTGTGTTGAGAGTTCGGGCTGCGCCGTCTATTGCCCGACGTATTTGTAGCAGTCCTGATGCGAATGCCGTGAAGTGTTTCCTTCAGTTTAGAAATCGAGTTGAACTCACGAGGGCTTAAGTCAGGGGAGCGCAGTAGGTGGTATAGCACTTTGCAGCCCCATCAGTCAAACAAATCAGTAACGGCTTGCACTATACGTGATTGAGCATTGTCCATCAAAATGACGGACAGGTCCTGCAGAAAGTATCATCGCATCTGTCTCTATGCTATTCAGTTTTAGAACACAACCTACGACTAACTTAGAGACAGAAGTGATGACACTTTCTTCAGGATCTGACCATCATTTTGAAGGACAATGCTCAAGCACTTACAGTGCAACCTGTTACTGATTTGTTTGACTGATGGGGCTGCTAAGTGCTATACCACCTACTGCACTCCCCTGACTTAAGCACTCGTGAGTTCAACTCGATTTCTAAACTGAAGGAAACACTTCACGGCATTCGCCTCAGAACTGCTACAAATTCGTCGGGCAATAGAGCGCACCGTTCGAACTCTCAACACAACTGGCACTGCTAAGAGTATCCTACGACTTACACATCGCTGGCAACGGGTTATACACAATGCTGATGACTGCTTTGAAGGTCAGTAAAACTTTGAAACAAATATCTATTTTGTACGAGCTCTAAATAAATAGTTTCCACCATTAAAGTTCCAACCCTCTTATCTATTAGTATTGTTCTGTAACCCTGAGACAATATTGAATAGAGATTTACGAGGAGCCCCCACCCCATCAAGTCGCAGTTTTAGTATTCAAGTCTGTCGTTAATCCCTGTAATTTGCATTCATGCCCTTCACCAATATTTTATTTCTCGTTTTCAAGATGTAGGTGAGATGAAAAAGTTTGGTAGGATTCCTTAAAACGGGAATATTTCGGAGAAATTGACTGACTGAGGGAACTAAATATTATCCCTGCTGTTTGAGTAAAATGATCCGCACTGGCTGTAAAATCCTTTTGGGCGACTTCTAATGAAAACTATTTCATACACAGTGCGGACCATTTCATTCAAAATGTGGAAATTTAGCTGCAGTTGCTCGCAAGTGAAAATAACATATTATTCATGCTTTCTTAAACCTAATAGTAATGGACAGAGCTGATAAGTCCTGAATATAAGGCTTGTCAATCATTTAACAAAACGGGGCTTTATTGTATTAAGTGAGTGCATTATGTGAGGCAAACTGGTGGAAGTTTTCACACCAGGTTCAAGGAGCTTTACACCTGTCAGTCAACCCAAAAGGGCATTACCCATGCGTCTTGCACTTTCTGATCACGGACTGGGTAATTTCGTGGACGAGCTCTCAGCGTAACATGTCTGTCCTAAGGGCGTGACTCCGAACATCCTAAAAGAGATAGAGATTTTCAAAGGAAGAACTAGTAATCCTCCCATTCCTTGCAACGGACAGGTATAACGCAAATGTATTAATATTTTGAAACTTTTTTTTCAGTGCTTGCAATAGTTAATCATTTTTGATGTACCAAACTTGCTCTTGTCCCTGTTCCAAGTGTTCTTTAGCCATTTTTATGTTTGTTAGACTTAATTGTCTAGTTGATGGGCCACCTGTTCGGTTACTGAACTCATTTTATCCAGCATTGTATGTACTTTTGTCGATGTCTGCATTTTCATTGTTTCTGGCCTGTGTCTTACTGTCACAATTTCTATTTATTATAGCATTTTTTTTATTTCCTTGCCATATGCACCTCGCACAGTGGAGTGGTTTGACATTAGATGTGACCTGTCTAAGTTTTTGCGTCCGTTGACTGTAATGGTTTTACCTCATGTTTTTTATTCTTTTACCAGTTACTTCGCACTTGGTTCACTACGATTTTTTTGGAGAGTTTATCTCTTCTACATGTACTGTTAGCTACAGTTACTAATTACTATTTGCGTCGGTTTTAACTTTACGTTAATTTCTCTTTTGCTCGGGTGGGACGCTCATCACGCCGTGTTGACTTCAGTGCAGCTTGTTGCAGAGTCGCGCAGTTCTCATTCCGTTGGTAGACGGGTCACATTGCCTCTTTCCACGAGAAATTGATTAATGGCTGACGCTGCGGTCGCGTCGTTTGTCAGGCGTTTAGTTGCTTAGTTGCGTATGTTTTAATAGTGTTTTCGTTTGTTACAGTTACATGAATTTGCGTGCTGCAGACTTGACGTCGGTTGGTCTTTCGTAGGATCAGTTTTATCCTTACTTTGCAGCTCCTGGCCTTTCATATAGTCTCCTATCCGGCTCTGAAAGGCTTAATTAGCCTCTAAGACCTAGTCTGCGCTTGCAACATACAGTTAACTTACGTCTCTCACATTTGAGAGGTGGTTTTAGCGTGACGGCTTATCTAGGCACGGTGAATTTGCCGCCTTTAAGCTAAACTTGGATTCGTACACTTCCTACTGACATGTTCATTATTTTGTACTTTTGACTCTTTTCTTTTGTATTATTAGTAGCATTTTATGGATCTTAATGTGAGAGACACACAGTCTCCGTCTTAATTTACGGTTGCACCTGAAGACGGCTCTACGACCCCGAAACGGTTTTGTGTAATGTTTCAGCAATAATCATTTTGCACAACTGTAGCGGATGTTTCAATTCTGGGCAGTTTACGTATCAACTGTGAATGTTTTGCTAACAGAAGTGTGTGAGACTCCAGTTCGTCAGTTACAGAACTTTGATACCGTAAAAGAGCTGGGTTATCACGATTAAAATAGAGGGACGAGATAGTATGTGTGCAAGAAGAAAATTCAGTTCATATAATAAGTTCAAAACCAGTTACGATACTTATAAATTGTTGCTCAGACGCATTTGAATGTTACACTCAATTAAGGTGATACTGTGGTTCCGAGATGTTGAAAGTCTGTGCCCTGTGTTCCTTTCTAAAGATCGGATAAGAATGTGGAAAACTAATGATATGCTGCAGACTAACAATATCGTAATTATTACTCGTTTTTCAGAACGTTATACTTAACATTGAATGAACTGCTCCACGGGACCACTTTTAGTGGTTACTTAGTGGTGATTTATTTGACGAGACTTGTTCAATCACTAAGCGACATTTTAGACTATTCGTTGACTATGAACACAAGTGTGGTTGTGAAAGCACTTCTGAAGAATGCTTTCAATTAAGGGTGGTGACACATTTACTTTATTCGTTATTTGAATACTTACGAGGCGCTGTAAACGCTATATTCCGCGAGTAACGTAATGTGTGTGGCTGATAGTAAATATCCCAGTTACGCTTAACTCCGGTCCTTCCTTTCATTGAAATCATACCACAGTAACATGACAAAATATAATTATTTCAACTATTTCTTAGTAACTGTTGCAAAAAAAAAAAAAAATATGACAACCTCAGGTGCCACTCCCAGTCGTAATCTGCGATGTCAAAGTGAAACAGCTTTCTGTCGGCTTCACCAAGACGGACAAGCAGGGACGCCACGTTGTCATCTTTGAATGTCCATTCTTTAGTCCAGAATGGCTCCAGAGCTTGTGAGACCATATGAATCTTCGAGTACATGTTCCACAGTCTGAAACATCGAAGTGATGTCAGTACTTCGAACCAAACCTCTCCGTTGCGATTCATTATGACGGTTAAAGTAATAAAGACAGATTACAACTACGGTACACACCATAATCTCTTTACAACATCCTGGGTACTGTTTGCGTCACGAGGAATAGAATGAAACATGATGCCAGCACAAAACTCACTGCTCGTGAATATCTTGAAGGGCGTCGTGTACCTTTGCGTCCTCAACAGAGAGACATGTCAGTAACACTTGTGACACACGTATTCACTCCAGGTAACATCTTGCAAAGGTTTGGGAGTTAATGTGGGACACTGGCGCCAAGTCTTTCTTCCCATTACCGGACAAATAACGGTGGGATATGTGGATATTGCATCATCTCCTATCTGTGACATTATAAAGTAGATTGTAGGCATGAAGCACTCGCTACTCTCCAAGTCACACTGTTGTCACAGAAAATGGTTAACGATAAGTTTGCCTGCTTGAGGGCTGGCTCACTCCAGCAACATTGATTGAAATGATTGAACTTCTAGTTACTATAGTCTCCGAGGAACAAATTCATGTTTTAGAAGAATGTATGCTGCCAACCTTCCAGTCTCTCTGTTCAGTAATGGAGAAACCTATTGTCGACCTCATGCAAGATTATAGCTGCTTCAAAACATTAGGGACACTCACAGTTAGGTCAATGGACACCCAGACGTATAGGCATGGAGGTGTCTCGCAGTCTCCAGGCGTAAATCCAATCGACTATGATTGGGCAGTGACGGTTGAAGACAACAAATTGCGCCAGGAATGCATCCAAGAGACACTTTGTGATCACTTTTTTACTGTGTGTAAGAACACTGGACAGCATCAAATTTCCAGCGTATCATCCTCCCCTCACATACTCAAAGAATGGTTGCGCTATGAGGAAGGCTTGTTTTCATATTAAGATGAAAGAAGCTCCTTTTATTTTAAATTTCTTTATTCTCATACCTATCTTTTATGCTCGGAAAAGAAGGCTTTTTCTCCCACAACTCTCAAGCCTAAATGGTTTGTCAATGGAGGTTTGTAATCTGCACACATAGAAAAATATTGTTATTCTTTTTATCTTTGTTGTTTTCATGTTGTTCATTTTTGTTATTGCTTAGCAATATGTAGTCATTGTGTTCCAGCAATGAAGCATTATTATACTATTGCATTTTAGTAAATGTCCCATAGTAAAAGAAAACTACTCACTGGAGGCTCATTATTACTTTGTAGCTATACTCTTCATCTCAGTATAACCAGAACAGCGATGGGAAGATTCTTGATCTGCTCCATATAAAGCAATCTTATCAAATTTTTGTACCTTGTTTTCATTGCAATCTTCCTGGTAGAGGAGATCAGTTTGTAGGCACCAAGGGGGTACCGCAGTGGTTAGCACACTGGACTCGCATTCGGGAGGACGGCGGTTCAGTCCCGCGTCCGACCATCCTGATTTAGGTTTTCCGTGAATTCCCTAAATCTCTTTAGTGAAATGCCTGGATGGTTCCTTTGAAAATGGCACGGCCGACTTCCTTGCCCAACCTTCCCTCATCCGATGAGAGCGACGAACTCGCAGTTTGGTCTCCTCCCCTAAAACAACCCAATTTCAGTTTGTAGGCAATGGAGTGCTTCTAAAGTGCGAGGCTCTTATTACGAAACTTTCTTCCAATTAAAAAAACAGGTGCACTTGGATGTTCCTGCAAGTATGTTATGAACTTTTTTATATCTTTGCTGATTGTTGAGGCACTTTTAAACAAGGATTAAATCATAGCAGGAAGTACATCACACATTTATCAGGTCCAAACGAATCTACAGGCCGGTTTTAATAGTTTGCCTGTGTTTTGTTTCGATGGATTCTAGATATAATGAGAGTAAAAGTTTAATCCTAGCAATACAACGCATTTTATATAATATGTACTACCAACGGTGGTAGTTCACGTCCACCACAAAATAAAATTCAAAGAAAAAACAAATTTCGTTAGTTATTGGTAACTTTTAACAGCAACATACTATTTAAAGAGGTAATGATGTGTAATTGGGGTCCAGGACCTGCCTATCTTCTGGCTCCATCTTAGCGATACCAACCCATTTTCCGTAATATGCACACTGAGTGGGGGTGGGGATTGGGGTAGCACATTATGACAACAACAACAAAATTTTAAAAATACAAGTTTCGATAACCGTCGTTGACATTTGTTTATAACATGCTTTTTAAAGATATACAGATGTGAAAGATGGGTCCGGAACCTAAAAATATGACTATGACATTTGCTGAAAAAAATCACGTTCACTACTAAGACTTAAATTTATGTGTAAAGTTTTAATGAAAAAGTTAATACAATTACATAATCTGATATAAGAAATAATTGAAAACAACTAACACTATTTAAAAAAATTTAAAATGTAAAGTATATGAAGGGATTGCAATATTTTCAAAATACGGGTGTGCAGAAGCCCCCTCTCTCAGCTGTATTGTGAGGGTTAAAGTAATACTGTCAGGTTTAAAAATAGTAATGGCAACAATTTTAATGGGAATTCAGGAGATACAGTCTCAGGCAGTTAATGTGAATATCGAAATATCTGTTGAGGAAAATTGACTATAGCCGGCCGCGGTGGTCTAGCGGTTCTGGCGCTGCAGTCCGGAACCGCGGGACTGCTACGGTCGCAGGTTCGAATCCTGCCTCGGGCATGGGTGTGTGTGATGTCCTTAGGTTAGTTAGGTTTAAGTAGTTCTAAGTTCTAGGGGACTTATGACCTAAGATGTTGAGTCCCATAGTGCTCAGAGCCATTTGAGCCATTTTTGAAAATTGACTATCTACAGAACTAGCTATGCAAATTGGGCATTTTGGTAAATCTGTGAGGCACATGAGTAATGAGGTAAAGAACACCAATATGAAATCTCGGAAATGTCACAAACCATAAAATTATGCTGAAGTCATCAGAGCTCATAGTATAATGGAAAATTTTGGAAGTGCGGGTGAAATGTTGTTGCTGTCGAAACTATCTTGCGTAAATCACCAGTTGGGAAACCACAAGACATCCGGTAGTAATATTTAGAACAGAGCCGAAAATCAACTGCCGACACGCTGATAATGGCGTAAAGCTAGCCAAAGTGGAAACACAGGAATTTGGTGAAATGCAGTACGTGTGTTTAGATGGTAACGCAGGCTATGAAATAACAGGATACACTGATCGCCTGGTCGGAGATGGAGAGATGAAATGTCGAGCATCTGGGTAAGGAGAGTGACTCTAGAAAGAATAATTGATTCTACAACTGGTAATGATCACTAAATATCTGAAATAAGTATTACAGAAGCATAGTACTACAACTGAAAAGTATGGTGTAAAGTCATATAATCTAAAAAAAGAAACGAAACTGCAAGAATGGAAACCAACACAATATCCCCAAAACTCAGTAGCTTTAGTAAGTATTTTTTCAAGCAACATTCGCCTATCAGCTTATAAGTCACAGCATATGGGAAGAAACCTTTATCAGTGTGAAAATGAGCTGTGACAGTAAATTGCAATAGTGTACTAGCATTTATCCACAAAGCTTTACATACATTCAAAATATTTTCTGCCTGCGGAATGGTGGCAGAATTTCCCCACAGGAGATAAAAATGGTAAGAATTACGTTAGTTTCTAACTGCGTGTTTTCTCCAGATCATCAAAATGATACACGTTGGTGGTAAGATACACTTCATTCGAAATTAAACACTATTGATGTTTATACATCGTCAGTTACTGAGAATGCACAAATATGTGCAAGTGAGACATGTGATCTATTTACATTTGGGTTTCACCTCTTCAAGAATTCCTTAAGTATAGAGACACTAACATTGCCAATGCCCTATCCAGTTTACGAGTACATGGAGTCTATACCAGCAGGACAAAAGCAAATATGGAAAAATGTGACCCATTATACGAAAACTTCTTAGAGGAGAGCTATGCAAACAAAATAATAAAAAATATGACGGAAGAACAAGACCGTAATCTACTGCAGAAATTGGTTAAGACTAAATTCTCGACAAATAATGTTGCAAAATTACAGGTTAGGGGTCTGTTTAATAGTGTAGGTTAACATTTGAATCGTTCTCGCTTCCCACGCCCGGGTTCCCGGGTTCGATTCCCGGCGTGGTCAGGGATTTTCTCTGCCTCGTGATGTCTGGGTGTTGTGTGATGTCCTTAGGATAGTTAGGTTTAAGTAGTTCTGGGGGACTGATGACCATAGATGTTAAGTCCCATAGTGCTCAGAGCCATTTGAACCATTTTTTTAAACATTTGAATGAGGTGAGGCTGTGCCTACATCATAATTCAGGTTTGCGTTTTTGGGGACTACAGGAATCAGTCGGAGGTGAGAGCTGTCGCAACACTCTCTCACCGTATTCTTCGCTGACACCTCCGTTGTCTTCACCGCTGGTAGGCCACTGAGCCTGCCTATTTTAAGTGTTCTCGCGCAAGGTTGCTTCGCCGTCTGGCAGTGGTGGCATGCACAAACGTTTGAGACAATGCCTCGTCGACGAGGCAGCGGAGTCTTGTCACACACTGAGTCAAGCTGTGTGCGGTTTTCAAGTCAGCCGCATCGTCAGCTGCGGTAAGTGGACCACTATGTCCTCAAATTACTTTACATAACGGTATTCCTTCAGCACCATAACTGCAGGTGTTATGGTCACCAAAGACCAACAAGTCATTTAGAAAGCAAAGATGATATTGGTGTTTCGCCTAAGAGATAGTGAGTGACTATTGAATTATAAGGGGACTGACTGCCATCAGTTGAGTCTTACGTTACTATTTTAAAACACATATTATTATTGAAATTAGACTGTAATAATTAGAGTGAACATCAATTAATGCACACTGACGGGAAAAAATTGCAACACCAAGAAGGAGTTGTGCGACATAAATGAAAGTTGGTAAGCGTGTTTCTACATCTGAAATTTCACGCCAGTGGATGCAAATCAGGTTTGCTTTAAGAAAACTCTGTAACAGTCGTGAACGTAAATTTCCTTTGAGATTGGAAGTGGTGGGTCGATGCTAGTCAAGAAGTTGCCCTTATCGACGCCTCAGTGAGTTTGAACGACATCGTCTAATAAAGCTACGAGAAGTTGGATGTTCCTTCCGCTATATTTCAGATAGACCTGCAGGAATGTAGCCACAATTATGATTATTGGCAGCAGTATTCACGAGAATGTATGATCGCGAGAATACTGGGCTCCAGACGTCCGCGTGACACGACCTAGAGGGATGACCATAGTGTTCAGCGTATGGCTCTGGCGCATTTTACTGCATCCGCAGCAGCAAAAAAATGGTTTAAATGGCTCTGAGCACTATGCGACTTAACTTCTCAGGTCATCAGTCGCCTAGAACTTAGAACTACTTAAACCAACTAACCTAAGGACATCACACACATCCATGCCCGAGGCAGGATTCGAACCTGTGACCGCAGCGGTCGCTCGGTTCAAGACTGTAGCGCCTAGAACTGCACTGCCACTCCGGCCGTCTCCGCAGCAGGAGTCTGAGCAGCAATTGGCACCACAGTGCCACAAAAAACTGTTACAGATCGGTTACTTCAAGGATAGCTCCGTGCCACATGCTGTGTAGCGTGCATTCCACTGACCCCAAACGACCACCATTTGCGACTTCAGTGATGTGAAGCGAGAGCTCACGAGAGGGCAGGGTTTAGGTCTGTTGGGTTTTCTGATGAAAGCTGGTTCTGCCTCGGTGCCAGTGACGGTCGTATGTTGGTTAGAAGGAGACCAGTTGTGGACCTGCTGCCAAACTTTCTGCGTGGTAGATGCAGTAGACCTACGTACACCTGGTCCTATTTCTGGGCTTCGATTTAGTATGACAGCAGAAGCACTCTTGCCATTATCCTACGCATCCTGACTGCAATTTTTTACGTCAGTCTGGGGATTCGACGTACTGGGCTTTCATTCGTGAACAGCCATTCCAGGCGGTGTTTTCGAATAGGGTCACACTCGCCTACATATCGCAATTACATCCCAACATGCTCCACAGTGTGTCAACATGTTGTGTCCATTTGAGCAGTATCTGACAGCATCGAGCGACAACTCCAGCGTCATCCAAAAACTGCATTAACCGTCCCTATATAGACCGACAAACTGCTACAGGAATAGAATTTCAACGGACAAACTGATATCCGGCACCTGTACAACACATTACATGCTCGTTTGCATGCTCGCGTGCAACATTTTGGCGGTCACATCGGTTACTATTGCACCGGCTTCTCACATTTACAGTGGCTTATGTCGCACTTACATTAACCTGTGAACTTGCAAAGTTACACAATTAAATATGCTATCGAGACAAACGTCTTCCCGAAACTCACTTCTGTACGTGAACTACTTTTGGCATTGCGAATTTTTCTGTCAGTGTATAATTATGTTAATTGTAACTTCGATTATTTGAAACATCTGGATATTTATCATCACTGTGTGTTAGCTACAGCCCCTACAGCGTAATGAAAGTGGTCATCATCAACATCTTCATGGTCGGCCAGGCAGACCGTTCCTTCAAACAATAATGAATTTTGTCTTTCCACGGAGTTGAGTTTGCTAACATGAGCGTGATCGTAATTGTCTTCCTCACGGTCGACCATGTAGTCCGTTCACGTAAACAGAAATTCATCATCATCCTTTCATGACTTCCACGGGCGTCCAACATCTCTCAGAGCAGTCGATTTATAGAAAAAACACTTTCCAACATGGCTAAAGTCTTTCTTCCGTAATAGGTGCCCCTACCAGTTGCGGTCGTTTTCTTCCATTTCCTCGTTTCTATTAGATGCCTTTAAATTTTCTTTCACATTTTTATTTCGTCTCTAAGAATATATCCCACCGTTTTTCTTATGAATTTAATTAATGGCTCTTCTTTCTTTTCAAAGCTCGATTCTCACAACCATACAACAGGGTTGCTCTAAGCACTATGGGCCTCAACATGTGAGGTCATCAGTCCCCTAGACTTAGAACTACTTATACCTAACTAACATAAGGACATGACACCCATCCATGCCCGAGGCAGGATTCGAACCTGCAACCGTAGCAGCCGGGTGGTTCCGGACTGAAGCGCCTAGAACCGCTCCACCACAGCGGCCGGCTACAACAGGGTGGGCACTGATTACAAAGCTTTCTGCTTCCTAATGTTCCGTGTGTGTGATTGTATCTTGAAAGAAATGTTGTTGGTTTAGGGTTCTACCGCAGATTCCTTGCACTTAGGGTGCATATACGGGGTGTTGGGGGTATAAGCGGAGACATTTCTACTGATGACTGAAGGCAGTGCAGTGAACAACATTACATGAGTATTTACTTCATTTGCAGACTAAAAATTATAGCTATAACAAGTATTATGCTTTTAAGCTGTCTAGTACCTTCAGACACACATGGTATATGCTAACCATTAACGTTTATTTTCGCCTGGGCAGCAGGTCAGGTATTTAAGTGTGGCTGCGTGGACAAAAACGGATATTCGGTCCATACTGACAGGAGTAGTCCACTTCATGGCGCACTTACGACCTTACAGAAAACACCAGGTAGTAAATTACATGAAATTACATGATATGTTTGCGAGGAAACTGTAGACGCAGAAAAAAAAAAGGAACTAAGACACCAAAACCGGTAAGTATTATCGTACCAGTTATCACAACATCTGCACCTATACCCCCAACATCCTGTATATACTACTGATCATGTATTAAATATTGCACATCACTACTCATAAGAGTACTTGTGATAAGAGTCTACATAAATGTGCTAGAGACGTATCGTTAATCGGAATACTTCAGTTTACAGGGCTTAATGTTTGAATAGTGGATACTAATTCTTGAAATGGAGAAAAATTAACAGCTGAATTAATGAACTAGATTATCTTGGAAAGGCAGTAATCAGCTTGTAAATAATTTATAAAATGCGTGACACACAAATACTGACTTTATTTGTACGTTTGATTTATAACGTTGGCTGCAGATCAGTTCTTCGACGAACGTGAAAGTTGTTTATTTTAGTGCCTTAACTGGGTTTCCAGAATCTCCAGATGGCTAATATTTCCAGTTACATAGACGTTTTGATAAACGGCATGGGATATGCTCCTACACTGCGCAAGAACAAATTAATTAATAAAATACAATTATTTCACATTATATATAAACAAATACAAACACTTCAGCATGTTTTTATTAATGATACAGCTTATAAGGTTGTACTAATTATTCAAGTATACGTGTGCAGTGTAGCAGCAGACGACGTGTGTTGATTAAAGCATCTGTGTAACTGAAAATATTAACAGTTAGAAGATGGGCCTAGTAGCTTTAAACCGATGAAAAGTATAAGTGGCTGGTTTCGTCATTCACCTACTAGAGACAAGATATCTTACACTGAATGCCCTCTTGGCGAGAACTTGATAATACAGTGAACGTTTCCTCAAAATAAATTGAGAGCACAGAATAAGTGACGAAACCTATTATTAAATAACAGACAACAGTAAATAAAAACTTCACGAGCACTGTATCTACTCTAAATCAACAAATACACCAGAAGCTAAAACTGATTTTTGAATCCAAATTTACCATAGCTACAATAGCTATTTAAAGTGATCTAGAAAAGTCCTATATATTGGTAGAACAAAAAGGGTTCTAGGCAGCAGAAACAAAAGATCAGAGACGAACACAAGCTGAGCAATGATTTAATAGCACTCCCCATGGGACAAATTTAACACAGAACACTTCAGTACGAGAGTGCATTTCAAGATAGGATAAGATGCATTTGCAGTAGCACTGCTCCAAACCCAACAATGCACAGAACGCACTGAATGATACACTTGCTGGGACAACACTAAAGAGAACCGCAGCCCATTCGCACAACCGCTGTTCTCATCGAACACCACAGGAACGTCCCCCCTCGGTGTGCTGCCATGCAGGGACCCATACCACAGGTAGAATTCACTCGCATACGGCCTTCATCTACATCTACATTTATACTCCGCAAGCCACCCAACGGTGTGTGGCGGAGGGCACTTTACGTGCCACTGTCATTACCTCCCTTTCCTGTTCCAGTCGCGTATGGTTCGCGGGAGGAACGACTGCCGGAAAGCCGTGCGCGCTCGAATCTCTCTAATTTTACACTCGTGTTCTCCTCGGGAGGTATAAGTAGGGGGAAGCAATATATTCTATACCTCATCCAGAAACGCACCCTCTCGAAACCTGAACAGCAAGCTACCCCGCGATGCAGAGCGCCTCTCTTGCAGAGTCTGCCACTTGAGTTTGCTAAACCTCTCCGTAACGCTATCACGCTTACCAAATTATTCTGTGACGAAACGCGCCGCTCTTCTTTCGATCTTCTCTATCTCCTCTGTCAACCCGACCAGGTACGGATCCCACACTGATGAGCAATACTCAAGTATAGGCCAAGCGAGTGTTTTGAAGGCCACCTCCTTTGTTGATTGATTACATTTTCTAAGGACTCTCCCAATGAATCTCAACCTGGCACCCGCTTACCAACAATAAATTTTATATGATTATTCCACTTCAAATCGTTGCGCACGCATACTCCCAGATATTTTACACAAGTACCTGCTACCATTGTTTGTTCCGCTATCATATAATCATACAATAAAGGATCCTTCTTTCTATGTATTTGCAATACATTAGAATTGTCTATGTTAAGAGTCAGTTGCCACTCCCTGCACCAAGTGCCTATCCTCTGCAGATCTTCCTGCATTTCTCTGTAATTTTCTAGTGCTGAAACTTCTCTGTACACTACAGCATCATCCGCGACAAGCCGCATGGAACTTCCGACACTATCTAGTAGGTCATTTATACATATTGTGAAAAGCAATGGCGCTACTCACGGGATGCACGGCACTGCAAGAACCTCTGCTGTCCCTTGTCGCCACTGAAATTAAGTCGACTGCGTGTCGCCGCTCACTGCCCAAGGCCTGACTATCATCGCTGATCAATCCAAGCCGTGACCGACACATTTACTGGTCAGCCTCTAGTTCCTCCCACTGTAGCGTTCTCTCCCGGCCTCTGCATTCTAACCGGGCCCTCTAGACGACCACGTATCATTCGAACAATCCACCAAGCGGGCGGCAATTTCAACGTGCTATAATTCTCAGCACATAAGTAATATTGTAAATTAGAATAATATGTGACCTAATATAGGAGAAGTTTTCATGTTGATTCTGTTGTATAGCTAGAGAAGGCCGAAATGCACGCGTCAACTCACGCAGGCTGGCGTTAGGTCTGAAACAGGATACGTAATGAATGCTATAAAGAAAAGTACGTAGCTGCTGGAATACTTAACTTTAATCCATCATTTGTATACAGCGTTCTTGATGATACAAGTGAGACTCTCTCTAGAAATGGTTAATGGCGTCTTGCTAGGTCGTAGCCATGGACTTAGCTGAAGGATATTCTAACTATCTCTCGGCAAATGAGAGAAAGGCTTCGTCAGTGTAGTCGCTAGCAAAGTCGTCCGTACAACTGGGGCGAGTGCTAGTACGTCTCTGTAGACCTGCCGTGTGGCGGCGCTCGGTGTGCAATTACTGACAGTGGCGACACGCGGGTCCGACGTACACTAGCAGACCGCGGCCGATTTAAAAGCTACCACCTAGCAAGTATGGTGTCTCGCGGTGACACCACAGATTCTTTTGGTAGAGTTGTGTCCAATGAGAAAGGGAAGGAATTAGGTTCATTACATAGTGAAATTTGTTGATGCAATTTGGTTTAGCTGCTAATGAAGACAAACAAAATTAAGGAAGCTAGTTGCCTAAAATATATTGGTGGACACTCTGCAGAAGCAGTGGGAGGAATTTAGGATGAAAAGGAACAGCTGTTATGATGGCTCATAACAAATTTAGATAAACTAATTGAGCCGTGGTTGGATCGTGTTATGCCTTGCATTAAACCTTGGTTGCTATTCTGTGATAAGTCACCCGCGGTTATCGCGATTACGCTGCTATGATCTCTCTCCGCGAGTCGCAGAGGCAGCGTGTATATATTCTCACCCTTGTACTATCTTTGGCCTCGCGTTTATAGTTTACGGCTGTCCCGTGTGCGGGCAGTTGGTCTGCTGGCGTGCAGCAGTGAGGAAGTCTCCGTGGCGCGTGTCCGCGCGAGGCCGCTGACAGCGTCCACGCGCGGTCGGAGTGTGAGATGCTGTTCCCATTGCTTCGAGGTCTGTGGCTCACCGATCCCGGACACGAAAGCCCTAACTGTTCACATTGTGTCGTTTGAATTTCGTTGTGCGCTGTTGGGACATTCCCGCGAGCAACAACGTGTGTTTCCAAGTTGGCGAAATTCTAGCCGCCCTCCCGTGGAGTTTAACTTAACTTGGTTTTTTTGAATTGCAGTACACCAGCGGAATCTTCTGCCTTATGACCGTTAACGTTCCGGTTACCTGCTCTGGCCGTTGACGTAAATTCAGGCAGTGCATTTTCCGCGTCGTGTTGTGGCTGTCCAGCACGGCGTGTAGTTTGACAGATGAATGTGTAATTCGTTGTGGGTACCGATACCTTCTGCGTTGTTCCATTGAACTCCCTGTTGTGTGCTGGTCGGGTGGAGCGGAAGTTATCGTGTCGCTTGGTCCGTTGACTGTCTGCCGGTTGGGTTGCTGTCGGATTGAGAATTGTTGGGCTGACTGCCTGACTCACCTAAGCGAGCGTTGGTCTCTGAATTCCAGGACGACCCTTGGAAACTTCTGAGCGGTGTCTGATGTGCTGCCTTTTCTTATTTGTCCTTGTTGTTTGTTTATGTATGACTTCTAGCCGATTTTAAATTAAAGTTGTTTTGCCCTTAAGGCGTGATTCTTTGGGCCTTCAGCCTGATTTAAAGAAATTTTAAGATAAGACCTTCTGACTTTTAAATTCAAATTCCTATTTTTGAGTCTTGAGTTATTGGCCTTCAGCCGATTTTAAATTAAAGTTGTTTTGCCCTTGAGGCGGGAGATTGAATGGCGCATTTAGCCGGGAATTAAGTTATAAAATTAATGTTTGGCTTGCTCTGTTTTTAATGTCGTCTTTACTCTTGTAATATTTGTCAAGTGGATAAAGTAGTTTGTTCGAGTGCAGCAGACAGCCACTCATTTTGGCCCCTTTCTACAAATTAAACTATCTGTCCTGTCCTGCTGGTATAGCAGGGGGGTCTCACTAACTAACAACAATTGTTGAGTTTTACACTACTGTGTGAATGCTGGTAATGGAATGAACGTAGAATACACTTGTTAGTGGTACTAGACATAAATTACTGCAGGAAAATATGATGTTTCTAATGTTCTTCAGCTATAGACTATGACATGTAACGCTATTGTTGTGGTGTTTGTGTGAGGGGAAGGGGGGCGGGTTGATGTGTGATTGACATTGATGTAGATAATCAGGCAAGTCTTAAACACAGTAGCATACCAAGAACTGTGACACCCGTATGAGCTGGCATACTTTATGCTTAGTAAGAATGCTGGACTGTGATATTTTGCCTCACGTATTGGCTCTTTGTAACTGCACGTTAACTGAGCGTGTGTGTCTTGTTCCGCAATGTGCCTGCGACTAATTGGTCGTCTCTAACAGACACGCCAATAGAAAAAAAAAAAGTGTGACGTTAAGCATCCATGACAGTGATGACCAGATTTGTGTGAGGCGCTAAGAAATTCAACTGTTCAATCAAGGCTGGGCTAAACATGGTTGTACTGGACTAATGACTGGCGTGCAGCACCCTTACTTATTGTCTGTAATACTAGCAGTTTCGAATAGCGGCTACTTTCAATGGCGAAATCTTCAACAAGGAAGCTCTAGGATCCAAAGTAGTACCTTTTCTTCTATTTCTGTACAATGAGAGTCATTTCTTTGTAGCTTGAGTGATATGTTCTTCTTCGTTTCTATAGACCGGTTCCAGCTGACTTATCCTAAATCACCAAGTCACACGTGAGATCGTTATATCATCATCAGGAAAATACGAGGCGTGTAAAACAAGAAGTGCAACACTTTTTTCTCTACCAATTTCGGTTGCAAAAATACCGAATTTGGTGTCGGACATCGAAGCATATTCCAGCTTCAGCCACCATGGCTTCATAAAGCTCCGATACATCTACATCTACATTCTACATTTATACTCCGCAAGCCACCCAACGGTGTGTGGCGGAGGGCACTTTACGTGCCACTGTCATTATCTCCCTTTCCTGTTCCAGTCGCGTATGGTTCGCGGGAAGAACGACTGTCTGAAAGCCTCTGTGCGCGCTCTAATCTCTCTAATTTTACATTCGTGATCTCCTCGGGAGGTATAAGTAGGGGGAAGCAATATATTCGATACCTCATCCAGAAACGCACCCTCTCGAAACCTGGCGAGCAAGCTACACCGCGATGCAGAGCGCCTCTCTTGCAGAGTCTGCCACTTGAGTTTGTTAAACATCTCCGTAACGCTATCACGACGGTTACCAAATAACCCTGTGACGAAACGCGCCGCTCTTCTTTGGATCTTCTCTATCTCCTCCGTCAACCCGATCTGGTACGGATCCCACACTGATGAGCAATACTCAAGTATAGGTCGAACGAGTGTTTTGTAAGCCACCTCCTTTGTTGATGGACTACATTTTCTAAGGACTCTCCCAATGAATCTCAACCTGGTACCCGCCTTACCAACAATTAATTTTATATGATCATTCCACTTCAAATCGTTCCGCACGCATACTCCCAGATATTTTACAGAAGTAACTGCTACCAGTGTTTGTTCCGCTATCATATAATCATACAATAAAGAATCCTTCTTTCTATGTATTCGCAATACATTACATTTGTCTATATTAAGGGTCAGTTGCCACTCCCTGCACCAAGTGCCTATCCGCTGCAGATCTTCCTGCATTTCGCTACAATTTTCTAATGCTGCAACTTCTCTGTATACTACAGCATCATCCGCGAAAAGCCGCATGGAACTTCCGACACTATCTACTATGTCATTTATATATATTGTGCTATATAGGTACTATATATTGTTTTGAAAATGGCGCTTGGCACGGAGGTGCGTTCCGAGCACAGAGCTGTCACTGAGTTTCCTTCGGCGGAAAACCAGAGCATCGCAGATATCCACAGGCGCTTGCAGAATGTCTGCGGAGACGTGGCAGTCCACAGAAGCAGAACTGTCCGGTTTCCCGCTTGCCAGGCGGCCGCACGCAGCTGTGTCTCCTGCAGTGTTGAAACGTGCAGACATTCTGACCCGAAGTGATCGACGGATCACCATGAAGCACCTCACTGTTCTGTGACAATGTAAGGCCTCGCACAAGGCTGCACACCGGAGAGGAGCTCGCGTAACCTCATTGGGCTGTTCTTCCTCATCCTCACCACAGCTAGGATCCCGCACCCCCCGACTTCTACCTGTTTGTCCCATCGCACGATGTACTCCGCGGGAGGCAGCACGTGGATGATGGGGAGGTTATTGACACAGCAAGACCTTGGCTCCAATGTCGCCCATTAGAGTGGTACCCTGCGGGCATACAAGCCGTCCCAGTAATATGGCGCAAGACCTTCGCGTTAAACGAACTTCATGTTGAAAAATAGTTAGTTCTAACCAAAAGACTGGTGAATAATATGGTGTACTGGAATCCTGAATAAAACCAATACGCTTTCAGAAAAAAAGTATTGATACCCTTCATGTTTCTGGATGCAAAGTATTGTTGTACAAATCAACGTTACTGCAACCATTCCATGTGGCTGAAACGTTGATGGCATTGCTGTTTGCAACTAATGTTAACGTAGTCACATATCTGCGAACGTTTTATGGAAGATGATGATAATCTTGGGGGCTTACGCTCAAAGTATTTCATCAGTTGGTGATGTGACATTCAAGCCATGACGAATATAGCTACAGCATGAGTATGGACAGGATCAATTCGAAATGATAGTCTCTACTATAACTCGATGCCACAGCAGATTCCGCGGAAACTGTTTGTCAGTATGTTTTGTACAAGCTTTCGTTTTCAGACTGTGCTCCATTTTCCGATTAGATTTGATTTATTTTGATGTCTCCTTAGGGGGTAAAAGTTTCTCAAATTGTAGTGTAGATTAGTTGAAATCTGTGATGAATCTCTTGGGCTTCATTGGCTATTACTGGTGTTCCTACAGCGTTCAAGCACTTGAAATGTCCAGTACCGATAAACAAATTTTCTTCTTCCTGTGAAAGAGGACTAGCACCATGAGGTAAACAACTTGGGGTTAGGTCAGAGAATTTACGACACTCTAGGAGAACACGTTTATATTATATACTCAGAAATTTTGATCATATAACATAGGTATGTTAATAATAATTCACAAAATTTTGGACAATGTATTCAACAGCAAAGCTTGTACAACAAAAAATTAAAGCTGTCAGTACAGAATTGTCAGGGTTACTTACATTGGTTTCATTCCCTTGAGATACAGAAAAGAATCTACGATGATAGCTGGAATTAGGTGGAGGACTACAGCGGCGATAACGTACAAGTATTTCTCCTTGAGCAGTACGACGTAAACGACCCATAAGTTTCTTATGCTGGGATAATCGGTGCCTTTCTGTGCGTAGCGGCATAAAAGATCATAGGATAGGGGATGGCGTGGTGTCGACACGTAGTTGTAGATGACTGGTTCAGCTGTTGCCCGCTGTGTCGGAGTTTGACTGCTGTGTCTGCACCTGCAATAGTAACACCATCAGTGAGTAGACAGACTCAGATCTCAGAAGGTCGCTGCCACGTGCACTAGAATATTCAGTGGTGTGTCAAAAGTCACGACACGTGGTGGTGTACTGTAGAATTTAGTGGTCCAGAGAAATTTGTATTGCAGAAATACTGGTACTATGAAGGCGTGTTGGAAAATAAGGGCACGTAATTTTTATGTGAAAATTCTTGAAGCTCTCAAAACAAAACTAGCTTTGTTAACAGTCTCGTCTGTATTCTTCATGTCTACATATTTATTTCACGACACAGTCACGTTGGCGACGAACACGTTTTTCCCAGAGACCAGTTTGTTGATTCTGTCACTAGTAGAATATTTGATTTTGCTGACAGGATCGTAACCTTACCTCCCCTTACATCGCTTTATCACTATAAAAGTGAAGTCCTCAGAGGGGTTCTTTAAGTTTTGGAAACAGGTGAAAATCTGGTTGGATCATATCAAGAGTGTATAGAGGATGGGCCCAGGTGCGAACTGTATGGAGGATGATCGATGACGAGGAGTCCAAGGCGTCGGATTGTTGCAGATGTCAGAACGCTCGTATGTGGTCTTTAATTGTCATGATAAATAAGAGAGTCCTCCATGTGAGGGAAAATTATTCGAATTTGTACTTTAGGTTGTCTGAGAGTCTACAGTACGTTGTTTGTCACGCAGAAACGTAGTTATGGTGCACACTGCCCTCTAGCGGCAGAGCGTTGCAAAATGCGTCGGTGAAGCGGGTAAGTCGACAGAGTAATATGCATGACACGTATTACCTCAACCGATATTGAGAACAGAATATGAACTCGGTGGCACTGCCTTCCAGCACGCTCTCGTACATTCAGAGCAGAGGCGTTGTTGAACACAGTGCCACATGCAATCAAAAAGTACAGGAAAGCTGTTAACCCACTTCTTATTTTTGTTTACGCATTTTTCTTTTGTATTGTACTTGGGACTTCATTTCTGCTCCTTGCCAATGAATAGGCCAGATCACTCGTTTCTGTCCTAGGACAATGGGTACCAGCAAGAGGGATTCACTTGAGTGCCTGTCGTATGTTCGCATTCAGATAATAACGCATCAAAGCTGAGCTCATAGTATATGTGTACTAGCCTGTCGAGCACGACATACTATCGAAATTTCGACTGTCGTTCTATGCACCAGCTTGCGAGAAAAACTACAGTCGTGAAAGTGCTTTGTAGGATCATTCTTCGCCTTTTCCCCTGTACAATCGCACACGTCACAGTATTCGATTGTCGTTTATTAATACCAGTCCACGACTCTCGCTATCCACTCAAAACTTGCAAACAGTGCTCCAGCAGTGTACGTCACAAATAGGATGGTCCGCCACTTACTAATACCACTCTTGGAGTTTCCCGCGCTCCCACTACTTGCAACCTAACGAAATTCTAGAGTACGAGGGACACAAAAAATTCATCACACCACTACCTTGACAGCTTTTTCCCCCAGTGGACTCTTTAGTGCCCATGGGGCTGCACCAGTGGTCGAACTGTCGAAAGATTCTTGTTGTCTAAAGATCAGCACTATAATAGGGTAATTTTCAGTCAAAGATCTATGTTTATGCTCGCCAGCTTCACACACACTGCTCATTAGAAAACTAATGATGATCCTCACTCTTCCTTGGTGAAATGACAAATGCTACTCGGTAATTAATAAGAGACCTACGGCTCTATGGAGGTACAAGTTTTGGCCATCTGATTGGAGCTTCACACCCTAAACAGCAAGAGCGATATTGCGCGGACTACTGAGGAGCACTTGGCTCACGTTAATCTCAGACGAGATTCAGCTTTCCGTCACTACTGAGTGCTTACCGAGAGAGGAAGCTGGGACTTCATATCCCCTAATGGTCAAGTTTATCGCTGTCCACACTCAGTCACGATTGGCTGTAGCACGAAACTCGGCACCTCGTCACGACAAGATACTAAGTAGCATGTTCCTGCATCTCACTGGCCTTCCTTAGAAAATAGTCTTTCAAAATTTTATCTTAATAGGGGAAATTGAACAACACCCTAACGCAAGGAAATTGTTTTAATACCCATTCTTATACCTGGGAGGAGAAAGAAGTCCCCAGCAGCTATCACAGTGCTGCTCTCGCCAGCTATGTGGGAAAGACTTCGGTCCAGATAGACATCCACCCCCTTGCATGGATCTTAGAATCCAGGTAGCTCCTTATTAGCTTAGAGTGTGGGTTCATGAGTTACCACTCCACCGTTGACAACCCAACTGTGTTGGAGATGGCAATGATTTCCTACTCTCCAGTCAGTCCTACGATTCGTATCTATCGCTTTTCACGTCTTTCACCTCTAGGAATGTTTGTTAATGTGGAAAACGCCGAGTTAAACCGCGATTCTATATCGAAGTTAAAATACCCATAAAAATTTTTAAAAATGTTTCCCTCATTTCATGAAACGAAGCTTACAAATTTTGGATTGAGAAAAACAAATACTCGTGATAAAAATATTTGTTAGCTTTATATCCTGTCACATACAATGTGTGGAAGCATTTTATGTTAACGGATTAAGACAAAACGGTACATTTTATTTACATATGCCAACAGGAGCGGCCGTGAGATTCTAGGCGCTACAGTCTGGAACCGAGCTACCGCTATGGTCGCAGGTTTGAATCCTGCCTCGGATACGGATGTGTGTGATGTCCTTAGGTTAGTTAGGTTTAATTAGTTCAAGTTCTAGGCGACTGATGATCTCAGAAGTTAAGTCGCATTAGTGCTCGGAGTCATTTGAACCATATGTCATTAACATTGAAAGTCCATTTGATTTCTTTTAATGACAGGCACCTGGAAGTTAGTTGAATCTGAAGGAAATTTTGTGGTCGCTTTTTGATGCCATTGTCTTTTGTCTTGCCTATTGTAATTTGCGGAGCATCTCTGCACACCTACCATCAGTGATCCACCAGCTTTGTGTCATTCGAACCACCCTGATATAGATTGAGATTTTCAGTCTGCAGCGGAGTGTGCGCTGATATGAAGCTTCCTGGTAGATTGTGTGCCGGGCCAAAACTCGAACTCGGGACCTTTGCCTTTCGCGGGCAAGTTTTCCACCATCTGAGCTACCGAAGAACGACTCACGCCCCGTCCTCACAGCTTTACTTCTGCCAGTACCTCGTCTCCTACTTTCCAAACTTTACAGAAGCTCTCCTGCAAACCTTACAGAACTAGCACTCCAGAAAGAAAGGATATGGCGGAGACAATGCTTAGCCACAGCCTGGGGGATGTTTCCAGAATTCTAAAGTTTGGAAAGTAGGAGACACGGTACTGGCAGAAGTAAAGCTGTGAGGAGGGGGCGTGAGTTGTGCTGCGGTAGCTCAAATGGTAGAGCACTTGCCCGCGTAAGGCAAAGGTCCCGAGTTCGAGTCTCGGTCCGGCATACAATTTTAATCTTCCAAGAAGTCTTACCCAGATATATTCCTGCGATCACACAAATATTTTTCTCTGTGTTCATCACTGACGGCACAACTGGTAGAGAAAATGTCTTCTTGGGAATGCAGAAAATTGATTTTAAGGGACATGTTGCATACTAGTAAATGTGGTATTAGCAGGAGCACTGTCACCAATTGACCGTAGATTTCACCTCTTATGTCACCTGAAAATGCAAAAATCAAAAAAGACTCCTTTTAAGGCCCCCAAAGATTGCTTTCCTTTCCCATGCAAAATTCGATCAAACGGAGTCTCCTTTACTTCTTAAATTTGCATCACTTAAAGTAAGGTAGCTGTCTCTTAAGTACTTAAAGGACATTCTTTCTCAGAAGCTACGTTTACTGGATACAGAAAAATAAAGGTAAACAATTTTAAGGAATGTGTACCTCCAATTTTACTACGTCACGTAACAATAAACCCAGCATTTAGAAATAAGTCTGATAGGCAGCCTTCAGAGGAGGTGGCAGATTGAGTTTGTGTGAGAAAATGGTCGTTCACCATAAATGTAACAACAATTATTAACTGAGTTCACATGTTTTTGCATCTTTTTTATTCAACTAATTTTTGCCTTCCAAAACATATGGTAACCAGAAATTCAGCACCAGTTACAGTGCAAACTATATTAAACTCACAGCCACAGCAACAGTAATAAACCAGAAAAAGCTAGAGAACATGGTAGTAGTGGGACAACCTTCGTGCCACCCCACTTCCCATTGTTGCCAAATTTATTCAAGTTGACGGCAATGACGTTGTCCAGCATAGAGGTATGTAGACTTGGGAACAGCGCATGATGTATCCAGGATGGCGGATTTTGGCGGGAAAATAGGCATATTGGGCTACCTTCACTAACCTAACCCCCAGAAAAAATGGCGGCAAATTTGAGTTTTGGCGGGAAAATGGGCCCATTGGGCTATGTCCACCAACCTAATCCTCCAGAAGAAATTGCCGCAAAATTCAAGTACCAACAGGATAATGTCTGCAAAACCATACATTTCATTATAATTATTGATTATCATTTATTATGATTTATTATTATTTATTATTATTATTATTATTTATTATTATTGTCCTACCTCCACTAGAAAATTCGCGCCAAATTCAAAAACTGCAAAACTGTACTTCTCTTTATTATTATTGATTATTATTCTTTATCATTCATCATTTATTATTATGTATTATTATTATTGGTCTACCTACACTAGAAAATTGCACAAATCCAAATTCCAACTCGATAATGTCTCGAAAACTGTACTTCTGTTTTCAATCATTCATTATCATTTATTATTATTTATTCAAGATGTCTGATATTCACGGCGAGTAAGCCATTTGCGTTACATCCATAGCAAAAATCTATCACAAGTTCAAATCCAAACACCATAATCGATCACACGTACTAAATAGTCCACATCCTACGAAGTTTTGCGGACACTTACCTTCATTCACTGCTAACCTATCAAAATCGCCTCAAATAATAAAGTGCACCTAGAGTAACCTAAGTGACATCAAGTGATTTTGCAGGGGAAATGGACTGAAGTCTTTATTTCCAGCAGTACGGTCATCACTTGTTCTCCAACGCAATCAGTATACATTTTTGAGATCGCAGCAACACCCAGTGCAGTCGCCATCACGTCCGCGCTCCAACCGAATTAGTTCAAATCGTCGCCACCCCCTGGCCCCACCGGCCAGCGCGCGGATCGCTTCCGACGGCTGTCACGTGAGGCGGCTGCTCACGCGGTGGGGGCTGGCCCGCGCTAGCCGCTGGACCAGCGATCGCTCCCATGACGTAAATGTGGTGTCACCGCCAGACACCACACTTGCTAGGTGGTAGCCTTTAAATCGGCCGCGGTCCGGTAGTATACGTCCGACCCGCGTGTCGCCACTATCAGTAATTGCAGACCGAGCGCCGCCACACGGAAGGTCTAGAGAGACGTCCTAGCACTCGCCCCAGTTGTACAGCCGACTTTGCTAGCGATGGTTCACTGACAAATTACGCTCTCATTTGCCGAGATGATAGTTAGCATAGCCTTCAGCTACGACCTAGCAAGGCGCCATTATCATTTGTTATTTATCTTGTGATACATGTACCGTCAGACCGATGTTCACCAATTGTGAATTAAAGTTAAGTATTCCAGTAGTTACTTACGTTCTTTTCTACTATAAAATCCCTTACCTGTTCCAGACCTCACGCCAGCCTGCGTGAGCTTAAACGCGTGCCTTTCGGCTTCCTCTCCTAGTGGCTTGGCTGTCTTGCTAAGTCACAACAACTTGGCGACGAGCTGAATCGCGTTTGTAATAATTCTGCCCTGACTTACTTGTGTAATGGCTTCGCCACCATCTCCAGATGTACTGTCCGAATTTTATCGCTTACAGAATCAGCAGACGCAGGCCTTACTGGATGCCCTTGGACAGCTCATCCAGGGTCAACGTGCAATGCAAAACGATGCGGCAGACGCCGCTCCACTGCTACCGCAGCCACACCATGCAGTTGCACCACCTTTTCGTCCTATGGATGCGGCACTGGAAAGCTGGATGGAGTGGTCACGCCACTTTGGATTCCATCTCGCTGCCTACAGAATTCAAGGTAATGAGCGGCAGCCTTTTCTCCTTTCTTGCGTCGGCGTGTCCACGTATCGTGTGATAGTCAAATTGTTTCCCCGACACGACGTAGCAACTCTGTCCTACGAAGAAATTTTGTCTGCATTACATGCATATTTCAAAGAATCAGTCAATGTAGTTGCCAAACGGTATACGTTCTTTCGTACAAACCGTACGGCCGGACAGACTAATAGGAGTGGGTTGCAACTTTGCAAGGCCTTACTAGGGATTGTGCTTTTGAGTGTGAATGTGGACTCCCTTATTCAGATACTATGGTGCGTGATGTAATTTCACAGAACGTTTCTGATGTTCATATAAGGGAACAGATTTTGAAACTAGTCAATCCCTCGCTTCAACAAGTGATGGACATATTGCATCGGCAGGACACACTTGACTTTGCTCAGGAATCACTTGAAACTTCGCCACCCGTGTGTCTTGTTAACTGGCCCGCCGGGCGCGCTGCACGGAACAGTAAACAGCCCTTGCGCCTGTCCGCGCAGCTGCCGCCAAATTCTCAGTTACGTGTGCCGCACCAGCAAGCAAATGCAGTGAAATCATGCCCGCGTTGTGCTACTAGACATTTGCGTGAGACTTGCCCGTCACGCCACGCTATTTGCTTTTTCTGTAATAAAAAAGGACATGTTCAAAGTGTTTGACAGAAAAAGCTGCGATCGGACACTCACAACCATTCCAGGCCCTTTGCTTCACGCCGGAATCGGAATCAAACCCAGAATACTCAGGCTCGTGAACCTTCGCCCATGGAAATTCATGTAGTTACTTCCACTCCACCCAGTGCCACTCTCTCTAACAGTGACTGTGTTCGTCCCACAAATAGTGTGCATCGACATCGCCGGAAATCCCATCAAGTCGCAAGTGATTCTGTACCAGTGGAAGTTCACATTGCATGAGACAGTCGCTCTTGTCGTCAGCAGGACAATAAACTTTTTTTGGACTTGGACTTTAACGGTAAGGTGATCCCATTCCAGCTCGACACCTGAGCTGCTGTTTCGTTGATCAATCACGACACATACAAACAGCTGGGCACACCCCCGTTGCGTGCAGCAAATGTTAAGCCAACTACATATTCAGGTCACGGGCTCCCTGTTTAGGACAGTGCAGCCTTCTTGCAACATACAAGGGACAAACAAAACTTGTGTCATTGTACGTACTTCATTCTTCTTCTGCAGTGAACTTGTTTGGTTTCGATTTGTTTCAGTTGTTTAACTTGTCTATAGTAAATCAGGTCCTATCAGTGAACCAGACTGTGCCTTCAGCCAGTGTTTCTCGTCTATGTGAAGAATTTGCAGACATTTTTGCACCGGGCCTTGGTTGCGCTAAGAACTATGAAGCACATTTGGAACTGAAAGTAAACACGCAACCGAAATTTTTCAGAGCGTGCAATGTTCCCCACGCATTGCGTGATGACGTCACAAGAACATTAAACGATTTGGAATCACAAGGTGTCATTGAATGTGTGCAGGCTTCTCTCTGGGCATCACCCTTAGGAATTTTGCAAAAACCTCCCGGAAAGTTGAGACTTTGTGTGGACTTCAAGGCAACAGTGAATCCCCAACTAGTGACTTCAACTTTTCCTTTACCCCGCCCGGAAGATCTTTTTGACAAACTGTGCCTTGGTAAATATTTTTCGAACTTGGATCTAGCAGAAGCGTACTTGCAAATACCGGTGGACGAAGAATCCCAGCGCGTCTTGGTGGTTAACACGCATCTTGGTTTGTACCGATTCAAACGACAACCATTCGGGTGTGCATCCGCCCCTGCATTGTTTCAGCAATATCTGCAAACTGTTTGTGCGTCGGTCCCTACTGCAGCTAACTATCTGGACGATATTGTGATCTCCAGAAAGACGGAATCAGAACATTTAGCCAATCTCGGAACATTATTTCAGGTCTTGCGACAGAATGGTCTTCGCTTGCGGAAGGTCAAATGTGTGTTTTTTGCTCGTGACTTACCCTTCCTGGGCCATGTACTCAATGCCCCTAGGCGTGCATCCCAGTCCCGAACACCTCCGTGCCATACAAGACTTGCCTTCGCCGCAGAATTTGAAGCAGCTACAGAGTGTGCTGGGAAAAATCAATTATTATCATCGCTATGTGCGCCACGCCTCTTCCATTTCAGCTGCGCTTCATCGCTTACGCTCTAAAGGTGTTCCGTTCGTCTGGACGACGGAATGCGAACGCGCCTTGCGCCAGTTGAAATCGGCGTTGCTTTCCACTACTTGCCTTACGCCATTCGATGCCCAGAAACCCCTTTTGTTGCTGGTAGATGCATCGGATTTCGGGATCGGTGCTGTGCTTGCGCACAAAGATGGTTCGCACGATCGCTCTATTGCCTTTGCGTCCAAATTGCTCTCGTCTGCGCAAAGAAATTATTCACAGATCGAGAAAGAAGCATTGGCTCTCGTATTTGGTGTTACAAAGTTTCATGATTTCTTGTATGGTCGTCACTTTACCATCATCACAGACCATAAACCTTTGACATCGCTTTTTATTCCGACCAAGCCTGTACCTCCACGTACAGCGCAGAAATTCATTCGCTGGTCTATTTCCCTCTCGCAGTACCGCTACGATATCTTGTATCGGTCCACTGCTAAGCACGGAAACGCCGATACGTTGTCCCGTTTGCCTGTTGCTGAGGATAGAGCATTCGATTCCTCCGCACTTGCTTGCATGTTCCTTGATTCGGAAACCGATGACGTGGTCGAATCGTTTCCCATTGATTTTCGTCGTGTAGCTACAGCCACAGCTGCTGACCCTGTCCTTGCTACCGTTCTGCGTTTTGTTGCCACGGAATGGCCCTTGTCAAAGTCACGGGTCGAGGATCCGTTGGTTGGCCGATTTTTTGCTCACAAGGAGAGACTTTTTGTACGACGTGGTGTTTTGCTGTTGCGTTCTGATAATGATCAGTCCAGTTTCGTGGTCCCACGTTCGTTACAGTCCTCTGTCTTACGGCATCTCCACCAAGGACATTGGGGTATAGTGAGAACGAAACAACTTGCTCGTCAACACTGTACTTGGTTCGGAATAGATGCTGCGATTACGCATATGTGCTCTTCTAACATGTCATGTGCCTAACAACAATCCGCACCACCGTGGAAATTCTTTGCATGGCCAAAAGCCACTTCCCCTTGGTAACGCTTACACATCGATTTTGCTGGTCCATTCTGGAATGCTCGATGGTTGGTTCTGGTGGAATCATTCAGTAATTTTCCTTTTGTTGTCTGGATGTCTTCCACGACGTCTTCTGCCACCATCCAAGCGTTATCCGCTATCTTTTTCATTGAAGGTCTTCCACAGACTATTGTTTCCGACAATGGCCCACAATTCATGTCCGCAGAATTTCAGACATTCTGCAAGGCCAATGGTATTCAACATCTGACATCCGCGCCGTTTTCGCCACAGTCAAATGGTGCCGCTGAACGATTGGTCCGGACTTTCAAGTTGCAGATGTTGAAGTTGAAAAAGTCGCATTCTCGGGAGGACGCGTTATTGCTCTTTTTGTCCACGTATCGCTCTCAGCCCCGAGATGGTCGCTCGCCAGCTGAGTTGTTGCACGGTCGCCCTCATCGAACCTTGATGTCTTTGCTACATCCGCCGCCTCAGGTTCCTGTGCAGCGGCAGACACCTGCTTTTGCCCCAGGCGACGTTGTATACTATCGCAACTATCGAGGTTCACGGCGTTGGCTCGCAGGGCGCATTCTTCGCTGCCTCGGCCGCGCTATATATTAGGTTTTGGGGTCCTCTGGTGAGGTGCGTCGGCATCTCAATCAGCTGCGCCTCTGTCGTCGCACGGGTTCTGCCGCTCCCCGTTTGCTTTCAGCGACGGTGCCGTCCGGTCAGCGCCCTGGGGACCCATCTACTGGGTCGCCTCATCCCCAGGTATTACCGACGCTGCCTTCCATTTTGCCCCATGGCGACGCGCCGCCGCCTGTTCTCCCGCCGGCGACGCCCGCAGTGGACGCTTCGCTGCAACCGCCGGGAGCCTCCCTGGGTCACGCGCCGCCGATCGCTTCCCGTGACCCGTTGTCTTCCGCCATGGACTACTTGCCTGCTCCGGACCATAGGACGTCTTCGCCCGTCGGGTGCCCCGACCCGATGGAGGTCGACCCTTCGGCCCATCCTGTCTCTCTACGGGCGCGTACACCGCATGTTGGCGTGCACCCTGGACTAGGTTTTCAGGCGTTCCCTAGCTCCCCTCGGACCGAATGGCAGGGTGCGGGTGGCACAGCATCGCCTGTTGTTAGGCTCCCCACCTCGTCGCATACGTCAACATGGGGTCCTCCCTACGGCGGGCGGAAGCCTTATGACTCAACCGTACGCCGATTTGCGGGGGAGGAATGTTGTGTCACCGCCAGACACCACACTTGCTAGATGGTAGCCTTTAAATCGGCCGCGGTCCGGTAGTATACGTCGGACCCGCGTGTCGCCACTATCAGTGATTGCAGACCGAGCGCCGCCACACGGCAGGTCTAGAGAGACGTCCTAGCAGTCGCCCCAGTTGTACAGCCGACTTTGCTAGCGATGGTTCACTGACATATTACGCTCTCATTTGCCGAGACGATAGTTAGGATAGCCTTCAGCTACGTCATTTGCTACGACCTAGCAAGGCGCCATTATCATTTGCTATTTATCTTGTGATACATGTACCGCCAGACCGATGTTCACCAATTATGAATTAAAGTTAAGTATTCCAGTAATTACTTACGTTCTTTTCTACTATAAATTCCCTTACCTGTTCCAGACCTCACGTTAGCCTGTGTGAGCTTAAACGCGTGCCTTTCGGCTTCCTCTCCTGGTGGCTTGGCTGTCTTGCCAAGTCACAACAGTAAACATGTTTTCGCTGGACACGCTCGAACTTGCTGAGGCTGACCTCACAACGGTCCGTTGTCCGTCACCATATGAATTCACCTCTGCACGTTTCGTGCCAAAATTGTTTGCCTGTGGGAGGAATCACACAATGGCTGGCGCACACTCGGTGGTCCACGTCACAGCTCCCCGGCCCGCAGATGCTGGCCCGTGCTAGCTGCTGGACCCTGTAAACATGTTTTCGCTGGACCCGCGGGAACCAGCCGATGTGTTCGAAATGAAGCCCGTCTCTAAGTTAACAGATCATGCGAGTCTCGTTATTCAACCGACATAGTTCTTTTCCTTAATCCAAATCCGTCTCGAAAACGCATCACGTATGTGTGAACCATCGCTCGCCGCAACCTACGTCCTGCGCAATTCAACCTAACACAAAGTTCACGTCACTTCTTAATTAAACTGATCAATGAATTAACCTCTCTGCCGTGGAAAGCAGCACGTCCACCAGGACTTGGAATGATTTTTCGCGAATGCCACACCCACCTGGACTTCGAATCAAATAGTTTAAGTCTCTACCACGATCCTCAACCGACCGCCACATCCCCTTAACAATCCGTGTTCCTGCACTGAGCCGTATTAACGTTTACTAACGTACATTAAGTTATATGACATTTTCTCATAGAAATAAGTGAACTTTGAATTTTGGCGGTCACTTTGTGTTTCGCTACCAACATAAGAAAATTGTGGCAAACAAAGCTCACCTCCACTAACCAGTCACCCGACCGCCACCTCCTCCTAGGAACCGGTAGTAAAAGGACTCAGCCTGTACTAGACTGATCGAGAGAAGAAGGACTTTATTTTATTTGCCAGCACTTTATTTACCGATTAATTATATTTGTCACAGAATACACGCTCTGACATATCCCACAGCATACAGACCTGCAAACTACTCCTACATAACTCATGTATAAGGCTCTACACACACGCTTGCTAATTGTAAACCGTCAAAAAAAAAAAAAAAGCCACTGCACAGCCTACAGACACGTGAAACACACCTAAATAATTCAAAACATTTACGCCCATAGAACTGAACATCTCTTAATTTGTCTAAATAACAATCCATCTAAAATACCCTGCTCGCTAATCTTAAACTTTTCAAAATCATACACCAGTCTTTATTTAAACAATTAGAGATAGACTTCACCACCACCCTCTGTATTCGCCACTCAGTCCACGGTCCAACTTACTTAGTACACAGAACCATTGACACAGCACACCCCCTGGCATCAGATCATTACCAAAGTACAGTTATCCATAATGTCGTCAAACAGCGTGTTCTCCACTAGGTATCACTCAGGTGTTCTCCACTAGGTATCACTCAGTCCCTCCACCAGACTACTCTTTCATCCTTTTCTTGAAGTAAACCAAGATCCTCTGCTTTAAAATTGCGCAAAAACCACTCAGACTGCGCTGTGCTGCTCGGGGAAGTAAGGAAGGACTGCACTCTATTTATTTTGAGCCCTTTTATTTAGGCATGGAGTATATTTGTCACACAGTCACAAAACACCCACACTGATCTGCCTGTGGTCATGTGACACAGCCCACAAACACGTAAACAACTCCTAATTCCACCACACAATAGCAAACTACTCTTAAATAATGCAGTACACAATATCCGCAGACGAACTCTGTACTCTTAATCTCTTCCACAGACCAGTTCGCAAAATAGTGCAACAGACGCACCCAAACGCCAGTCCAGAGCCTCCAACCAAGTTTAGCTTCCGCGCGCTCGTGACAGCCGAACAGTAAGGGCTCTCTCCTCTGACACATGTGAAAACTACATTGTTCTTCTGTTGTACACCGCCGACGTCTCAGGTCTGGACTTGCCTTCACGTCTATTGACAGCATAGCCCATAGCTCGTTGACACACACGATCAACGCCGCCGCGAAAACAGTTACTACTCACCTGCTCACTAAAAAAACCGCCAAGTCAACCTCTTGGAAATTGTGTAGTCTACCACAAATAGGTAACGCTCCCTTTCTACATGGCTCAAATTCTGCGCGCATGGAAATTCACCACATAACATGACCTCTTTACGAACATTGCCTCGTCCCAACCACCCCTAACATTTCAGTTTTCATACTCTCAACATATGCAGATGACCCCTCCTATATCCCACCATGCAGTCAATCTAGAATTCTTATTTTCTCTTATCTAATTTAACCGCTAAGTTAGTGATTACTCCCGGATCGAAGAACTATCCAGCTTTTTCTTTTCTTTCTGGCGCTATCTGTTGTTATTTTACAGAGATCGGTAAATTGCACCCACAGTCACCTCAATCTATACCTCCCTCACGATACGACACATACAGTCATCATCTCTGCTCATCCCATAACATGAGCATTACTGACTTTACAATAAAATTGTACAAAGGCAACAGATTGTCACCCAGGTTAACTTTACAATACAATATATACACATTTGACAGAAAAAATTTCACTTCTCGTGTATATCTCTACATCACCCGAAAAAATTACCCTACTCATACACCTTTTATATGTCCCAATGCTCTCCATTCCTAGGGAAGCAACGTCAACTTGCTCTTTCTCTCTACAGACTCAACAGCGCTGATATGCCATTTTGCATCAGCGGATTGAACACACTCTTAGAACTGTTGCACAAAATTGGGGATCGCTTCCCCCTCAGCACAAACGCGTTACTGTCTCTCCTTCCTTGTGTGTTCGCTTTTCTACAAACATCCCCAGACTCATAGACTACAAGAACACACGTACTTTCTCCATAATATTACATCATTTTAGCTGTACTTCTCAATATCGGCCACTAGGCTACACCCTACCGAACGCTTGTTCATCAAAATTCCCAAGATATATACTTCAAATTAATTATCTACAAACCCTGAACTTTATCCATGTGCAGCATACTGTAAACTACTCACTAACTATAAACAAACATACGAAAAATGATATTTCCACTCTCGAATACCGCTGTCAGTCATGTGACATATTCCAGATCTTCGCTATAATTTACAGGTCAACTAAGGTCCTTCCCAGGTCTAGAGAACAGACAAGCATGTATCCAACACACCACAAGCGATCTTCACTCAACTAAATAAAGGCAGCAAATGTGCAGAAGGGGTCAACTGAACACTCTACACCCTCATCAAATAACACTCCAACCCAAATCGATCATCTTCTCAAATTCTGACTTCATCACCAAAGCAGCCCAACACATTCTAACCTATTACTTCGTTATTCGGTCGTCTAGAGGAATGCAAGTAGGAAATTTGTTTTAATCTTTTAATCCTTGTTCTTTTGTCTGAGTATTGATAGGGCCCTTTTTATTTAAATCTTACTTAAGAGTAAAATTTTATTCAGTGGGGTCCCTGATTCATGCATGATATGTCTTTGCACCATTTTATTGTTTTCAGTTCATATTACCCAAGAAAGCCTTCGTGCCATTTTCGAGCTTAAAGGATGCAGTTGCTTATTTCCTTTTAACACATTTGTTGTAATTGCTTCTTATGTATCTTATAATTAACTTATCCCCGAGACATTTAAGTCTCATCTTTATCTACGATAATGATGGAGACTGAAGAAATAAATTAAAATCATCCCCACGGCCGGGAATCAAACCCGGGTCTTCTCGCTTGTGTTTCAGATCACTGAAGAGTGTGATTCCCTCTGGATCATAATTAATCTGTTTGTGAACGCAACATGATGAAAGCACCAGCCACTTTTTGAAGTTCTTGTGAGATGTTGTACAACTCAAAGAGTTTATATCCAATTTAGTGTTTGAAATATTGTTGTTTCGGTTGCACGTGCACTGAAGAGTCAAAGAAACTGGTAGAACTGCCTAATATCGTGTAGGGTTCCGCGAGCACGCAGAATTGCCGCAACACGACTTCTATGGACTCTACTAAAGTCTGAAGTAGTGTTAGAGGTAATTGACATAATGAAGCCTGCGCGGCTGTCCATAAATTCGTATAAATTCGTAAGAGCACGAGAGGGTGGAGATCTCTTCTGAAATGCACTTTTTAAAGCATCCCAGATATGCTCAATAATGTTCATTTATGGGGTGTCTGGTGGTCATCGGAAGTGCTTAAACTCAGAAGAGTGTTCCTGGAGCCACTCTGTAGCAATTCTGAACGTGTGGGGTGTTGCATTGTCCTGCTAGAATTGTCCAAGTCCGTCGGACTGCACAATGGACATGAATGGATGCAGATGTTCAGACAGGATGCTTACGTACGTGTCACCTGTCAGAGACATATCAGGGGTCCAATATCACTCCAACTGCACATGCCCCACCCTATTAAAGAGACTCTACCAGTTTGATCAGCCCCCTGCTGACATGCAGGGTCCATGCACTCATGAGGTTGTCTCCATACCGGTGCACGTGTATCCGCTCGATACAATTTGAAATGAGACTCGTTCGACCAGGCAACATGTTAATTTGTCGGTGTTGACGGGCCCAGGCCAGGCGTAATGCTTTGTGTCGTGCAGTCATCAAGGCTACACGACTGGACTTTCGGCTCCGAAAGGCCATATCGATTCACACTTGTTGATGGCCCAGCACTGAAATCTGCAGCAAGTTTCGAAAGGGATGCACTTCTGTCACGTTGAAAGATTCTCTTCAGTCGTCGTTAATCCCGTTCGTGCAGGATCTTTTTCCGGCCGTAGCGACGTGGGAGATGATGTTTTAGCGGATTCCTGATATTCACGGTACACTCGTGAAATGGTTATACGGGAAAATTCCCACTTCATCGCTACCTCGGAGATGCTGTGCCCCAACGCTTGTGGCTCGGCTATAATACCACGTTCAGACTCAATTAAATCTTGAATGAGATTTTCACTCTGCAGCGGAGTGTGCGCTGATATGAAACTTCCTGGCAGATTAAAACTATGTGCCGGACCGAGACTCGAACTCGAGACCTTTGCCTTCCGCGGGCAAGTGCTCTACCAACTTTTTTTTTTTATCTTAAATGTCATACATCTATACAAATATATAAATATTATGTACATATAAGATAAATAAAAGTGAAAAGAAAAAATAAAATATTTGATTCCGAGCGGTATTGAAACCGGGACCTGCGGTACGAAAGTGCAGAACATTTTTTTTTTTACAATAACAAACATAAACTGCTTCTAGCATTTTTTTTAATATATAAGACGATGACTATAAAAGAAAATGTTTCTGGGCAACGTAAATAAGTGGATTTTTTAACATAATAATGAAAAAAAATAAATAAAATATCCTGCTTCTGGCAGTACAAACAATAACGGTCGACGTTCCTCTTTTAGGCGCGTACCTCGCTAATCCCGTCACACCTCGCGTTGGTGTCGGGTACGTCTTCACGTGTGTTTGTGGATCCTCTCCACTGTCCTGGTCCTTTCTTGTTCTGAGACTTATAGACAATAATTACATTCTCCTACCCGGGACACCCCAACTGGGTGGGGGATCAAGCAAGGCACTCCCTAAAAAATTTGCGTAATATGTTCGATATCTCGGATGTCTCATAAGCTGTGAGTGATGTTCCTGTAGTAAGGCCCAAAAGTCAAGCACATTCTTACTGCCGTCTCGGAAAAGATAACGCACAGTCAAACCTCGAATCCAAGTCACTGCGTTTGTCTTCGTTCGGGGATAATATGTCCTATCTGGGAGAAGTAGTGTGCGTGGTTCTATTGTTTGCGGCCCCACCCGAAGGAGGAAGGCGATCATTTTTTTGACCAAACACCAGACGTCCGCCGAAGGACCGCATATCAGGCGATGCTCCTCAGTGTCTATAACATTGCACTGCGGACACAGTGGCTCGTCCGCCATATGAATTGTATGCAACCTGGAACGAGTCACGTATTTCCCATTTACCACCTGATACCACAATGCGCGCGTTCCCGTATCGAGGTGTGGGTGGTGCACTGTACGCCATACCACTGACCACGTAACTGTTGGTTGGCGGCGCTCTACGGGATTATTCGGCCGTCGTCGAGTTAAGATGTGATATATATCACGTGCCGTTGCCGTCCTGGTAGTCGGTAGTTCCATATGTACATAACTGTGTTCCACAAAGAAGGTTCGCATATGGGCAAGCGATGGTGAGATGTGAGCCGCCGTTACCGGGGCCGAAAGAGAAGGTGGAGCGAGTTCGTCTATCAAGCTGCCCGTCAGACTTGTCTGGTGTCGTGTCCACATCTTTATCATTGTGGTTACATAAATAGCCACTGCTCGGTCGCGTACGTGGACTAGTCCAAGACCTCCACGACTACGAGGAAGGGTGAGGGTTTCGTACCCTACCTAAAAAGCAGACCTGTGCTCACAAAATATCCGAGTGCCGCCAGGATTCGGCGGGCCAACACCACCGGCATAGGAAGAACTTGTGCCAGGTGGGGGATGCGAGAGGCTAGATAAGTGTTGGCAAAGGTGACCCGTTGTATCATATCCAGTGCCTTTAACCTGTGACTTCGGACACTCGCACGAATTGTTTGCAGAAGATTTCTGTAACTCAGTGCCACCGTGCGTCGAACGTCGGTAGTGAAGATAATTCCTAGGCATTTCATCTTGTTGATCGGCTGTAATGGTGCTACACTTCCTGTTGGGAGTCCTCTCCCGATGTTCATCGCTCCCGACTTTGCCATGTTCAGGCGACTTCCCGTAGCCATACAATACAAATGAATCCAATGCAAGGCCGCTCCTGCCTCGTCGCCTGACCTTGCTAAAAACACTAGGTCATCTGCGTATGTTCGGCATACAAACTTGGTGTGCCTTATCGTCATTCCTTGGAGTCGATTCCGGAGCCCGCAAAGCAGCGGCTCGACAGCGATGGCATACAATATCGTTGACAGCGGGCACCCTTGTCTGACCGATCGTGAGATGGTGATGGGCCCCACCAAGCGTCCATTGATGAGCACTTTGGATGCGGCTCCGTGGAGTAGTCGCATGACGACGGTGACAAAACTTTCCGGAAACTTCATTTTCATCATCACGTCCGTGAGATAAGCATGACTCAGCCTGTCAAATGCGCGATCGAAGTCTATCGACACCAATACACCCCGGAGACGACATGTTGATGCCAGTGCGATAACATCGCGGTAGTCGCTGAGTGCCGTTTGTATATTGCTAGCTCCTCCTAGCTGGGTTTGGTCGAGTGAAATCACTTGTCGTATTGCGCGTTTAAAGCGTGCTGCAAGTATCCTGGCGTAGATCTTGTAGTCGCAATTAAGAAGGGTCAGTGGCCGGTAGGCCTGTATCCCTGTGCCGCCAGATGGTTTGTGGATGGGGATGATCATTCCTTCCACGAAGGAGGGTGGAAGAGGCACGTTGGGAGACATCAATTCGCCGTACATGGCAGTCCATCGTGGAATCATGAGATCTTTAAATGTACGATAGAACTCTAACGGAAACCCGTCGGGCCCCGGCGATTTGTGCGACGCTCCCTTATCAATCGCTTCCATTACGTCGTCAACTGTGATTTCACCTGTTAACTCCAGGTTGGCCGACTCGTCGAGACACGCGGAGAGCGTTCGTCGGACCTCATGAAAGGCTGCCTGATCGTGTTCCGCTTCTTCATAGAGATGACCGTAGTGTTCCACGAAAGCGTTGGCAATGTCTTTTTGCGTTGTCGTGCAGCGACCATCTGGCAGTACGACCGTCTGTATTAAGGTTCTGCGGCTACGTTGTTTTTCTCTAATAACGTGATACATCGACGGAGATTCTCCACGGACTCGTTCAAAGGCCCTTGCACGGATTGCGACACCCTCCAGTCGGCGGCGCGTTATGGAAATTATTTGGGCCTGTGCTCGTTTTATTCCGGCACGACGCTCCTGTGAAGGTGCTTGTACAGATAGTTCGCGGAGCATCGTGAAATAAAATTCCGTCGTGTACCGCCTCCACATCATCTGCTCTCTTCCGTATGCAATTAACGCTCGGCGCAATGCAGGCTTAACGCATTCCAGCCACCACTGCAACGTCGTCGGATATGTCGGGAGGCGTCGTTCACACACATGCCAAGTGTCTTCGACTAAGCGTCTGCACTCAGGTTCCCTAAGGTGTGCTGTATTCAGTTTCCAAACACTGCGACTCCTCCACACCTGTTGACGACTCAGGGAGACCGTGCATATATATGCTATATGATCTGAAAAGGGGACAGGCCACAATTCCGCATCGAGGATCGCAGGTTCGAGACGACGTGTTACGTAAATGCGATCGAGACGACTTGCAGAGTGACTCGTGACGTAGGTGTATCCACGTCTGTCGCCATGTATCTGCTCCCATGTATCAATGAGATTCATGTCCAGTATGAGTTGCCGCAGCTCCGGGCATGAAGTATAACGGGGGTGTTGATCTTTTGGTGCGAGCACGCAGTTGAAGTCGCCTCCAAATAAGACATGTTCATACCGACCTAAGAATAGTGTTGCAATCTCCTCTGCGTAAAATCGGGATCGGTCGCGCCGTCTGTCTGACCCCGACGGTGCGTAAATGTTAACGACCCGTACTCCCAACACTGTGAGCGCTAGTCCTCGCGCTGACGGCAGGTACACCACGTCCTCGGCTACTATGCCGCTACGTAGAAGTATCGCTGTTCCGCTGCCGCCGTCGGTAGTAGGTGTAATGTACGTATCGTACTCATAGAGGTCGGGGAAGCTCTCAACACATACTTCCTGCAGCAGAACGATGTCGACGTCTGACGCATGCAACATGTCTCGTAATAATTGCAATTTGACAGGCGTTCTGATCGTATTAATATTAATAGAGGCTGTTCGATATGCCTGCCGCTGTTCCTCAGTGCGTAAAGCGCACATGAACGCTTATGTTAATTTGTGTGCTGCTGCCCGGTGACATGCTGTCTGTGCGTCAGTCTGAATCTTCTGCGCGGTTAACATCCGGTGGACGCAGCACTCGCCATTGCGAGTGCGTCGTCGGTGTGGGGGTCAGTATCGGATTCGTCGGCCCAGTTCCTGTGCTGGAGGTCCAGCTCCCGTCGTGTCTCTCCGGCCGGGCTGACCGAAGGCGGTGGCGTTGCTGCGGTCGGTGGAGGGACTCCGTCCGTCGGCTTTCCGTCCGGTGTGTCTGTATTCAACCCCTGCGTTTCATGATTCGCGTCGTACTGCTGTGTGGGAGGTAGATCCTCCCGTTGCGCATCCGGATGCACTGTATCGACGTTACACCCAAGTCCGTCTGACGTGGACTGCAGTAAGCAGGTATCCGACGGCGCGAGCCGTCGTTTCTTGTGGCGCTTCGGTGATCGTTGTTTGCGCGTGTGCGCCTCCGTATCCGAGTGCGGAAGTTACTCCCGGTGCTCAGGGACGAAAGCAGCTGTCGGCACAACAGCAGGATCAATTTCCATTTCTCCTACCGATCCTTTCCGCTCGGTTAAGTGCGTCGTCGGCGCCGGAGCGGCAGAGGTGTGCGTCGTTTCGTCACTGGAGGCGGTCTCTGCCGCAGTCGGTTGCCGTAAACTGTCAGGATTCTGTAGCTGGTCATTCTTCGGCATGGGATCCGTTCGAAATGCGTCCGCATACGGGAAATACAGAAGCGTCCGATCTTACCCGTCGGCTTTGACCCATGACGTCACAAATACCGCGGAAACGACTATAAACAATTCCAATATGGCGGATATAAAAACATCGCATACGTATTGTAAACACTGAAATACACAAGTTTCACAAAAAGCCTAATGACTGTAACGGGACAAGCGTGGGAAATTAGGGGTTTTTGGGTGCGGAGAAACTAAATATACAGAAATGTAGCCACCGACCGCCATTCAAAACCACGCAAAACAACGAAATAAATCAACATCACAAAACTGACCAAATACCAAAAAACACATTCCTATCCATAATCGGACACTTCCCTTAACCTATATAGCTCAACAGAACCTACCGATCACATCCCCCAATAGAAAACTAAGAAACGAAAGCTTCCCTTACACCTACATACATCGGCACTTATGCAGTTTAGCAGGTACGGAAAAAATTTTTCATTTTTTTTCAAAATTTGATCATCATGTGTCGTTATGCGGTGGGGGGAGTCTGCAGTGCCCCCCCATCCCCCCACAGGCTTCATTAGTGTCAAATCAATATTTTCGAATCATAGGCGGCCGCTGCCGCGGCCGCATTCCAAAAAAAAACTCCCAACCTAACCTCAAGTGGGCTACGCTACAGATCAATATGTTCATCAAATTGCTTCATATTACGTATACATGTTCATTAGTGTCAAATCAATATTTTCGAATCATAGGCGGCCGCTGCCGCGGCCGCATTCCAAAAAAAAAACTCCCAACCTAACCTCAAGTGGGCTACGCTACAGATCAATATGTTCATCAAATTGCTTCATATTACGTATACATGTTCATTAGTGTCAAATCAATATTTTCGAATCATAGGCGGCCGCTGCCGCGGCCGCATTCCAAAAAAAAACTCCCAACCTAACCTCGTATTCAGGGCTACGCTACAGATCAATGTGTAGGTCCCTTACGTCACGGGTCAAAGCCGACGCGTGAGATCGGATGTTTCCAACCTATACCCAATACACAAAACATACATAAATAACAAAAAAAAAAACGGAACTTACCTCAAAAAAGTTCCAGCTCCACAAACTAGATTGGCCACCACAATCACACACAAATGCACACACGCACGCACGCACACACACACACACACACACACACACACATACAAAAACACACACACACACACCAACGAAAAAATACTGAACTAAAACCGCTTCAAATCCAACACCTGAGCAACAGAAAACTGACCCCACCACACGAAACAAACGAAACAAACGAAAACCATGAACACACCACCAGAGAGCACGACAAACAAAAACAAGACATCTACAAACACGCCACAATCGCAAATCAAACTCCGCGCCGTAATGACGTCACACACCACAACACGCTTACGTCACGGGTCAAAGCCGACGGGTAAGATCGGACGCTTCTGTTGACCCCGCATACGTTAGTGGCAGCGGCGCCAACGTGGACGGAGGTACGGGTTCACCGTTTGGAACTTGCACTATCCTCCGCTGCATACGTTCGGAACGGACGTGGCCCTCTTTCCCACAGCCTGAGCATGTTTTGGGTTGTCCATCGTAGATGATTATAGCTCTGCATCCGCCGATGAACAAGTACGAGGGTACATGTCGTGTCAGTTCTATTCTGATTTGACGCACCCCATTGAGAACGGGGTAAGTCGTGAAGTTGGACCATTTTTCCTCAACGTGGCTAAGCACTCTTCCATATGGGCGTAAGGCGTCAACGACCAAGTCAGACGGAACCTCGAAGGGAAGTTCGAAAATACGTATGTTCCGTAAGCTCAGTCCTGCATGATCAATAGTTACTTCTCCAACATGTCCATCAGAGTGACAAAATTTGAGGCCATGTTTAGTATCTCGGATGATTCTGTCACATACTGCGTCGTTAATCAGCTTGACGTAAACAACACTGCTCACTATTGAGAGGTGGATTCCGATAAGTTCGTTGTAGTCAGGTTTAACTTCGTCTCGTAGGAACCCTTCTATTTCGTAGGCTTTCGGTCTCGCATATTCATTCGAAAAACTAATCTTGAGAGTCGACTTTCGGTATGCATGTGCCATTCTATATCGAGTCGTCTAAACGCACTAGTACGCCGACGAGGTAAACAACTGCGCGAGCGCGAACTTCTCCGGCAGGGACGTAAACAGACGTCCGTGCCGTAGCACCGCCGAAGGCAGACTCCCTAATTTTAGCAGAGCGTGGTTTCGATCCACGGACCTCTGGGTTATGGGCCCAGCACGCTTCCACTGCGCCACTCTGCTGTCTGGGTAAATCTTGAATGAGATTTTCACTCTGCAGCGGAGTGTGCGCTGATACGAAACTTCCTGGCAGATTAAAACTATGTGCCGGACCGAGACTCGAACTCGAGACCTTTGCCTTCCGCGGGCAAGTGCTCTACCATCTGAGCTACCCATGCACGACTCACGCCCCGTCCTCACACCTTTACTTCTGCCAGTACCTCGTTCCTACCTTCCAAACTAAACAGAAGCTCTCCTGCGAAATCTGCCAGGAAGTTTCATATCAGCGCACACTCCGCTGCAGAGTGAAAATCTCATTCTGGAAACATCCCCCAGGCTGTGGCTAAACCATGTCTCTGCAATATCCTTTCTTTCAGGAGTGCCAGTTCTGCAGGTTTCGCAGGAGAGCTTCTGTTAAGCAGCAGTAACCGTTCTAACAACTGCGGCAGACACTTGTTTTTTTTTTTTTTATATAGGCGGACCGCAGCGCCGTATTCTGGCCGTTTACATATCTCTGTATTTGAAAGCGCATGCCTTACCAATTTCTTTCGAGCTTCAGTGTATTTATTTCTTGGTGTGAGCGCTTGGTACTTTGAGTTGAATGTTATATCTATGGTAGTTCTGAGGAAGCTGGGTAGGCATATGGTCAGCCCCGTGTGACTGAAGGCTTATTTTGTTTCTAGGTTCTATTTGTGTTTTTTGTTGTTTTAGGGTGGCATCTGTACACTGTGCTGTAGTGGGCGTGTCTTATTTGGAATGTCGTGTTTGATCTACCAGCTTCAGATTATTGGAAGGAACAGTCAGGAACAGTGGCTAAACCTATACAGTGGTTGCAGGGCCTCTTAGACCATAAGCACCACAAAAGAGGTGACTACCACTGCGCTGCTTGTGGTAAGCTGTTAGGCGATGCACTTGAGAGTGCTGTAAGTTTTGGAACACGTATCGCATTCACGATTACAGCTTTTGCGAATTCAGACGTATGTTACTCATTTGTATAATAGGATTGCGGATTTGAATGTTTTGAGTACTGAAGTTGCCTCTCGCCCTCAAGTTCAACAACTGCTGTGTGATTTATTTCCTCTACAGCAAAAAGTTAGTCTGTTAATTTTTCAAGGGGAAATGGAGTCGCATATTCCACAATTAAGTGAAGACGCAGTTTCAAAGAGTGACAACCAGCAAACCAAATTTTGGTAAAGTTATTCTAAATTACCAAACCCGTTAGTATCAGTAATTAGCAGCTATCAAAATATTATTAGATAACGGATGTAAGAAGTGTTCTACGGTTAAAGGTCGCATTAGAAGAGCAGGCTGTCATTTTACAGCTGTCACATAACCTCATGTTCCAAATTATACACCTATTAACTGTGGGAATTTTGAATAGATCAGTGGCTGAAGCTGTTGAAAATAATAGTTCTCCACATGATGAATATTCTGCTAGAAAAGACAGAGATCCACATGAGAGAAGAAACACTTCTTTAGTGTACAAATTGCTCAATAGTGTGTAGACAAACACGCAGAATGTCTTCATTATATAGTATATATTATTCTTCAACGAACACGCCCCCACGTATCGTATTTTGTGATACACAGGCGTCTTATGCTGATTTACATAATGTTATTTATTGAGAAGAAAATATTAACAAACATAGCTCGAAGTTAAGAGGGGAGCGGAAGGATACTTGTAGAAATGCGTTGACTCTTGTTTCCCCACGAAGACGACCTAACGGAAATTATGTGCTTTCGTTGTAAATTCGGTCATGTGCATAAGCACTGTCCGCAGCCATAAAGTGTTTAGAAGCAAATAACGCCACCATTTGGTAACGTGGCCTCTGACTGGCCTTGGACCACTCTTTCGGTATCAGAAAATCCATGGTTTTCATCTTAGTCCATTACCCTTTATACGTTCATTTTCATGTTCTGTTGGTTGATTCCGGTGGCTTGGTTTCCTTTTTAGTCGGTATTACCTTCCATATCGAGGATTTGGACCGTTAGCTCATGTCGAGTGAAGATGTTTTACGGCCAGTGGTAGCCTGCAATCGGAAACTGGGCAGTGTCCGTTCAAACCGAAAATTTTCGATACTTCATGGCCCCTCCATGGGATTTTGGAGTGTGATTTTTTGATGAAGAATTATTCAGAAGCGAGCTATTTATTTAACTTTAAGGAGGAAGCGAAGATTACCTACCGTAAATTAATGCTCAGCAGATATTTTGTGCGGTTAGTAGTGAGGCTAAATGTTCACTCTCAATCATTTACAAAAAAAAAAAAAAAAAAAAAAAGGTCAGTGCCGCATTCAACATTCCTGTTAAACAAGGGGTTTGTCACTTACCAAGATGAGAGAGTTTCGTAGTACAGTCGACCAGCTTCTGAAGGGTGGCGCGACTAGGACTTCGATATCAGATGCCTCACCCATTTTCCAAGTCCGTAGATCACGCGGGAGGGGGGGGGGCGGGTGGTTTATCATCCTGTAGTGGACTATCGTGCCTTAAATCAAAATGTCATCTTAGGATCAGTACCGTTGCCTCATTTACCTATTGGTGAAAAATGTGTGTGAGGTTTTATGGGACTTAACTGCTAACGTCATCAGTCCCTAAGCTTACACACTACTTATCCTAAATTATCCTAAAGACAAACACACACACCCATGCCCATGGGAGGACTCGAACCTCCGCCGGGACCATTTACGTATTGGTTTTTCTTAGTTTACTCTGAATCGCTTTCTTAGCGTCACCGATTTAAACCAAGCTGATTACCAAATTCTTTTGGCGGAAGAGTCTAAACTACCTACGGAATTCCCTATGGACTATAGTATCTTTGAATTTAATCGTGTTCTCTTTGGATTGGCCACTGGAGCTGCTGTGCTGTCTGGGTTATTAGATGCAGTTTCAGGGGTTTTGAAATTTCAGTGCCTTTACAACTACCTTCAGGATGCTCTCATATGTAGCAAAGCATTTGTTGAACATCTTCCGCACATTATTTAGGTTTTACACCAATTTAAGGAAACCAGGTTTCCTGCCAAACCTTCCAAGGTTAGCTTAGTTCAAATTTCCTTTCTTGGTCACACTTTCGTGGACAGCATTTCGTGCACTGAACAAAGTAGAACTAAAGCTATCTGCGACCTATGACCACTTAAGGTTAAAAAAGGTATGGCTCTGTCTGTCGGGATGACAATTTTTTTGGTAACTTGGTCCTAAACGTTGCTCAGCATGACACGCCCCTCAACTACCTCCGCCAAAAAAGTGAATGTTTTTGCTGGACTCATGTTCACCAGTGAGCCTTTGATACCCTGAAAACTTCTGTATCCATCCTGTCTTGAACACCCTGGTCTGTAGACGGGATTTTGTTGGTCAAAGAGACGTATCTATAGTGGCCTTATTGTCGTATTACATCACGAAAAAGAAGGCAAATGTAGCCCATTAATATATGCTTCACGATCGCTGTCGAAATCTGAAAAAAAGTACTCGGTCTACGAGTTCGAAGCCCTAGCCATCGTCTTCTCACAGTGAAGTTTACGCTTTACCTCTAACATTAAACCATTTATTAGGAAGCGGATAACAAGCTATTGTGCTGGGTACTTGTTAGGTCTAGCAAAATAGGCCTTTAAATTCTGGGTTAACCATATTCGCAGGTCTGAAAATTGATTTTTGGGTACCCGGGATCGGGTGTATTAAGAAGAGCCTCCCTCCTATCTCGCATTATCATCTCACTGAGAAGGCATCTGCAGGTGTAGCTGTGGTGTTAACCGAGTTTACAATGTTGTTTAGACATCTGACGGAGGAGCAGTAATAGGATATGGTGCATGGAAAAATTCAGAAAATACTTTGCCATGGGGATATTACTAATAGCTCTTCCACTGGAAATTGTTTAAACTGTTAGTAAATCAGCTGAAGATTTGTTTGCCAAAGCACATGATACTGACTGTGTTCAATTTTTCCTTTCACTCTTTGAGTGGCAGTCATTTGGGTTTGGCGAAGATGGTTCAAAAAATTACGGAACAGCTGATGTGGAACGGGCTTTAAAAAAATCTTAAAAAACTACTCGGTCAATGTGTGTTATTTGAGGTAACTAAGCCGAATTCCATCATGTCTTTGGGTTTGTTGTGCTCTTCCAGGGAAAATTGCCCAATGGATAAAATCTTCTACCACACACTAGAAATGGGCATCGTTACGTGTTTGTTGTTTTGAATGTATTCACTAGATTTGTTTTTGGTCATTCCAAGTACGTCAACTACAGGAAATGTTACCATACAACTTCTGACTACCACATCTTTTAGCTTTTAGCCGCCGAAGTTTAGATGTCGAATAATGCAGCCACCTATTTGTCAAGCGTTTTTGAAAGTTTTGCTTTGATCATGCTGTTTCACACGTTACTGCTGAACCCATTCTCCATCCTGCTATTGTGGAGCAGATTAACAGGAATTTAAAGTCAGCTTTCTAATTCCCATAGCCTCCCTAAATTTGATCAGTCAGTTGGTTGGTTTTCACATTTAGCGCTTCATTAAGTGAAATGCGTAGCACCAATCCGGCGAAGCTCACGTTACACTGCCCCATCAATTTGTTGCTTAGTAATCTGTGGATGACTGGTGACCTCTTACCTGAAAAGATGGACTCAGATATTAAAGGCAAACGAGTTGCGCCCCATCATGACATTTATCTTGCGTGTGAGAGATAGTCTAGGCGGTATAACTTAGGCTGTAGTGGGGTTTCTCTTCACACTGTGGCCGTGTTACACGTTAAGAACCTTTAAGCACACACTAAAGGTGGACAGAGAATTACGGAAAAGATGTTAGAGTGTTTCATACAGCCACGTAAAAGTTGTCCATAAAATCACACCAGCCAGTTGCTTCGTCAGGAACCACAAAACCGGGTTCATCTTGGCCAGCTTAAGTTAGACTACAAAGGTCATCAGGATTATAAAACCGAATTGTGGTTATCCTTTCTTGGGTTTGTTAAAGTGGGGTAGAATGAGCCGTTCTGCTGTCGATAGTGAAAGATACCGAGACGGTGTCCCCTGGTGTTGCCTCCCCTAAAGTCTTTCCAGGCGACACTGGGGTCGAGAGATCAGGCTTTAAAGTTCTGCGTGCAGGCCGGCCCGTGGCCTCGCCACCTCCAACGAATGGAGGACCTGGTGAATCTAGTGGGCAGTGGGGAAATGTTTGCGTGTGGAATTTATGCCACGAGGTTGGTACAGTGTTACTTGGACATAAGCTCGATGGCAGCATTTATAGTAGACGCCCACAGGGTCACATCGAACTAAGATAGCGTCCAAGTTACGTTTGGGTTTTGAACTGAGCATTGGCGTGAAACAGTTGTGCTTGCTGGGCCATCTAGATCACCGTCGAGGTTACAAGTTGAGAATGCGCTGATGAACATGTTGTCTGCGTAACGTAAAGCTCAACAGTCGCAACACGTACGGCTTGTGTTATTTGATGATATCTGGAAGGATTTCGCCGTGCTGCTTGAGGATTTTCATCTTAGCACAGAAGGGAAAACGTAAACGAATAAACAGTGAGCTTACAGTTTGGTATGCAAGCACTTACCAGCTCATGCTATTAATGTACGCCACCAATCAATTTTGTTTCATAGACTGACGGCGTTTGAAAGCATTGTCTTCAAATCTGTACTGTGAATGGTGACATGTGTGGGTGGACTGGTCCTTGAGCTTTCAGTATTCTGTGTGCTTATGTTGATGTCTATTTGTGGAGTGTTTTATAAAGTACAGATCAGCAGGCAGCTTGATTTTAGCAAAATGTTTCTTGAAATTGCTTTAAAGGCAAATATAATTTGATAACAGCTCCGCTCTTGGACAAGATGAATGTTCCGCTTCCCTTAGAAAGCGGGATTTTGGTTAACCTGTGATTCATGTCATGCAAGGTTCCATTGAAATCATGTTGCGGGAAAGTTCTTTTAATCTTTTAATGTTTGTTGTTATATCCAAGTATTCGTAATGCCTTGCTTATGTGTCATAGTTACGAGTAGAATATTATTCAACAGGGCTCCTGATTTAAGATTTGACTTAGCACCGTTATGTTATTTTGAGATCACATTACCCAAGAAAGTATTCGTTCCAGTTCCCTGTGTAAAGGGTTTAATCGAAGAAGAAATGATTTCGGAAGGACTGACTCAGCATATAGGAAATTCAAAACAACGCTCGGTGACATTAAAAGTAAGGTGGGAACATTATGAGTGCAACGGGAATTATACTGTTAAATGCAGGTGAGTGAGCAGATAGGTGGAAAGAGTACGTTGAAGGCCTCTATGACGGGGAAGATTTGTCTGATGCCATACAAGAAGAAACAAGAGTCGACTCGTTCTTCTAAGAAGGTTTTGGGTTTCTAAGGTTCCTCCATCACGTTGACGCTGTGTAAATCACTGAGGATATTCAGATAATGTATAACTCATCCCCAAACTACAATGGTCTGTGAACTTGATGTTTTACTGACTTCTAACATAACAATTACAAAGGGCACCTCAGTTACGACAGCCGTATGTGGGAGACAGTTATACTTACCGCTCCTAGGAGCAGGCTAGTTGGGGACACGACTTGCTCAAGTCCCTCCTGCAGCTGCCGCGCCAGCGTAGATGAGTTTCCCTCACGATTGGCATTACGAATTTAATACTCATAGGCTTTACTCTGAAGGCCGGCCGAAGTGGCCGTGCGGTTATAGGCGCTGCAGTCTGGAACCGCGAGGCCGCTACGGTCGCAGGTTCGAATCCTGCCTCGGGCATGGATGTGTGTGATGTCCTTAGGTTAGCTAGGTTTAACTAGTTCTAAGTTCTAGGGGACTAATAACCTCAGAAGTTGAGTCCCATAGTGCTCAGAGCCATTTTGAACTTTACTCGGATCTGTCAGCCTAATCACCTCCCTTCCACTCATACCAAAATACTAACTGCAACATAGCACTATTTGCAAAAGGTTTTCAGTTAGTAAATATTCCTAAACTTTGTCTTTTTTATCACTTACCCCAAGCCCAAACCACGCTCTGCGACCAATATGTAGTGGAACAGGGACGTAGTAAGGTAAGGTCGAGCTGTGAGTGAGCACACTCTTAGAACATTCCACATTTCACTCATAAGAAAACTAAATCACAAATTTGACTTGTACAAACATTCTCTGCATAATTACTAGCGACATATATTAGATTATCACTTCAGAACTGAGCATGTGCTGGCGTGAGATAAGGTAGCACTCCAGTTGGACACACTATCCGGTAATCTTAAGCATTACATACGAAAATCTTTTGAGTAAGCAACAGCGAGATGTAGGTTCACAGTTATTCAGTCGTTTAAGAAATACATATTGGGCGTAGAAGGAAGTACAGTGATCCAAGGAGTGAGCTATCAGGCTACTACATGCAATCATCACTTCCGTCCGTTGACCCACCACCTTCCCATGGACGAAGCTGAAGATCCAGACACGATACTATTTACAGGTGGGAAGAAACCGTTTCTTGGAACACAATGTCATAGGCGAGCTCTATAAGCACTGTCGTGGAGCCATAGGTTAGGTTAGTGTTGTTTAACGTCCCGTCGACAACGAGGTCATTAGAGACGGAGCGCAAGCTCGGGTTAGGGAAGGATGGGGAAGGAAATCGGCCGTGCCCTTTCAAAGGAACCGTCCCGGCATTTGCCTGAAACGATTTAGGGTAATCACGGAAAACGTAAATCAGGATGGGTGGAGACGGGATTGAACCGTCGTCCTCCCGAATGCGAGTCCAGTGTGCTGACCACTGCGCCACCTCGCTAGGTCGTGGAGCCATATTCAGAAGCGTAATTCACTGTCACAGAGCGTGCATCAGTTTGGCTCGGCATTTAAATCATCGCTAAACGTCTGATGTCTTGTGTCGAAACAGCACAAAAGTCTGTTTTCAGAATTTTGTGTGCTGACCTTTGAATTTTGTGATTAACGGGCTGTCAGTCAAACTTTGCATGCATGTATTCCATTTACATCGCTCTGATGCTCTACATTAATTACCTTTGTATTCTTATGAATCCGCAATTGTGTAAGACCATTCGCTTATGTAAGAAATACTATCAATAATTATTTATTTTTATTCAGACGATTGTTATCATTTTTTGATAACATTGTTTGTGACACAGGATTAATTTATGCAAATTAGGTATTTATAAAACTTCTTTGTTAACCTGCCCACTAAATTATAATGGACCAAAGATGTGCTGTTTAGCAAATGTAAAGTCGTTAGAGAGCTGATGTATAACCGAACCTTATGACACCACAGCTCATGGTGTAGGTGAGGTATTGCCAACACCAAAAGGGTTTCAGAATCACTGGTGCTGTGGTACGATAAAACACGATGCTAAAATTTCTACTCAGGTACCGTTTCTTCTGCTGAAACCAGACTCATTCTTATGTAATCAACTTTCAGTTTTCCCTTCCGTTCTTCGACAAAGTTCTGTTGTTAGTATTTTGATGCAAGTGACACCAGACAGATTGTGCTTCAATTTCTGGATATATTCGGTCTTGTTTTCTTCGGAAGAGAAATAACTATGTTCTATTCGAAATGTGATACAACTTCCTAAGCTACAAAAATTTACCCGCTGGCTTGTGGAGCTCCGGCATTGCACGTTAGCCTGACGCCCGTGACAGTTCAGCAGGTAAGCCCCTTAAACAACACCAAACAGCATCGCTTCTCCCCCATTTTTCTTTTGTCCTGTGTCCTCATTTTCAATTGATCTCATTTCTTTAGGATGGTCACAGACTTCCTACATGTTTTATCTTCACTTCCTCGCCTACTTTTCTGATTCAAGGCAATGGATCAGGTATTGTGGTCATATTCATTCTCTCAAGCAGATATTGTTACCTGTAGGGGATATCATTTACCAAAATTCTCCCGCTCACAATCGTACACATCTCTGAGATTCTTACAATGAACATATGGATTGGACGACACGTATTTTCTGGCCATTTTATAACATTCCACTAAGAAACATTTAATATTATTTTCTTAATCCCAAGGGACTTGCCGACAGTTTTAGATGCCAATGATTGTTCTGCGCCACATTAGAAACTCGTAGATATTTATACACTGAAGCGCCAAAGAAACTGGTATAGGCACGCGTATTCAAATACAGAGATATGTCAACAGCCAGAATGCGGCGCTGCGGTCGGCAGCGCCTATACAAGACAACCAGCGTCTGGCGCAATTCTTAGATCGGCTACTGCTGCTACGCTGGCAAGTTATCAACATTTAAGGTAGACCGTGGTGTTATAGTCGGCGCACGAGCGATCGGACACAGGATCTCTGAGGTAGCGATGAAGTGGAGATTTTGCCGTACGACCATTTCACGGGTGTACTGCATATACCAGGAATCTGGTAAAACATCAAATTTCCGACACCGCTGCTGTCGGAAAAGGATGCTGCAAGAACAGGAACGACGACAACTGAAGAGAACTGAGTTGTTCAACGCGACAGAAGTGCAACCCTTCCACGGATTTCTTCAGTGCTGGATCATCAACAAGTGTCAGCGTGCGAACTACTTAACGAAATATCATCGATTTGGGATTGTGGAGCCGAAGGCCCATTTGTGTAGCCTTGATGACTGCACGACAGAAAGCTTTACACATAGCCAGGGCCCGCCAACACCGACATTGGACTGTTGCTGACTGGAAAGATGTTGCCTGATCGGACGAGTCTCGTTTCAAACTGTATCAAGCGGATGGACTTGTACGGGTATGGAGACAACTTCATGAGTCCATGGACCCCGCATGCCAGCAAGGGGCTGTCCAAGCTGGTAGAGGCTTACTAATGGTGTGGGACGTCTGATATGGGACCTCTGATACGTCTAGAAACGATACGTACGTAAGCATCCTGTCTGATCACCTGCATCCATGCATGTCCATTGCGCATTCCAATGGACTTGGACAATTCCAACAGTACAATGCGACACCCCATACGTCCAGAATTGCTACAGAGTGTCTCCAGAAACACTCTTCTGAGTTTAAACACTTCCGCTGGCTACCATACTCCCCAAACATGAACATTATTGACTGTATCTGGGATGCTTTGCAACGTTCTGTTCAGAAGAGATCGCCACCTCCTCGCACTCTTACGAATTTATGGACAGACCTGCAGGATTCATGGTGTCAGTTCCTTCCAGCACTATTTCAGTGGTCGAGTTCATGCCACGTCGGCGCTCTTCAATCATTCGACGCAATTACTGATGTGGTAGTCCCAAAAATAAATAAGTAAAAGAAAAGAAATTAATAGAAGCGACTATACTTGCGCATATACAAAATAACAAATTTCGCTGATAACTTCCCAGTAATTACACAGAATGTACACTTATTGTCTCGAAAGCGCCAAAGAATTTTGGAAGCTACAAGCAGCCTGTAACACAATAACTTTCTTTTCAGTTAACTTCTTAAGCGTCTCTCTTCGTTGATGCACTTGTTTGTGACCGCTACAATTCCAACCAGATAAAGATATACAGTTACAGGCTGAATGTTTCTGCAGCCAACATTTTATATTGTGTAAATAATTATTTAATCTAAGCTACTACAGTTATTAATACAAATTGACTATGCATATACTTGGGACATTCTTCTGATGCATGATTTCAATTTCTCTATTCCTCTAATTGAAATTTCTTAGTTTTATAATATGATGTACTAATCAATGATGCTAACAATTTATTATTTTTGTGTTACATTATTTTATATGTTTTATTATAATCAAACAATTTATTATTATATCATAATATTTTATTTTCATTATTATTCATGTACTAAACATCTGTGGCATATAAGAAAGGGGGTAGCGCAGGTTATGTTTGGTGGACGGAGGGGGGAAACGCACGGAAGGACCTGTAAGGCCAGAGATCTGAAAGCTGGATCTGATCCTGCAACAGACAGAGGACTCACCAGGTGTCCCACGCACAGGCGAGGGTGGCGTTGGCCACCATGTCTGCAGGCACGCAATCCACCAACGCACTGCGATCCATATGCATGGCGTGCAGAAGTCCCACAGACGATCCGGCCCCTGCGGCAGTAGGGCCATACATGTTGCCCACCCACAGAGCCAGTGGTTCCTGGTAGGTGCTCAACACTGCAGGAACGCAACAACATATCACCATAAAACCGTCTGACCGATGTCTGCCACTAATAAGACAACATTGTCAAGTGTAAACAAACAATCTTCATGAAACTTGGCAGGCGTGTATGGGGACAAAAATAGAGCACTATGTATTTTTTGTTTGCGTTCAATTTTATTTTTAAGGGGTAAAACGCACCATAATAGGTAATTTCGCGTTTAAGATTTAGAAGTAATATCTTCGAAACGACGATATATAAAAAAAACATTGTTATGTATATTTTATATAAAATCATTTTTTTTATATATATTGCTCGTTTTGAAGTCAGTCCCTCTAAATCCGAAACGAGAAATTACCTTTCGGGGTGAGTATTTCACCTTAAAAGTAAAATTAGGCAAAACAATAAAAAAGTGTTGCACTACATTGCCCCCTCTGCACACCCGCCAAGTTTAATCAAGATCGTTTATTGACACTTGGGGATGTTCCCACGTAAGTGGCGAGCGAGCTAATTTTTGTTGACAATGAGATGGAGGACGTCAGATGGTACACAGGGGGTTTGACACCACATTAATAATCAGTGTTGTCGTAAGTCGCTATTTTTTTATGTGTAATGTTTCTGACAGACCACAACTTTTACTTCTGTACTAGTTCCGTATATTGAGAGAATTCTTGTGTGCCATATTATGACTTTCGTTAGGAAAGTATTTTATACTTACGAAACACAGAAAGATCTAAGATTTCCTACCCTCCCTCCCCCTCTCCCCTCGGGCATTTCAACAATTTCCGTTATTTCCTTCAAGGAAAAACTATCTGTTTTATATTAAGGTATAGGGGGATGTTATGCCCAAGAAACATGTGTCTAAGTATTAGGCTGACGAATAAGTTCGCAGAGTTTCTATTTTGCGTGCGATGGGGTTATTTATCGACTGTCATTTTTATTTATATTTCACTATTGTCGTCCTGTCGGTTGGAGATAATGAGTGGAGCTCTGGACGCTGAAAAAAAAAGTGTATCAAGTTGAGAAGTGGGAACATTTCCGTGATATTCTACTAATTGAGTTCAGTTGACGGGTGACAGCAGCGGAGGCAGCCAGAACCATTTGCTGCGTGTATGGGACAATTCCACTAGGCAAAGCACAGTAAGGAAAGGATTTTCTCGTTTCAAGGAGGACTATCTTGGCATTAGCCGCTCTCCACATTCAGGGACACTTTCGGTGTTTGACGAAAATCTTTTAAACTCATTAACCCACAATGATCCACATCAGTGTACTCGAGAACTGGCAGACGTGATGGGCTGTTATCATTCCATCATCGTGCGACATTTGCATGCAATGGCGAAAGTTCAAAACTCGGATGTATGGGTACGGCATAATCAGGTGACGAGAAATGGTATCTTCATGCTACCATAAGAAAAGAAAGGAATGGTTGAACGGAAACAAAGCAACAACTCCGAGCACAAAGACCTGTACACATCCGTGCAAGATAAGTTTATGCATTTGGTGGAATAACAACGGTATGGTGTACTATGAATTGCTTTCCCAAGGTGTATCCATCACTGTTGACATTTGTTATCAACAACTGAGACGTCTTGCAGACGCAATCCAAGGACAACGACCAGGAAGACTGTGTGAAATGGTGTTACTCCACGATAAAGCCTACCCGCAGCCTGCTAGACTGACAAAAATCATTATACAGAAGTTGGGTTGGAAATTCATTCCGCACCCACCTCGAGCCGTCAGATCTTCTGCTTTCCCCCATTCTACAGAGAAAGCTTCAAGAAATTTCGTTTCCTGACGAAAATGCGCTCCGCGCACGGCTGAACGAGTTGTTCACCTCAAAACCACGTTAGTTTTACAGTAGCGGACCCGGAAAGTTATCCCAGCGTTGGCAGAATGCTTTAAATAGTGAAGGAGCATATATTATTGATGACTAATGGCCCTGTTATGTGCACCTGTTATGTTCATTACATTCATAAAAAAACGCTACGAGTTTATTTATCAGCCCAATAATTAGCCTGAGTGTGTACCTATTCGTACATATCCTTTCAGTCCTTTGCACCTGCTGAATAAAAATTTTTAGTTCTTTCCAAATAATTGTCATTAATATGAACAAGTAGGTAAGGAGAAGACTGAATATCGAAACAATGTCGTCTCATTATTCAAGGAAATAATATCATACTTAAAGCGATCAGTCGAAACATAATGACCACCTACCTAACACCAGCTATGTCCACCTTTGGCACAGATAACATTGGCGATGATTCGTACATTGAAAGGCCTTGGTAGGTCGTTGAAGATAGTTGGCATCACATCTGCATACACCTGTCACCAAATTCCAGGAAATTCCGAGGAAGGGGACGATGAGCTCTCACTGCACATTCAATCACCTCCCAAATGCGTCTGATTGAGTTCAAATCTGGCAAGTTGGGGGGCCAGGACATCAGTTGTAACTCGCCACTATGTACCACGAACCACTCGATTACACTACTGGCCTAGTGACATGGCGCTATATGTTGCTGAAAAATGCCATTTCCCTAGGGAAACATGAGCTTCATGAAGGGGTGTACATGATCTGCAACCATTATACGGTACTTCTGGGCCCTCGTGATGCATACACCTGGATTTCTGGATTTCCGGAAAGCTTTTGACACCGTTCCTCACAAGCGACTTCTAATCAAGCTGCGGGCCTATGGGGTATCGTCTCAGTTGTGCGACTGGATTCGTGATTTCCTGTCAGGAAGGTTGCAGTTCGTAATAATAGACGGCAAATCATCGAGTGAAACTGAAGTGATATTAGGTGTTCCCCAGGGGAGCGTCCTGGGACCTCTGGTGTTCCTGATCTATATAAATGACCTGGGTGACAATCTGAGCAGTTCTCTTAGATTGTTCGCAGATGTTTCTGTAATTTACCGCCTAGTAAGGTCATCCGAAGACCAGTATCTGTTGCAAAGCGATTTAGAAAAGATTACTGTATGGTGTGGCAGGTGGCAGTTGACGCTGAATAACGAAAAGTGTGAGGTGATCCACATGAGTTCCAAAATAAATCCGTTGGAATTCGATTATCTATAAATAGTACAATTCTCAAGGCTGTCAATTCAACTAAGTACCTGGGTGTTAAAATCACGAACAACTTCAGTTGGAAAGACCATGTAGATAATATTGTGGGGAAGGCGAGCCAAAGGTTGCGTTTCATTGGCAGGACACTTAGAAGATGCAACAAGTCCACTAAAGAGACAGCTTACACTGCACTCGTTCGTCCTCTGTGCGATGTGCGATCCTTAACAGGTAGGTTTGACGGAGGACATCGAAAGGTAGCAAAAAAGGGCAGCTCTTTTCGTATTATCACGTAATAGGGGAGAGAGTGTGGCAGATATGAGACGCGAGTTGGGGTGGAAGTCATTAAAGCATCTTTGCTTTGTTTTTCATCGCGGCGAGATCTATTTACGAAATTTCAGTCACCAACTTTCTATTCCGAATGCCAAAATATTTTGTTGAGCCCAACCTACATAGGTAGGAATGATCATCAAAATAAAATAAGAGAAATCAGAGCTGGAACAGAAAGGTTTAGGTGTTCGTTTTTCCCGCGCGCTGTTCGGGAGTGGAATGGTAGAGAGAGAGTATGATTGCCAAACACTTAAATGTGAATTGCAGAGTAGTCATGTAGATGTAGATGTAGATGTAGATGCCTTACACGACCTCCAGTGGACCCATGGATTCCCATGTTAGTGTTCCACGGAGCGTAATGGAGCCGCCGCCAGCTTGCCTTCGTCCAGCAGTACAGGTATCAAAGAGCTCTTGTCCTGGAACACAACGGATTCGCACATTCGCACCGTCATCATGAAGAAACCATATGATGCTCTGCCACTGGACCAACGTCCAGTGTCGATGATTGTGTACCTATTTGAATCGTAGTTGCCGACGTTATGGTGTTAACACTGGCACATGCTTGGATCATCGGCTGCAGAGGCCCATCGTTAGGAGTGGTCGGAGCACCGTGTATTCAGACACACTTGTACTCCGCCCAGCATTTATGTCTAATGTTAGTTGTGCCACAAGTCGCCGCCTGTTGTGTTTTAACAGTCTCGCAGTCTCCCCAGCCTACAACATCTGAAATATGCAGTGAGGGGCGGCCGCCCAAACCCACGACGCCTGGACTAGGTCTCAGCTCGGTTTCGTCTCGTGTTGAGGACACTCACCACAACACTCTTCGAACCCCGACAAGTCGTGCTGTTTCTAAACACCTCGTGACGAGCCTGTGGGCCAACATAATCTGCCCCCAGCCAAACAGATGGATCGTGCACCTTCCCCATTCCGCACATGGACTGCACGCTCACTGATTCGTCCGCCGCTCGTGGTCTCGCGGTAGCGTTCTCGCTTCCCGAGTACGGGATCCCGGGTTCGATTCCCGGCGGGGTCAGGGATTTTCACCAGCCTCGAGATGACTGGGTGTTTGTGTTGTCCTCATCATTTCATCATCATCCAGGAAAGTGGCGAAATTGGACTGAGCAAAGGTTGGGAAATTGTACGGGCGCTGATAACCACGCAGTTGAGCGCCCCGCAAACCAAACATCATCATCATCCGCCCACTGATTCTGCATGCACTGTGCATGTGTTTGGCTAGCAGTCTTTCTTCGACAGATGACGCTGCCACCGCCTGAACATGTTTATACCGATAGTAGGTCGGTGGTCACAGTGTTCTGGTTTATCTGTGTTTAATACCTATCTGCCCTAGCTCTTTTACACTAATAACCAATTTCATACAGAGTTTCTATTTATTTCGCAGAAGTAACCTTAGCCTCCATAATCCGCGTAATTAGGCATTCGCTCCTCCATTCCGTCTTATCATTACCGCCAGACTACCTTTCCACACCCTGTGTAATGGACAGCGCCAAAACTGTCTCTGCTTTTAGAATGATGGGGATTCGTCGGATCTGCGGTGCTACCTCCAAGAGGCAGTATCGCCTGAGGCTTAAGTTGATACTGAAATGGCATCGTCTGTATCAAAATTCTGAAAATAAAACAAATATACTTGCCGAGAAATTAAAATTCCGCAAGAACCAAATAATATCAGCAGGAAGTATTAGTAGCACAACTGACAAATAAAATTTAACATTTCCTGGCTTTTGACAATGATAAAAAAAGCTTTCAATATAGGGAATCGAGTACACGTAAAACATAAGATAAATTTGTAAACATTAAATACTTTGCACCGTGTGGAGTTGCCGCGCGGTTGCAAGCGTCACGTCAATGACTGCGCGGCCGCTCCCGCTGGAGGTTCTAGTTCTCCCTCGGGCGTGGGTGTGTGCGTTGTTCTTAGCATAGGTTAGTTTAAGTTAGTTTAAGTAGTGTGTAAGTCTAGGGACCGATGACCTCTGCAGTTTGGTCCCTTAAGAACTCACACACAGCAATACTTTGCATATAAAAAAACATAGTCTACTTCCTGTATGCATATCTGCTGCAAGAGAAACAACACTGCTCCCAATCATTTCACTTCACGTACGTTTAGCACCCAATATAGTAACGAAAAGAAGACAATGTAGATATCATAGTAATGAACGAGTCCCTCCACAACATTCTATCTAAATCATGTTTCTTACATTTAGCTATACACCATATGTAATAGGGCACATCAAGATTACTCAAGGTAAGTAAGGAAACATTAGTTAGCTGATCGTTGGTTCTCCGAGATACAAAGAGAGAAAGCACTTAAAAAGCATTTAAAGAAGGAATTTACATACATATTATCATGAATATTTTTTTAATTTATAAGATTTCCCATTTTGTAATTTTTTTCAGGTTGGCGAAAAATGTCAAGCATCTAAGCAGTTGCCGTATGGTCTGGTCAGTAATTAACCACATCTGCACGGGGTTCAACACTATTAAAACAATAGGGAAAGGATCCAGCACAAGCATCAATCATTTCACTGCGTCGCACAATTGCCTCGCACATGCCTGTCTTCAAAGCAAAGCCGTGCTACTGACAGAGCGACTATGCTGTATATCGGCTGTCTCCCAGCTGTCCACCGCGGATGTTGAGCCCATACACAGCCAGCCGCGTATGTCGTGATCTGCTGCCAATCTCTGTTACTAGGTGGCTCTGCCTCTGCCTTGCCTCACCTCCACACTTGAGCACAGCGACGCTATTGCTCTTCGCGATGAGTCGCTGTAGTGCACTGTTCAGGTTTTCCCGAAAGCGGGCAAGTAGCTCCAAGCCGCGCCCATCTCGGTTGCTGGGGTTTTACCACAGCAACCTCGCCTTACAGCCTTACTGAGCGTAGCGATGCTGCTGCTCCTGGCGACGACTTGCTGTACTGATGCACTCGATTGTTTCCGAATGTAGCCGAACGGTTCTTACTCGCACCGATCTCGGCTGCTAGCGTAGTTCCAAAGCTGCTTCGGCTCAACACCGTACTGCCTCACGGTACGGTGTTGCCCTCACATGGTGGCGGTTTACCATGCAACATGTGATAAACACCAACAGCAGCTTCAGATGGCAGATGGGTAGCCCCTGCATCATGTCTTAACCCGTGTCAACAAAGGTAGTAAGTTCATTATACCAGTACACAGTTCATCTTACGCATTGCACTGGCTAACAGCGTCCATATCCTATACACATGTTGAATTTACGAAATATTTCTAACTGTTTTATAGTTCTAGGCACCATCGACCAACAAGGCCAAATAATGATATCTTGTATACAACACACTCTTGTCACTGATCTTTGTTCAGATACATTCTCCCAGTTATCTATCCTATTTATTTTAATCCACAAACATTTGAAGTGGATTTACCGGGTGACCAAAAAGTCAGTATAAATTTGAAAACTGAATAAATCACGGAATAATGTAGATAGAGAGGTACAAATTGACACACACACTTGAAATGACATGGGGTTTTATCAGAACCGAAAAACTACAAAAGTCCAAAAAATGTCCGACAGATGGCGCTTCATCTGATCATAATAGCAGTAATTAGCATAGCAAAGTAAGACAAAGCAAAGATAATGTTGTTTACAGGAAATGCTCAATATGTCCAGCATAATTCCTCAACAATAGCTGTAGTCGAGGAATAATGTTGTGAACAGCACTGTAAATCATGTCCGGAGTTATGGTGAAGCATCGGCGTCGGATGTTGTCTTTCAGCATCCCTAGAGATGTCGGTCGAACACGATACGCTTGCGACTTCAGGTAACCCCAAAGCCAATAATCGCACGGACTGAGGTCTGGGGACCTGGGAGGCCAAGCATGACGAAAGTGGCGGCTGAGCACACGATCATCACCAAACGACGCGCGCAAGAGTTCTTTCACCCGTCTAGCAATATGGGGTGGCTCTAATAAAACCCCATGTCATTCCAAGCATGTGTGTCAATTTTTACCTCTCTATCTACATTATTCCGTGGTTTATTAAGTTTTCAAATTTATACAGATTTTTTGATCACCCAGTATATTATATCTTTCCTTATTTTACACATGCTCGCTACCGTGGCATTTACCACGTTAGTGCTCTTCCACTTCTAATGCATTTGGGTGTACCAACCTTATAAGTTTCTATGGTCCTTTGTACACATGGTGACACTTCTTTATTTCTCCTTCCTCCTTCTTTGACTTGACATGGGTTCATATCAGCACTAAGTCTCACTCACGATTCACGATAGCGTCAACCACCTCGTCAAATTGCTTCTTTTATTCTTCTGCCTTCTTCAGATGCGTTGGTTTTGCCTCTCTGGTTTCTCTTTCCATGTTACATTTTCCTCAGGCATGTTTCTTAGGTTTTCTTGAATTATACTTTATTTGAACTCAACTGGAGCACATCCCATAGAGTAATGAGGCACATAATTTATTACATCTTCATCGTTACCCGTTCAATGTACCGCATTACTATGTTTATTACGACTGTATACTGTACATAAAAAGTTAATTTCCTTAGTAACCCAATCTTCCAGATTTGGCACTGGTCTGTATCTGGATATAAATACGGGTTCTACGTTATTTTAACATTTGCGTCCACACTATACTTATGAACTGACTTCCATTATCACTTTTCTTAGTATACACACATGTTTAAAGTATTCCTTCATGATTTTTGCTACCATTTTATGTGCTCTTGCTTTTCTAACATGATACAACCTAATGTAACAGGAAAATAGTTCAGTGGTCACTCACATATAATTTACAGCCACCACAGATTTTGGAAGAGGCTCGATTACATCCACAGCGACTGTTTCTTTAATTTCTTTCGGTTATAACTGGCGTATGTACCCCTTGGCCTGCACTGTTGATATTTTAATCTTTTGGCAGATTTCACAAGTCCTTCATGTTTTCCTCATAGGTCTCGGTTTATCATGGAACTAACAAATTCTTTGGAGTCTGCCTTTTTGTTGTGAAGCATTTTCCAAGGCTATCCCAAAGGCACAGGAAGCAACAGAATTGGATCTACCCGTACTGTAGTCCAAGTAATACGCCTATGATTTCAGGTCCCTGGATATCTGCCATTTAAACTTGTCATAGTTTAATCGCAATAACAAAGTTTCGTGTTATCTTTTGTCTCTTTCATGTAAGGCGCATACCCAATCGGAATCGATAGTAACAAGTTACCATTACGCAGTAGCACACACTTGAGACTTCCTTTGGAGGAATCAATGAACAACCTTCATTGGCAACTTTTGCAGTCAGTACCCTGCGAATAACTGCCATTAGGCCTCGCACATCACTACAAAATACCAAGTTTTTTCACTTGCGAAAGAAATGGAAGGAATGGCGTGTGGTTGTTACGGAATGCAGCCACATTTACCGTTTTATCAACATAATTTCACTCTTGTAGCCTTGAGGTTCAATTGGTTCAAATGGCTCTGAGCGACCGTAGCGGTCGCGCGGTTCCAGACTGAAGCGCCTAGAACCGCTCGGCCACACTGGCCGGCTGTAATCTTGAGGCCAACAGTTCAGTTCTACCTCTAGTTAATTCCATATCTCTCGCTAGGACATAAAGTTGACACTGACACTGTTACTTTGTGAATCTCTGTATGCTCATAGCTAAAAATAAAAAAAGAAACTGGATTTTTGAAGGTGCAGCAGTGATTTCGCTACCGCTCTCGTCACTATCACAGAGGGGACAGTCAGTCTCTCTCCGTGAGGTCCGCCGCTCGTGGTCTCGCGGTAGCGTTCTCGCTTCCCGAGCACGGAGTCCCGGGTTCGATTCCCGGCGGGGTCAGGGATTTTCACCTGCCTCGAGATGACTGGGTGTTTGTGTTGTCCTCATCATTTCATCATCATCCAGGAAAGTGGCGAAATTGGACTGAGCAAAGTTTGGGAAATTGTACGGGCGCTGATAACCACGCAGTTGAGCGCCCCACAAACCAAATATCATGATCATCATCTCTCCGTGAGGCACTGATCACATGGCCGAGAGTATGTTATCATACGCGAAGGAGGACTTTTTCTTTTTGGAAACACTATCTGTTAAGGGAGTTGTCATACAAAAGTAACATTCATTCACATGGTTCGATGATTTTCGCCAGATTATGGGTGTAGCAAAGTCCATCGAAGATCTTTTACTATTCAATTACGAAGATATGCAACACACATGAGGAACCCAGGGCTTGTCTTAGTCCCGAATTTCATAGCCAAAGTATAATCTGTACGCCTTGCTAACATATGACGTTATAGGTAGCAAATATTGTCAGCACTGTTTATGCATTTGCGAGGCACTATGAATAACAGGAATTACAATGGCTACATGCAGTAACTAGACTTCAGTAACACATCAGTCCAACACAAGAGAAAAACACAGCTTGTAACTGACTGAAACTACGCTTAAATGAAACATGTTCTGCTTCTCCCTTCATCTTCCTCTTGTTTCTACGGCTCCGGCGAAAAATAGCGACATAGCACAAACAGCTGCTGTTGTTGCCTGAAACCTCATTACTCCGTCTACTATCAGTGGGATTTCGAAGGCTACACGGGAGGGGATTGACACTGACTGCTAATAGAATATAATTATAATTAAATGCAGAACCCTTTAACTTGAAACGAAAGTTCTTCATTGTCGTTTTAGTTATCAGCGTGGGCGATGGAAGCCCGTAAAAAACGGAACAGTCCCCCTTCCTGGCCCAGGTGTCCGGCGTCCCCCGTGGGGACATACAAATTTCCCGTACACTGATATTTCGCAAATACATTTTGAGACATAAATTAATACTGCTGATTTGTATTTAGGTTATGTATAATTGTCTGAAAATATTGGGATTTGTAATTTTGAAAATACATCGTAAAATTACCTTTTTTCTATGTTATAGATTTATTATCTTTGTTAGGTTTCTGTTGAAATAACTGTTTCTTCCACACAAGATTGCAACGGTCAACAGTCACTTCCCCTGCTTTCACCCCTTCCACGCCTCCTATATCTGGATTGCATTAAACCATGTTAGAATTTACTTTCAATCAGCAACAATGCATAACTTAGCTGAAAAGTAAAAACCATTGTTTGTGGAAGATTTAAATTTAGTGACATGTTTTGTTCTTTTATTGGGAAATCGACAATTGTTATTCATTTTCTGTGCATTCTGTGTCGACCTCAGCTCAGTGGTGACTGTTGAGTCACGAATGCTTTAAGAAGCGCATGTGCTCTTGTTCAGTTTTTTGAATAATCATTTCAGTACTGTATTTACACTCAGTATTCAGAGAATCTTTCTTTTCCCTACTGCGATAGAACATTTCTTCAAATTAAGCCTAAACGCAAGGGCTTGTTTTCTACTAAACTAAAGGAAAAGTATCCTTTCTGGGAAAGTACCAAAATAAATTGTGAGGTTTGTTACACAACTTGCCACAACATATTTTCCATGGCACATGGTGGAAGTTGAGACATTTTACAGCACGATAAAACTAAGTAACGTAAACTGGGTTCAACAGCTGCACCAACATCATCGAAGATGAGAGCGCCTTCTGATCCAGTACAACATTAGGTATGTTGACAGAATAATGGATTATTGAAATCTTATATTTTTGTTATTAACTACTGCAAATTTTTCTTACTGTGTTAGTAACTTTTACGATTTCCTTCTATCTCAGGCAATGAAGAATTAAAATTGGCTGTGCCAGAAGGAACATTTGCTTACCGCAGTGTGTCACAGTCACAGTTATAACTCCACGGGCTCAACATCGAAAATAATTAAGAACTTGTATGGTATCAAGTTTAGTTGTGCAAGGACAAGAACAGAATGTATTGTTAATAATGTGTTGGCTCCATGGTGTTAATAGTTTCTTACTGAAGACCTTAATGAAGTGAATTCTATAAGCGTTTCTGTCGATACTAGCAATCGTAAACCTACTAAATTACTTCCTCTCATTGTATGATATTTCAAACCTGAAGGTGGGTTAAGTGTAAAATTGTAGAATTTCTGTTCTGTCGAAAATAGAACATCAGCTTTCTTATCACAGCGTGTACTGCATGTTCTACAATCCCATAATTTGGAATCAAAATTTGTGTTCCTCTCAGATGATAATATGAATAATGTGTTTTACGGGGTCAGGAGAGAAGCTAAGGAAAACGTTTTCAGCAATTTAGAAGTAAGTCTGACAAAGTCTCTTGTAGGGATTGATTATTCAGCACAGTGTGGAAACAGCGTTAAGCAAGTAACCAGTCGATGCTGGAAACATCGTGGGTAAAATTTATAAGTGTTTCCATATATACAGTGTACGGATGGAACATCTAAAGGAACTCTGCAAACTTGTGAATATTGAATATCACCAAGTACTGGGTTACATCAGCACAAGGTGGTCAACATTATTGCCTGCATTTTAAAGGATTGTAAAATTGTATCCTGCTTTAAAATCATTTTTCTGTCAGAATCAAGGTGCCCTGCTGCTTTGCATTCATTTTTGAATAACGAGGAATCAGAATTATGGTTCTGGTTTGCGCACAGTCAGCTATATATCTTTCAAACAAGTATTCTAGAAATTGAAAGGCTGAATGTTAGTTTTTCAGAAGCATTGCGTTGTTGTGAACTACTAAAAACGTAGGTAAAAAATAGGAAAAATAGTAGCTAATGTTTTGAGTCCCCAAGTTAAAAGTCTTGTTACTGAAACTGTATGAGTCTGACCGACCAGCTCAGGATAGATTTTATTCATTTGTAAACATGTTCTACAGTTTACCATATGACTATCTACAGTACTTTAATGGAGTTAGAATTTTCCGCATGACACCTATTTCGGTTGATCTACTTTGAGATCAAAACCAAATTTGTGATATGTGGAGGCCAGTGTTTCAATAATACAAGACATAGGTTATTTAATCCTGCCTGTGTCACTCTTGTTTGATGACTTTTGTATGGCTAAGGTACTTTTAGTAGAAAAATTATGTGCATGGAGTGCTAACAATATAGCAATACAGGATAGGTGGATGCAAATTTTCAAAGAATTCAGGAAGAAAAAGTTATAATAGAGCAAGAAAAACATTGTAATAACAACATTCCCACGTTTATAGAATTTATCCTTTACCTTCCAGGCTCAAATACAAAAATAGAAAGAATTTTTTCAAAAATGAGTAAGCACTGGTAATATGAAAACACCAATATTTTGGAAGCTACTTCCTCAAGGACCAAAATGTATGACAGATTGTTAAGTCTCAGAAAGGTTGGTAAAAATAGTCACTCTAGTGCAAAATATGTAAATACGCAAACATGAATGACCGCATAAGGTTTGTTCTGTGCATGAAATATTTTTGAGAAATGTTAAATTGTTTTAAATATGATAGTGTTCTTCCCTTTAACTACTGCATACTAGTTTTATATGAGTAATAATGCATTTTATTATATGCAGTTGTCTTACATGAATATCGACGGTAAAAGACTTTACATCATCATCATCATCATCATAATATTCCAGTCATGAAAAGTCATTGTTGGCCCGTTTCGATTCCAGTTAAACAGGATCCATAAGTAGTTTTAGTGGATGAGCAGGTCGTCTTCGTTCGTGGGAGTGATACTGGAGTATCTTTGTAGGTGTCCCATATTAAAATATATATATATATATATATATATATATATATATATATATATATATATATATATATATATATATATTGTAGCCTTAGGTCGATATAGTTACATTTCCACTGTTGGCTAGTGTGTTGTAGCATTTCATAGTGTCTCCTTAATTTTCTGAAAGTCTTCTGTACATTTATCTGATCAGGATCATACGTTATGCTGTTCAGCACTTGTTCACTTATGAATCGACGGCAGAATCCGCATTACCCGAAAAAAGTTTTATGCTGTTTTTTGTTTCCTGGCAATAGAAATTCCTTTATACCCCTTAGTTTGTCTAGATTCGGCCTTATACCGTCAGCATCAATTATATGACCAAAAAGTTAATTTCCTTTCATGAAAATTCCGATTTTTCAACATTCAAACGGGCCCCAGACGACTCACACCTCGAAAATACTTATTTTAAAGCCTACAGATGTCCTTCCCAGTTTTTGTTAAATAGTGGCAAATCGTCAAAGTAAACTGCAGTTTTCTTCAATAACTTTTCTCCTAACACTCCGTCTAATTTCCGGATGACTACCGTTTAACTCAAGAGGTATCATCCGATACTGGTAACAATAGCTATCATATAGAAGGGTAACTAGTGGTAGCTGGTTACCAATCTAAACTTATGAAAAATTGCATCCCTTTGAATTTCTGAAGAAATTGTTCGATATTTACTGGTCTATCTCTTTCCCGATGGAATACTGTATTCGCTTGCCGAGCACCCGAAAGCAGACGAATTTCACCCTTTTTCTTAGCAAGAACATCTAAGATTATGTTCTACCGACTGCTGACCCGTTCGATCACACCTGATGACGACAACACGTTTCGCACTGCCTTTTCCACAGCCAGTTTTGAGTAAGTAGTGTTTTATATGGTAGTAAAAAAGACGGCTTATGTGGCTTCCTTTTAATTCTGTATGGCGGTCCTTTTGTGATGCTATGTCTCTTACTAAATACTTTTCTATATTCCAAAAACAAATTAATTAACTTCTCCGTTCCTTTGGGTTCCATGCTTGCGATGCCTTTCATCTTCGCTCGTACTCCTTCTGGGGTGAGTCCATCTTGTTCTTTGCATTCTACGTGATCTTCATCTTCTTCGATTTCCCTTGCCAGTGTTCTGTCGTTTTCCTTGCCATTTTTCTGTCTTTTACATAGTCCTCCCTCACAACCACATGGTAAATTCCTGAAGACTTTGTATATATTGCTGTTCCTTCTTTAAACTGCGTTTTATTTTTTATTTCATCGTTTTCTGCTATTCTCAGTTCACTTTTCCAGTAGTCAATTTCCGCCATTTTCTCTGAGAGCCAATCAAACCAATAACAAATCCCTCTTCTAATCCAAGCACCGTGACAGATTTAACACAATAAGTTTCTTCTCCCATTTTCGATTTTAACATTGATTAGCAGCAAATAGTTTTTCCAGCCTTCCCAATAGCTCCTTTAATTTTAAAACCAGTTAAAGGCACACATTTCATTTCTACTCCAGATAGTAATAACTCGTTATAATCGTTATTTGCTATCGCACAAAGCCAACGTTCTGCGTCTAAAAGAGCCCTCGTTTTTCTGTCATGTGCAAGGGTTGGAACTTTAATAGTGGCAACTATTTATTAACAGCTAGTACAAAATAGATACGTGTTTCAAAGTTTTCCTGACCTTCAAAGTAGTCACCAGCATTGTGTAAACCCGTTGCCAGCGTTGTGGAAGTCGTAGGATACTCTTAGCAGTGCCATTTGTGTTGACAGTTCGAACGGCGCGGTCTATTGCCCAACGAATTTGTAGCAGTTTTGAGGCGAATGCCATGAAGTGTTTCCTTCAGTTAAGAAATCGAGTTGAACTCACGAGGACTTACGTCAGGGGAGTGCAGTAGGTGGTATAGCACTTAGCAGCCCCATCAGTGAAACGAGTGAGTAACAGCTTGGACTGTCGTGCTAGAGCATTGCCCCGCAAAATGATGGCCAGGCCCTGCAGAAAGTGTCATCATTTCTGTCTCTAAGATGGTCGTAGGTTGTGTTACAAAAATGAACATCATAGAGACAGACGTGATGACACTTTCTGCGGGACCTGGCCATCATTTTGCAGGACAATGTTCAAGAACGTACAGTGCAAGCTGTTACTCACTCGTTTCACTGATGGGGCTGCTAAGTGCTATACTACCTACTGCACTCCCCTGACTTAAGCGCTCGTGAGTTCGATTTCTAAACTGAAGGAAACACTTCACAGCATTCGCTTCAGAACTGCTACAAATTCGTCGGATAATAAACCGTGTCGCTCGAACTGTCAACACGACTGACAGTGCTAAGAGTATCCTACGACTTCCAGATCGCTGGCAACTGGTTATACACAATGCTGGTGACTACTTTGAAGGTCAGTAAAACTGTGAGACACGTATGTATTTTGTGCGAGCTGTAAATAAATAGTTGACATTATTAAAATTCCAACCCTCGTACATGGCAGAAAAACGAGGGCTCTGGTAGACGTATTTCTCTTCAACTCCCTATTGGATAATTGATTATTTCTGTCGAAATATCTTCCTCTTTTATCAGATTTTCTACTATCAACTTACGTCAAAATTCTCCATTTTCACAAAACCCACTTTCCTTGTCTATCTACGCCCGTTCGATTTTATTTCTGGGATCCAACGGTTCCATTTTGCTAAATTTCTTTCTCTTATAGTCACAACAAATTCTTAACCACCTCTCTACAAAATTGAAACTTTTACTATACACATCACACGTCCTTTTTACACACTTTTTTCCAATTTTCACCCTATAGCAAATCTCAGTCCACACTGTTGTTAGTTTTCTGTCTAAATTCTCATCGTTGTTAATGGCCTAAGCTCTTGCGACACTTACGTTTTAGAATTTTCTCCGTCTGCCAGCTGCTGCATACTGTGTCTTCCTCATGTACATCTATTCATACTCCGCAAGCCACCTACTGGTGTATGGAGGAGAGTACTTTTTGTACCACTGACTGAGCCCTCCAATTCTGTTTCACTCGCGATTTGCGTATGGGAAGAAAAATTGTCGATAACCCTATTTGTTTAAATTCTCAAATTTTCTCCCCATGGTCATTCTCTGAGAAATATGTCGAGAGAAGTAATATGTTGTCCAACTCTTCCCGAAAAGTGCGCTGTCGAAATTTTAATACTAAATCTCTCCGTGATGCACAACGCCTCTCTTGTAACGCCTGTCAATGAATTTTGTTGGGCATCTCCGTAACGCTCTCGCACCGGTTAAGCGATCCTGCGGAAAAACGCGCTTCTCTTCGTTGTATCTTCCATATCTATTCCATCAGTCCAACATGGTAGGAATCCCAGGTAGGTGAACAATACTCAAAAATTGGTTGAACAAACGCCTTATAAGCCACTGCGAAGACTGGCGTGGCATCTGGTTACGGTATCCAAATTACACTGCGTCTGTTTGCTGTTCACTCTATTTCTTCTTGGTCGCATTATTTACAGTTCGGTTCTCCGGATTTTTGCTACAGTCCCAAGTTCTGCCGTGCGTTACAACTATTAGCTAACCCTCCCTCACCGGTTATTTTAATAATTTTCTTGGAAAAGCTGTCTGCTAACCGGCCAAAGGATCAAGAAGAAGAACCAGAAGAGGCAAAGAAGATGGCATACCTGCCATATGCCGGACCTATCTCTGCCAAGATCAGCAGGATTCTCCAGAAATATGACATCAAGAGCATATTTTGCCCACCCACCAAAATTGGGGCTATGCTGGGGAATGTAAAAGATGACCTGGGGCTACGCAAGCCAGGTATTTACAACATACCATGCCAGTGTGGTATGTCATACATTGGCCAGACCACCAGAACTGTGAACATCAGGTGTAAAGAACACCAGAGGCATACCAGACAGGCAGGCAACTAAATCAGCCATAGGAGAGCATTGTCTGGAACTTGGTCATTCAATGGATTACAATGACACCAAGATTGTGACACAGACCTCAAGATTTTGGGACAGTGTTATTAAAGAAGCCATTGAGATTAAGGTCACAGACAATCTAATCAACCGTGGCTCGGGATACCAAATCAGCACTGCCTGGAATCCAGCGCTTGAGCTTGTGAAAACTCAATGCAGGACACTCCGGGATTCTACAAGAAATAGAAGTGGAGACCGAGAGAACAGCCGTGAGACAAGGTGTCGGACATTAGAGACCAGATCTGACACACCCCAGATCATGAACTCGACTTCAGAAGACGGCCAGGCCGGGCGCGGACGGCGGAGGGAACACCAGCGACCAGAGAGGGACAATGTAGCCGCGTCTGGCGGGCGCGGACCTCAGACGGCGCGGACCGATTAGGGAGCGCCCAGCACGAAACAGAAGTGGAAATCATAGTAACAGTCAGGAGATAGAGTACCCAACATCTCAGACCGGGTCTGACACACCTCAGATGATAACCACATCCGTTGAGGACGGGCAGAACGGGCGCCGACGGCAATCGGAACATCTGCGACTGGAGAGGTCCGTTGAAGCCGAGTCTGGCGGGCGCGGACCACAGATGGAACACTCGACCCGGCGCGGACCGATTAGGGAACGCCCAGCTCCTCCCAGGTATAGATACTGGACTCGATCGACCCAAGGACCAGTCTCAGGTAGCACCTGAAGAAGACAGCGAGGCACGCTGTTGAAATATCGTGCGAGAACGACGCGAACATCCGGCTGGATTCCCGAATATCCAAGATGTCAACAGACCGCCAGGAAAGCATGAAGAATTATGTGTCTGTTTTATGTTAGGAAATCGGGCAAAAGTTCAGTTCGACAGCTAAAACGGGGATCTTCCGCCCAAGGAATTTGTGCCTAACTAATTAGCCGTGACCATGTATCTAGTGGGAAATGTACTTTCACTCCATTCCACCTCCTGAACAAGAAACTTTAGTTACAAATAATTATCATTAACGTGAATGGGTAGCTGAGATAGGGATAGAATATTGAAGCACCATCCTTTCATAATTCAATCAAATAATATCAACTTATATTTGCTGTCTGCCTTAGCTCTTTCATACTAACAAGTACGTTCATATAGGCTTTCTATTTCTTTCGCTGAGGTAGCCATTGCCACTACAATCCAAGAACTTAGGCACTCGCTCCACCGTTCCGTCCTGTCACTACCGCCAGACGGCCATCCCGCGCCCTGCAGAACGGCAAGCGAAAAAACTCTCGCTGCTTCTAGCATGACGGGGATTCCCGGACTCAGTGGCACTGCCTCCAAGAGGCAGTGGCGACAGCATCGCCTGTGTCCTTACAAAGAGATGACAACAGAAATATAATGGGTAGCAAATGACCAGTTTAATACCAAACAAACCTGTAGAAACAAGAATTATTTATTTACGAACGATGATGTTAATACAGAAACAATAATTTATTGGGACTATATTAAACCATAGTTCTGAAGAAATATGTATGTCGAGAAGAGCCACAGAAACACTCTAGACGGAAAAAGATGTGCAACGAACTACTAAGGCTCTTCCGGCCGCTATGAATTTCCGTCAGCGGTTCACTTCTTCTCAATCAAGTAGCGCCTCAGTTGGCCTCGCGAGGACTGAGCGCGCCCTTCTTGCCAACAGCACCCTGCAGACCCAGACGATGACCCAGCCAAGTATTAGCGAAGCCCGACAAGCGCTTAACTTCGGTGGTCTGACGGGAACCGGTGTTACCATTGTGTCAAGGCAGTTGGCAATGAACTACTAACACTGAAACTAATTAAACGGAAAAGAACATTCATTAACATAATACAGAGAAGCAGTGGAATGAACTGCAGGAACTACAACCAAATGGTAAAGATAGCAAGAGACAGAGAAAGATCGCTACAAAACAAAGGCAGATGAAACTTCTGTAGAAAACGGGGTCAGTGGAGGCGAAGAACGAGCTCGGATTGGATAAGGATGGGGTAGGTAATCGCTCGTGCCCTTTTCAAAGGAACCGTTCCAGCATTTAACTTAAGCGATTTTGACAAATCACGCAAATTCTAACACAGGATGGCCAGACGGCTATATGGACTGTTTTACTCCCGAATCTCGACCAGTGCTGTGTCTCTCTCAGTGACAATGGTTGCATGAACAGGGCGTTGTCTGCAGTATGCGAAACTATGCAGACTGCAGGTACCACAGTTCCTATGTCTTCTGCAGCTGCTGCGGTGGTCAGTTCGCTGTGTCAGTAGCTTTTGGTAATGCTGTTTATGATTTCCCGGACAAGTAATACAGTGATGAAATTGTGTGAAATTATAATTACATCATGCACATCCGGAATGTAGAGAAAGTTGCACCTTCCTTCCCAGTCATAAATGTATGCAGTAGTGATTGCTATTGTTCTATTTTATATCTGTGAGAAGGTCACTGTTAAACTTAGGCCCCTTTCCCCGTTTGGATAACAGGGATAGTTTAAGGAAGCGCAAGTTGCTGATGTGGCGCCCAATAGGAAAATGTCCACTTGGCCATTGTGCGACGCGAAGTTGTTATTATTATTATTATTATTATTATTATCACTACTTTACAACAGATACGTCCATTAATCCTTTTTTCATGTCCTTATTCATGCCGGGGTGTTTTATATGTTAGTAGAATTGTTCCGAGGCTCGATGAGACACTTTCCAGTGTCAATCTTTTTCCATGTAAGGGTACCAGCCCATAGCAAAACCCCCAGGATTAAACATATTAATGCGATGTTATTCGCGGATAGTTAAACTATCATACAAGACAGCGACGATAAACTACAAATGGCCTTGCAGAAACTAAATACGACATCCGCAAGCTACAATCTGACTATATTTATAAATAAAATTAAAATCATAACCATTTTAGGTATTCACATAATACGAACAGAAATAGTCTTCAAAAATAAACGGATAGAAAATGTAGTCCGTTACAGATATTAAGGAAGTGACGTACCATACGAACGACAAGTCGATACATAGAAAACAGAAACTAATACTTACCAGCTTGTTTCTGGTGCAATGAGAACACTTAAGAGTAAAACAGGGAAAGAGATACAATTGAAATTTTGTAACGTCATGGCAGTTGCAACTTTAGTATATGAGGGAGAACTGTGAATATAGTGAAATAAAGATATACGACAACTAAAAGCATCGGTAATGATTTTTTAAGATCTATGAAAAGCTTCACTAGTGATGACAAAATTAAAATCGAAGTAATAAGGGTAGAATGAGGCATGCCAACAATTACCGAAAACGCAGTCCAGCACAAAGCAAAACGGAGATAACATGTAAACCGTCAGATAGACATCTACATCTACAGAGATACTCCGCAACCCACAGTATGGTGCGTGGCGGCGAGTACCCTGTATCAGTATGAAGATAAGATACGAGAAATTAGGGCTCATACGGAGGCATATACTCATTTTTCCCTCTCTCTATTTGCAAGTGCAACAGGAAATGAAATGACTAGTAGTGGTACAGGGTAGCCGCTGGCACGCCCCATACGGTGGCTTCGGCGTATCTTATGTAGATGTAGATGCAGAAGAGCATAATTTTCGTTTGTCAACAACTTGGACGAAACAATGAAGACAAACATTCATTCTCAATGTGCTTCATATTAAGCTTTTACCTCAAATTGTGTTTAGTGATGGTGTAATTTGTTACTTTTTAAATTCACGTCTGCCATATCTTTGTTCTATGAGCTCCACAAACATCATGTTTGTGAACACACTTCATTATGTGTACGTTACACTATTGCTTTATTTATTTTTCTGCTTCCTAAGAAATATGGTTCCCATACGCGCGTGCTGACAGCAACTAGTGAACCGTGGTTCTAGCTCTGCCATAACGGTTTAAGTGAACGTACATCTCATGGAGATATAACAGCTGAACTTACCTATGGAGGGCCTGATGATCGAGGCGGGTAGCCCTACGGCTTCAGAGCGTATTAGATCTTCGGCGATTGCCTTTGTGAAGGTATATGTGTTGGGCCAGTCACCCATAAGCCTGAAACACAGAGACAGTAAGTAAGTTGCTACTGAAAACCCGCTCAATTTTAGATAGATCTGCCGAAAGAGACATTTTAACAGGACAAGAATAATGAAAAACACATTCGAACACCAGTGCATTCTCAGCGATTACTGATATCACTGAACAATGGTAAACTCAGATCGAACATTATATACTTACAAATATCGTATGAACTTTCAAACAATTTACTGATTGACGTAAATTTGATCAGAGTTCGCGAGTTCTATGCTTACATTTGCTGCTAGTGAGACAATGTTCGGTGTGAATTAAAATTAACGGAATGATATTCGTTTTATAAGTTACACTACTGGCCATTAAAATTGCTACACCAAGAAGAAATGCAGATAATAAACGGGTATTCATGGGACAAATATATTATACTAGAACTGACATGTGATTATATATTCACGCAATTTGGGTGCATAGATCCTGAAAAATCAGTACCCAGAACAACCACCACTGGCCGTAATAACGGCCTGGATACACCTGGGCATTGAGTCGAACAGAGGTTGAATGGCGTGTACAGGGTGTACAGTTACAGCTGCCCATGCAGCTTCAACACGATACCATACTTCATCAAGAATAGTGACTGGCGTATTGTGACGAGCCAGATGCTCGGCCACCATTGACCAGACGTTTTCAATTGGTGAGAGATCTAGAGAATTTGCTGCCTATGGCAGCAGTCGAACATTTTCTGTATCCAGAAAGGCTCGTACAGGACCTACAACATGCGGTCGTGCATTATGCTGCTGAAATGAAGGGTTTCGGAGGGATCGAATGAAGGGTAGAGCCACGGGTAGTAACACATCTCAAATGTATTGTCCACTGTTCAAAGTGCCGTGAATGCGAACAAGAGGTAACCGAGACGTGTAACCAATGGCACCCCATACCATCACGCCGGGTGATACGCCACTATGGCGATGACGAATACGCGCTTCCAATGTGCGTTCACCGCGATGTCGCCAAACACGGATGCGACCATCATGATGCTGTAAACAGAACCTGGGTTCATCCGAAAATACGACGTTTTGCCATTCGTGCACCCAGGTTCGTCGTTGAGTACACCATCGCGGGCGCTCCTGTCTGTGATGCAGCGTCAAGGGTAACCGCAGCCACGGTTTCCAAACTGATAGTCCATGCTGTTGCAAACGTCGTCGAACTGTTAGTGCATATGCTTGTTGTCTTGCAAACGTCCCCATCTGTTGACTCAGGGATCGAGAAGTGGCTGCACGATCCGTTACAACCATGCGGACAAGACGTCTGTCATCCCGACAGCTAGTGATACGAGGCCGTTGGGATCCAGCACGGCGTTCCGTATTCTGCTAACAGTCATTGGATGTCTGCCAACGCGAGCAGCAATGTCGCGATACGATAAACCGCAATCGCGATAGGCTACAATCCGACCTTTATCAAAGTCGGAAACGTGATGGTACGCATTTCTCCTCCTTACACGAGGCATCACAACAACGTTTCACCAGGCAACGCCGGTCAACTGCTGTTTGTGTATGAGAAATCGGTTGGAAACTTTCCTCATATCAGCACGTTGTAGGTGTCGCCACCGGCGCTAACCTTGTGTGAATACTCTGGGAAGCTAATCATTTGCATATCACAGCATCTTCTTCCTGTCGGTTAAATTTCTCGTCTGTAGTATGTCATCTTCGTGGTGTAGCAATTTTAATGGCCAGTAGTGTATTTCGTTTTTGGTCAGGAACCGTTTATTGGTGCGAAACTGGTAGTATCTCGTGTTTGTTAAGTGACAATATAGCACAGACCTTTCAGCTAAGAACTTGTTTTTTTCAGTAGCTTCAGTGGATCTTCAAAGAAGGAACACTCCGTCTAGTTACGAGACAGAAAAATTTATACACACTGCTGAGATGTACAGTGAGGCGACAAAAGTGATGGGGTACCTCCTCGCAATATCGTGACTGACTTCCGTTTGTCCTGTGTAGTGCAGCAATTCGACGTAGCAAGAACAATCCTTGGAAGTTCCCTGCAGAAAAGATTGAGTCATGTTGTCTCTATCGCCGCCCGTAATTGCGAAAGTGTTGCGGGCGCAGGGTTTTGTCCACGAATTGACCTCTCAATTATGTCCCATAAATATTAGATGGGATTCATGTCGGGCGATCTGGTTGGCCAAATCATACGCTCGTATCCTCCAGATTGTTCTTCAAACCAATCTCGAACAGTTGTGGCCCGGTGACATGGTACATTGTTATCCATAATACCTCTATCCTTATTTCGCTGCAGATGTTCTCCCAGTAGGCGAACTTGGCCATTTCCAGGCAATGACCGGTTCAGCTGGAACATACGATCGAGCCAATTCCATCTAAACACAGCCCACTCCTTTAAGGAGCCAGTATCTGGTTGAACACTGCCTCGTTGACAACTTGGGTTAATGGCTTCGTTCGGTCTGCTCTACACGCGAACGCTTCCATCAGCTCTTACCAACTAAAATCGGGACTCATCTGACCGGGCTATGGTTTTCCAGTCGTTTATGATCAAACGGACCTGGTCTCGAACCCAGGAGAGGCACTGCAGGCGGCCTCAACACTACTACCAAAGGATCTATCGCCTGGTGCCAGACCACGTGACGCTCAATTTCACCTCTCAAACTGTTACGTTCGCCGAACGTCCCACTTTGACTAGTGCAGTTCTTTCACATACTGCTCCATGTCTATTAGCACTAACAACTGTACAAAAATACCGCTCATCTCGGTCGTTAAGCGAGGGCCGTCGGCTACTTCGTTGTCTATGGTGAAAAGTAATACCTGAAATGTGGTACTCTCGGCACACTCTTAACACTGTGAATCTTAACACTGTGAATCCAGGAACATTGAATTATAGCGCGTTTAAAATTAATTGCGACTTTTGACAGTTCAGTAGCGAACGAATGGAGGAAACCGTAGTTGCCGGCATGTGCTGAACGTTTCAGAATGCGACGATAGCGCCAGGCCTGCTGCGCGCGTAACCTGTCAGCCGTCCAAGCTGGCCGATCTGCAATCTATCTCAAACAATTTTAGAGAAACTATACGGTAATAAACTCTGAGTATCACACACCTTACAGCTTCATTCGTCAGCTTTATGACGAATTACCTAATATTTCGTTAAAGGTCATAGTTATTATGATAATTCGGTATTAGCTAAACAACTGCGAGAAATTCGTGAAGTTTGTAGTGAAGAACAGGGCTCGGTACGAATTCGGTTTGGTGTGTTAAGTCATATGCTGCTGCATATAAAATTTAGATAACATACTGAACTCTTCATTAAACCTCGAAGGATATCACTATCTCCAGAAACTGGAATGTGTAAAGGTCTCCGTCACGATCACAGAGCCGGCCAAGGTGGCCGAGCGGTTCTAGGCGCTTCAGTCTGGAACCGCGCGACCGCTACGGTGGCAGGTTCGAATCCTGTTTCGGGCATGGATGTGTGTGATGTCCTTAGGTTAGTTAGGTTTAAGTAGTTCTAAGTTCTAGGGGACTGATGACCTCAGAAGTTAGGTCCCATAGTGCTCAGAGCCATTTTTGAACGAACACTGACGCCAGTGAAAAAACTAGAATGTAATATTCATAAATCCCTCGTATATCATAAACGGTCTGAGATATTAAACAAGATTTTGGCAAATGATAGCATGCAAAGAGCAGAGTATTTTTCAGTATGATTAATATGCAAAACTCTCGGATCTATCGCGGTATTGGAGCAACTACAGATGTTTTTAAATGAAGTAACGTAATTTTCAAGAACCATCAGTAGCCTGTGAAACGAAAATTCCTGTGGGTTTTGCAACAATGTAAATGCAGAAGCGGAACATTTATTTTTATACTGAGAGTGCGCTTCTTCAAACCAACGATATGTCTCGCCCTCAGTTGCTAGTTGAATAATACGCTGTCTTAGGGTCCTGTCACTATTTCAACTGCAGTAGAAAGTTTCTAAGATGTATCTCTGTAAACTCTGCTGTGTTTAGGGCAAAAGAAGCAATCGTTAACACAGTAACAAGAGAAGTGACGTATTACTCAAAACTCGTCACAGTCCTCCTTGAATCCACGTCTCCTTAAACATATTCTTGGTGTGGCTCATAGCTTGACGGCAGTCCTGTGATGTAACATTTGCAATGACTTCTTTTTCCCGCATTTCAACCTCACTGAGTGCAAATTTCTTGTTGTTTCTTGCCTCAGTACTTTTCACCTATGCCAATATATTCTCACTCGGATTTAAATGAGTATAATACGGAGGTAACACCCCCCACCCCCATTAACCATGGATCTTGCCGTTGGTGGGGAGGCTTGCGTTCCTCAGCGATACATATGGCCATACCGTAGTTGCAACCACAACGGAAGGGTGTCTGTTGAGAGGACAGACAAACGTGTGGTTCCTGAAGAGGGGCAGCAGCCTTTTCAGTAGTTGCATTCCATCATCCTGATGATTGACTGACTGATCTGGCCTTGTAACAATAACCAAAACGGCCTTGCTGTGCTGGTACTGCGAACGGCTGAAAGCAAGGGGAAACTACGGCCGTAATTTTTCCCGAGGCCATGCAGCATTACTGTATGGTTAAATGATGATGGTGTCCTCTTGGGTAAAATATTCCGGAGGTAAAATAGTCCCCCATTCGGATCCGGGCGGGGACTTCTCAAGAGGACGTCGTTACCAGGAGAAAGAAAACTGGAGTTCTGCGGATCGGAGCGTGGAATGTCAGATACCTTAATCGGGCAGGTAGGTTAGAAAATTTAAAGAGGGAAATGGATAGGTTAAAGTTATATATAGTGGGCATTAGTAAAGTTCGGTGGCAGGAGAACAAGACTTTTGGTCAGGTGAATACAGGGTTATAAATACAAAATCAAATAGGGTTAACGTAGGAGTAGGTTTAATAATGAATAAAAAAATAGGAGTGCGGGTAAGCTACTACAAACAGCATAGTGAACGTATTATTGTGGCCAAGATAGACACGAAGCCCATGCCTACTACAGTACTACAACCTTATATGCCAACTAGCTCTGCAAATGACGAAGCAATTGATGAAATGTATGATGAGATAAAGAAATTATTGAGGTAGTGAAGGGAGACGAAAATTTAATAATCATGGGTGAATGGAATTCGAGTGTAGGAAAAGGGAGAGAAGGAAACATAGTAGGTGAATATGAATTGGAGGTAAGAAATGAAAGAGGAAGTCGTCTGGTAGAATTTTGCACACAGCATAACTTAATCATAGCTAACACTTGGTTCAAGAATCATAAAAGAAGGTTGTATACATGGAAGAATCCTGGAGATACTACAAGATATCAGATATATTATATAATGGTAAAACAGAGATTTAGGAACCAGATTTAAATTGTAAGACTTTTCCAGGGGCAGATGTAGACTCTGACCACAATCTATTGGTTATGAACTGTAGATTAAAACTGAAGAAACTGCAGAAAGGTGGGAATTTAAGGAGATGGGACCTGGATAAAGTGAAGGGAACCAGAGGTTGTAGAGAGCTTCAGTGAGAGCATAAGGGAACAATTGACAGGAACGGAGGATAGAAATACAATAGAAGAAGAATGGGTAGCTTTAAGGGATGAAGAAGTGAAGGCAGCAGAGGATCAAGTAGGTAAAAAGACGAGGGCTAGTAGAAATCCCTGGGTTACAGAAAAAATATTGAATGTAATTGATGAAAGGAGAAAATATAAAAATTCAGTAAATGAAGCAAGCAAAAAGGAATACAAACGTCTCAAAAATGAGATCGACAGGAAGTGCAAAATGGCTAAGCAGGGATGGCTAGAGGACAAATGTAAGGATGTAGAGGCTTATCTCCTGAGGGTTAAGATAGGTACTGCCTACAGGAAAATTAAAGAGACGTTTATGAGATAAGAGAACCACTTGTATAAACATCAACAGCTCAGATGGAAACCCAGTTCTAAGCAAAGAAGGGAAAGCAGAAAGTTGGAAGGAGTATATAGAGGGTCTATACAAGGACGATGTACTTGAGGACAATATTATGGAAATGGAAGAGGATGTAGATGAAGATGAAATGGAAGATATGATACTGCGTGAAGAGTTTGACAGAGCACTGAATGACCTTAGGCGAAACAAGGGCCCAGGAGTAGACAACATTCCATTATAACTACTGACGGCCTTCGGAGAGCCACTCCTGACAAAACTCTACCATCTGGTGAGAAAGATGTTGAGACAGGTGAAATACCCTCAGACTTGAAGAAGAATATAATAATTCCAATCCCAAAGAAAGCAGGTGTTGACAGATGTGAAAATTACCGAACTATCAGTTTAATAAGTCACAGCTGAAAAATACTAACGCGAATTCTTTACAGACGAATAGAAAAGCTGGTAGAAGCCGACCTCGGGAAAGATCAGTTTGGATTCCGTAGCCTGACCTTACGACTTATCTTAGAAGCAAGATTAAGCAAAGGCAACCCTACGTTTCTATCATTTGTAGACTTAGAGAAAGTTTTTGACAATGTTGACTGGAATACTCTCTTTCAAATTCTAAAGGTGGCAGGGGTTAAATACAGGGAGCGAAAGGCTATTTACAATCTGTACAGAAACCAGATGGCAGTTATAAGAGTCGAGGGGCATGAAAGGAAAGCAGTGGTTGGGAAGGGAGTGAGACAGGGTTGTAGCCTCTCCCCGATGTTATTCAATCTGTATATTGAACAAGCAATAAAGGAAACAAAAGAAAAATTCGGAGTAGGTATCAAAATCCATGGAGAAGAAATAAAAACTTTGAGGTTCGCCGATAACATTGTAATTCTGTGAGAGACAGAAAAGGACTTGGAAGAGCAGTTGAAAGGAACGGACAGTATTTTGAAAGGAGGGTATAAGATGAACATCAACAAAAGCAAAACGGGGATAATGGAATGTCGTCGAATTAAGTCTGGTGATGGTGAGGGAATTAGATTACGAAATGAGACACTTAAAGTAGTAAAGGAGTTTTGCTGTTTGGGGAGCAAAATGATTGATGATGGTCGAAGTAGAGAGGATATAAAATGTAGAATGGCAATGGCAAGGAAAGCGTTTCTGAAGAAGAGAAATTTGTTAACATCGAGTATAGATTTAAGTGTCAGGAAGTCGTTTCTGAAAGTATTTGTATGGAGTGTAGCCAAATATGGAGGTGAAACATGGACGAAAAATAGTTTGGACAAGAAGAGAATAGAAGATTTCGAAATGTGGTCCTACAGAAGAATGCTGAAGATTAGATGGGTAGATCACATAACTAATGATGAAGTATTGAACAGAACTGGGGAAAAGAGGAGTTTGTGGCACAACTTGACAAGAAGAAGGGACCCTTTCGTAGGACATGTTCTGAGGCATCAGGGGATCACAAATTTAGCATTGGATGGCAGCATGGGGGGTAAGAATCGTAGAGGGACACCAAGAGATGAATACACTAAGCAGATTCAGAAGGATGTACACTCCTGGAAATGGAAAAAAGAACACATTGACACCGGTGAGTCAGACCCACCATACTTGCTCCGGACACTGCGAGAGGGCTGTACAAGCAATGATCACACGCACGGCACAGCGGACACACCAGGAACCGCGGTGTTGGCCGTCGAATGGCGCTAGCTGCGCAGCATTTGTGCACCGCCGCCGTCAGTGTCAGCCAGTTTGCAGTGGCATACGGAGCTCCATCGCAGTCTTTAACACTGGTAGCATGCCGCGACAGCGTGGACGTGAACCGTATGTGCAGTTGACGGACTTTGAGCGAGGGCGTATAGTGGGCATGCGGGAGGCCGGGTGGACGTACCGCCGAATTGCTCAACACGTGGGGCGTGAGGTCTCCACAGTACATCGATGTTGTCGCCAGTGGTCGGCGGAAGGTGCACGTGCCCGTCGACCTGGGACCGGACCGCAGCGACGCACGGATGCACGCCAAGACCGTAGGATCCTACGCAGTGCCGTAGGGGATCGCACCGCCACTTCCCAGCAAATTAGGGACACTGTTGCTCCTGGGGTATCGGCGAGGGCCATTCGCAACCGTCTCCATGAAGCTGGGCTACGGTCCCGCACACCGTTAGGCCGTCTTCCGCTCACGCCCCAACATCGTGCAGCCCGCCTCCAGTGGTGTCGCGACAGGCGTGAATGGAGGGACGAATGGAGACGTGTCGTCTTCAGCGATGAGAGTCGCTTCTGCCTTGGTGCCAATGATGGTCGTATGCGTGTTTGGCGCCGTGCAGGTGAGCGCCACAATCAGGACTGCATACGACCGAGGCACACAGGGCCAACACCCGGCATCATGGTGTGGGGAGCCATCTCCTACACTGGCCGTACACCACTGGTGATCGTCGAGGGGACACTGAATAGTGCACGGTACATCCAAACCGTCATCGAACCCATCGTTCTACCATTCCTAGACCGGCAAGGGAACTTGCTGTTCCAACAGGACAATGCACGTCCGCATGTATCCCGTGCCACCCAACGTGCTCTAGAAGGTGTAAGTCAACTACCCTGGCCAGCAAGATCTCCGGATCTGTCCCCCATTGAGCATGTTTGGGACTGGATGAAGCGTCGTCTCACGCGGTCTGCACGTCCAGCACGAACGCTGGTCCAACTGAGGCGCCAGATGGAAATGGCATGGCAAGCCGTTCCACAGGACTACATCCAGCATCTCTACGATCGTCTCCATGGGATAATAGCAGCCTGCATTGCTGCGAAAGGTGGATATACACTGTACTAGTGCCGACATTGTGCATGCTCTGTTGCCTGTGTCTATGTGCCTGTGGTTCTGTCAGTGTGATCATGTGATGTATCTGACCCCAGGAATGTGTCAATAAAGTTTCCCCTTCCTGGGACAATGAATTCACGGTGTTCTTATTTCAATTTCCAGGAGTGTATGTTGCAGTAAGTACTGGGAGATGAAGCTTGCACAGGATAGAGTAGCATGGAAAGCTGCCTCAAACCAGTCATAGGACTGAAGACCACAACAACAACAACAACGGAGGAAACCTGAATAAATTATGCCCTTTAGCATTAGCCAGTTCGTCGATCTGATAGCGTGGAGTATTTAGCTTGTACAGTACTACAAGCTCCGTTCACTTTGCCTTACGCAAGCTAGGTTCAACTTTATCCAACCGAATATTTCTTTGTCGTCAGAGTAAAATAGCCGCTTTCCTCCGCTGCACTGCTGGAGATTTATCCACTACAACCGAGCAGTACTGCGCAGTGTCCATTGCTTTGTCGAATTTGGAGGAATATTTTGAAACACAGCATTATCTTCACAGCCGATGAAAGCGTTCTTAGACGACCACTTTTGTTATGAATCTCACTGTCAAAGTTAAAGCAGCGACAACACGAAACACTCGTTCACATTATCTGACGACTGTAGAACCTTCATCGGCAGAAAATATCACTATACTAAGAGAGCTATTAAACGTAGGTGCCTCTGAACCACGACACCACGTGGTGTGATTTGTCCATACCGTGGCAGCAGGGGCGCTTTACCAAGCGAATTGCCGGTGGCGTGGTAGGGAAAGCCGGCTCGCCATTGGTGTTGCCTGGGCAACAGCGTTATATCCCCACCGGTGAGGCAAACGTCAAAACTTACAGATAATTATTTTAAACGCTCTACAGCTAACTATTTCCGAAATGGAATGTCCCATGCGTCCCATGCGTCTAGCTCCAACAATCATTCCGCGCTCAAAGTCTGTTGATTATCGTCGTGCGACCATAATCGCATCGGAAACCTTTTCACATGAATCACCTAAGTACAAACGACAGCCTCGCCAATGCACTGCCATTTCATACCTTGTGTACGCGATATAACCGCCACCAACATTTGTACAGTCTGAATTTAAACAGTTTCTCCAAGATTAAACACACCCTACTGGTATGTCCCTTCAGGACCGGCTGTGGATATACTACCAGGTATTCTTACCAGCTACCAATTCCAGGAAAAGGACCGACACCGTACCAGCGCAGGCTGGACACAGCAATATGACCAGCCTCGTAACAGGCTTCAGTCTGGGAACTTGTCTCATTTATCTGAGCCTCACGTACGTCGTTTGTTCCATTTTGTGCTACAAAATCATCTAGAATGCATTCATTGGTTAGAAAAATCTTGCTATTGCAATTTTCTCTTGATTTTTTGTTATTTTTAACCACTGAGAGATTCAACTAAAGCGTATTAACTATGAATGTTTGTCTGATTCTTAGTAATAGGATTAAATCTAATCCCTGAATTCATGTTTTAAATGTTAAGCTATTCTACAAATAATTGTCCTTGAATTCTAGATTGGTTTATTTGAATTGTCCAGGGTTGATTTTCGTTCCTTCCTTGCGTTACTGACCTAGTGATAAACCTCTTAAGACATCTCTGTTATCAGAAATGTGACTCAAAGCTCTCATTTTTCCGTCTGATTGGCGCGTCCGTGACAATAACAGCTATACATTCATTATTTAATAAATAGAGATAATGATTTCGCTTTGGACGAAACATGGAATCAGGCTCTTGGGATAATTAAACTGCAGAGAAGTCTTCATGGTGTCATCGCCACCGAACATACATCTATAACCGAATCGAACGACTGTACGCCTTCGCCACAAGTGGCGCGTGTGTAAGCGTATCTCTTTGCTGTCGACCAGCGTACCGCAGCCGTAAAGCATATAAAGCCGCGCTTGGCAGTTTATCGTCAGTCGTGCAACTCACGCTGGGAATGGCCGGACGATGCGTGGCCGAAATATCAATGGAAGGAACCTTATTCGCATGGCTGCATGCCGAAAATGTAATGGATTAAACTAATTGCTGATCTTCTGTCTGCACTATATCATGCCGTATCGTGTATGTAGAGGTAAGCATTACTGAGAGCGAAATATGCATTTATGTAAAAGAATATACAAAAATCACACAGAGGATTACCAAGGAGTTCTCCATCGACATATACATGATGGGGGAGACCAACCTAAAACCGGGAATAAAAGCGACAGTCCCCAACTACGTTAGCTACTGTAAGGACAGGCCAAACCAAGGCTGAGGAGGGGCCATTTACATAAAAAGAGGGCTCCCCCATCACCAGGTATTCTTACCAGCTACCAATAAAATCGAAGCAGTGGCGGTGGAAGTAACCACCGCCACCGGACCCCTGACAATTGTTGCAATTTACCGATCCCCACAAGACGAAATACACTTGGGAGGCATAGATGCTCTAGGACAAATTGAAAGCAAACTCATAATTGGAGGCGACTTCAATGCCAAACACCCAGATTGGAATACTAGAGTAACCTCCAGAGCAGGCGCCAAACTGCAACGACTAGCACGCGACCACCACTTAGAAACATTGGATCCGGTCGACTCCACACACTTTCCAAAAAATGGAGATAGGCCCGACGTGTTAGACATACCCCTCAGTAGGAGGATCGCGGGATTTGTGGCCGCAAGGACATGCAACAGAATGTCCAGCGACCATAACCCAGTCATTCTAGAGATCGATGTGGGAGAATGGGTAGCATTCCCACAGTACTTACAAACGTACAGACTGAGAACGATACCGAGAAACTGCCGCCTCTGGTATCGCTCGCACTCCACCACCTAGTAGAACAAGCGCTACAAGATGTAATAGGTTCCATCTTGCAAGCAACGGATGATGCCCCCCCCCCCCCCCCAAATACACACAAACGGACGGGCCGCCCCCGCAAAAAAAAAAAACAGCTCCCGGAACACTGCACGGCTAGCGGGGTCTGGCCTACAGCCACGCCAAAAACGCCAACGCCCTCGCCAACTCCTTCTGGAAGCAGTTTCAAGCGGCAGAACCCCACGATGAAGAACATGAAGAGGTAGTCCGTCGTTAACTGGTCGTCTTCCTCAATGCTGAGGAGGACCCAGAGGACCATCTCACACTTTTCGTCCTCGAGAACATGGCAAAAGTAATTAGGTCCCTACCCACATAAAAAACGCCAGGACACGACAGTGTCACCAATAAGTTAGTCAAAAACTCCCCACCCTCGGCGATCACACGCCTTGCGAACGTCTTCAACGAAATAACTCTTTCCCACGAGATCACAGCTTGCTGGAAACACATGGAATTTTTCGCGATACACAAACCAGGGAAAGCCCCTATTCCTGCAGCTCTACAGTCCGATTAGCCACTTGCCAGTTCTCAGCAAGATCTGTGAGCGCCTCCTACTAAAACCCATACGAGAACATATTACCAGAGAGCAACTTCTGCCGGATTTCCAATTCGGATTCCGGCAGAACCACTCTGCCCCACAACATATCATGAGAATGGTTGAAGCAGCCACAGACGGCTTCAACTACAGAGGCTACTGCGCGATAGCGCTACTAGACGTAGCCAAAGCCTTCAACTCAGTATGGCATAGAGGGCTACTCTACAAGTTATGAACACAAGGGTTCCCCAGGAGGATAGTTAAGCAGATCAAAAGCTATCTCACGGATAGGACTTTCTCTGTCAAAGTAGAAACAGCCACCTCCACCAAAAGGCGTATTCGTGCTGGGGTGCCACAGGGATCGGTCCTGGGGGCCGTTTTGTACAGTCTGTACACTGCGGACACACCAACGGCCCCCCCGCTACACATAGCACAGCACGCAGATGATACAGCCTTCTACACACGAAATGCGAACGAGGACCTGGTCATCAGTAGCCTACAAAGGGGTTTGGATGACACAGAAACTTGGGCCCGTCGCTGGCGCATTACCATCAACTCTGACGAGACACAGGCTATACTCATCACTAGGAGGCTCGGAAGCCGCGAACCTCCTCAACACCCCCCCTCCCCCACCACCTTCACCTAAACGGAACCCAACTCCTCTGGCGCAGAACCGCCAAGTACCTTGACGCCACCTAGGACTCTCATCTATGTGCGGTATCCACGTAAGACGAGGTCCACAGGAAGGTATGTGCCAGAATATCCTGAACTCAACCAGCTCCCTTCCCTGCTGAACGTATATCAGGCCATGACACGGCCACTAATGGAGTATGCATGCCCTGTATGGGGATATGCGGCGAAGTAGCACCTGCACAAACTCCAGGGGCTGCAGAATCGCACCCTCAGGAGGGAACTGCGTCTACTCCTCGGATTCCTTACTGATGATCTGCACGCCACAGCTGAACTCCCACTCCTAAAAGAGCATTTCCAAGATCTGGCAAGGGCCTTTGTGGTGGGTGTACTGTAAGACCTTCGGTACACACACCATCAGATTATTTGACTTGTCGCTCTAACGAAGTAGGCTAGTGTCAGCAATATGTCTCTTGGTCTTATCGTGGCGTGTTTATCTTCTGCCGTTAGGTCAGACGATAGAAATGCCACTTGCACGCTTAGAGTAGCAGATTGACGGTGACCAACTTCAAACTTGATTAATTTTCACACACATTTAATAAAATAATAAAAAGCATAGACATTACGTAACTTGATTCTGGATGCTGTTTACAACTAACAATCTGAAGTTCCTTTGGTCTTGGTACGTTAATCTTATTCCCACATATCTCTGATACTTGACAAAGTGTCTATACATTTCTCTTCATGACTATGTACAGGAATATGATAATTTTATTAGGCGCAGACTGAAACTTGACTATAGACTGGTACAGACTAGTGCAGATTGGTACAGACTGGTGCAGACAAATGCAGACCAATGCAGACTGACTAATTGGAGGTCTGTACACTCGTTATAATACCTCGCGCGTTCAGGTATCACTGCGTGAGTGTGATCCGCGAGGAGAAAAGGTTCTACGTTAGCAGCAATCTCATTGGCTGTGTTACATATTAATACCCAGATCGGCGGAATCAGAATTTGATCCGTCTCTAAGGCAGCGCCATCTCGTAGTGGGGAGATGGACGAGCGCTGCGCCTGCGCTGTTGTGCTTAGCGGGGCGCGCTCTAGTGGGAAAGATGTGTACGTGCTGACAACGCGGAACTATGTACACAACAGCCTTCTATGAAAGCTCTTCCAGATTAGGAAACGTCCTCATCCGCTCTGTAGGTCGGTATGATATATCGTGCGACAAGCACAAGCGCCCAATAACGATATTCGACGACCAAGTCGAAGAGAAAATCGCTATATCCAATTCCTGATCCTCCTCCCTCCCCCCATAATATCAACTCGCCGACCCCAGGCAAGTACCAGACACACATAGAACAATCATCACATCTCGCAGACAGCCAAAAACCACAGAAACAAACACACACACAAGTACACAGTGGAGTAAAAGCCAAAGGCTACAAACTCCCCCACTCACTTCCCCAAAGAGCGGAAAGTATTGTATGCGAGTGAGAGAGCATCCCGACACTTTGCCAGAAGATGATAGGTACGAAACTCATCGAAACTTTGCGACAAGACAACGCCACTACTCGGCTGATAACCCGAGAAGTTCATCAATGGTTTTCCTAAGCACCATCTGTTGCTTTGCCGTAGTTCCATACACACAAATCATAGCTCACCCTGCATCTATGTCGTATAGGAAATGAGGTTTCATCTTATTAGCATAGGCGTGTCTTGTGACACATAACGACGGAGCCTCGCATAAGAGCTCTGCCTGGCGTCATTTACACCGTAATAGTTAACTATGGCCACACTGCTTCTCAATATTAGCACATTTCTCGGATTCTTTTACGAAGAGTTTCAGCTTCAGCATTAACAAGCATTATATCGCTGTACTCGTCTTTCCAAGCTCTTTCGGATACCTTTCAAAAGTATTACATGCGATTTAAAAAATCGTATTGCGTTCAATATCTCGAGCGGTACAAGAGTTAATACATATACCAAAGTGTGACTCCTCAACCATTTACCATACCATCATTTGTCGAAAACATTTCGGTATCTGGAACCGTTCACAAAATAAAGATCGGCTTCAACAATAATTGTCTACACTAACGGACACTGATGACAAAATTTACAAACTTCTCGATGACACTGACGCTGCTGACGCGTCCAGACATGATGAATATACGGACGTAGAGAAGCACGTTATTTTACTCGCGTCACGGAGAACCCAATGGCTCATACTACCATTAATGATAAACAGCCTGTTCGATAGTTGCTTCAGCTGTTCCACTAGCTAATAGCAGACTGCCCACAACAACATCTGAGAAGTTTTCTGCAGATGTTGAAATATGGGCACTTTCTGGGAACATTTCCATGAACTGAGTGGTCAGGATCCCTTGATATCCACCACTCGTAAACACATATATTTACGTGGCTGTTTAGAAAGGGAACCAAAGCATTTAGTTGAAGGCATCCCTCTGATCTTTGCACATACGGGTATAGACAAACCAAAAGAATTCTCACGAACGCTATGGAAATAAAAATAGAAATATTCAAACTCATAGGTATTACTTGAAATTATGAACATAAATTTTCTGAAACGGGATTCAATTAACTCTACATCTATCGACTCCAGTTGCCCATCCAAGCATCGTGCACGTGAGGTGAAGGCGTACTTTCCTTATACTGGCGGCACGAACCGCATCTGGTCCTTGGCCTCATTCAGTCCAGCCTGCCAAACTTTCCTGTCATCTGCATCTTCATCTCCATGTCTCATATCCTTCCACCTCATTCTCGGCCGTCCCAGTGGTCTCTTTCCTTCAGCTTCCCCATCCATTATTGCCTTTATTACCGTGTTCTTCTCTCTCCTCCTCACATCTCCGTACCATCTTAGTCTCTTAATCTTCACACTCGCTGCGACGTCAGGGTGTATATAGTTGTCTGAGTTCTCTGATTTTCCTTATTCGCCACTGTTCATTTTCTTTCACTGGTCCATATATTCTTCTCAGTACTTTGTTTTCAAACGTGATGAGTTTTATCTGTGTTTTCTTTGTCAGGGTCTCACTTGCATAGCACACTATTGGCTTGATGGTGGTTTGATATATTCCTATTTTTGCCTTCCTACATAGTAACTTCGATCTTATGATATTGTGCATAGCTCCTAGACATCTTCCCCAGCTTGAATTCTGGTTACTATCTCTTGTTCTGTAAGGTTTTGTTGGTTGATTTTGACACCGAGGTATGGGAATGTGTCTACATGGATACTCTGCAAATCACATTTAAGTGCCTGGCAGAGGGTTCATTGAACCTGTCTTCTGTATTGTTAGATTTCCGATTTTTAGATGGTTTGGTCCTAAATGAACTCTTCTTCCTATTACCATGAACTTTGTTTTACTTTCATTTATAATTAGATCTACATTCTTAGCTTCCTCCATTAGCACAGTCCCCATTTTCTCCAGGTCTTCCATGTTCTTCGCTATCAGCACAATATCTTTCGCAAAAGCCAGGACATTTATGTTTTTTGCTATGGCGAATCCTGCACTTTCGCTTGTTACTCTCCTCAGGGTGTTGTTGAGGGCCAAACTGTACACAGTTGGTGATATATCTCCCTGTCTCACTCCTGTTTTTATTTCAAATGCTTCTGAGAACCACCCCTGTACTTTCACTCTACAGTTTTATTCCATCACACACATTTTAGTTAGCTTTATCAGCTTTTCAGATATCCCATACTCTGCCATTGTCCTCCACATTTTCTCTCTTGCTATGATGTCATATGCTTTGTTGAAATATATATATGATCGTGCTCCCAGTTCTTATCTAAGATTTGTCTTAGTGTGAATATTTGGTCGATTTTTGATTTACCTTTCCTAAACCCTGCTTGTGCTGTGTCTGATAGTTCCTCAATTTATGTGTTGAGCCTGTTCAGTATCATTCTTGATATTACTTTATAGTATGTGCATAGGAGAGATATCCCTCTGTAGTCCTGTGTCTTGTTTCTATTATATGGGACATACATCAGCAGTTTTCCATTCCTCCGGCATTACTTCTTTTCTCCACACCTCTTTTATCAGTTTGGCTAAACCATTCATGTGTCTTCTATCCCCCTTTTTTGATGAGCCCTGCTGATATCATGTCTATGCCAGGGGCCTTCCCAATTTTAGCCTTTTTATTGCTCCTTCACCTCCATCAGAGTTGGTACTTCGACTAATGGTTGTACGTTCTGATTGTTTTCTGCATTATTTTCATGGCTGTGGGTATCTACCGGGTTGTTCAGCAGTTCTCTGAAGTATTTCCTCCAGTTCTCTAAATTTCCTTCATTCTTAGTGATCTGTTTTCCATTCTCGTCCTCCATTCTCGTCCTTGATTATACTCGTTTCAATAGCTATTCCTTGTCCTGTAAAACTGTTTACTATTGTTCTGGTTATAATCCTCCTCACCCTTCTCTATCTGTTTATATATGAATGCTCTTTCCTCTCGCCTTATTATACTCTCTCTGGTGGGTTTCCTGTATATTGTTTGGTTTTCATGGTTGTTACTGTTCACCATTGCCTGTCCGGCTCTCTTCCTGTTCTGTACTGCTTTCCCACGTTTCATTGAACCATGATTTGCGCATTATATTGCTATTATTATTATCTCCTGGTAGTTCATGCGCTGTTTCCCTCATAACACTTGTCATCTTCTTCCATTTTCTGTGGATATCTCCATCTATTTTTCTGTTGTTGTCATTCTCTAATACAGCGAATCTATTTTTAAGCCTAATATTAAACGGCCGCTCGAGGTGGCCGAGCGGTTCTAGGCGCTCCAGTCTGGAACCGAGCGACCGCTACGGTCTCAGTTTCGAATCCTGCCTTGGGCATGGATGTGTGTGATGTCCTTACCTAAGTTAGGTTTAAGTAGTTCTAACTTCTAGGGGACTGATGACCACAGCAGCTAAGTCCCATAGTGTTCACAGACATTTGAACCATTTGAACCCCAGAAGTTAAGTCCCATAGTGCTCAGAGCCGTTTTTGAACTTAAGTCTATAATCGAATTTAAGAAATTTCTCTTCTTCGGAAATGCTTCTCTTGCCATTGCCACTCTTCGTTTTATATCTTCTCTACTTCGGCTGTCGTCAGTTATTTGACTGCCAAAATAGCAAACTTCATCTACTACTTTAATTGTCACATTTTCTGAACTGTTTCCTTAGCATAACCTGATCTAATTCGACTACAATCCGTTATTCTTGTTTTGCTTTGATGTTACTCACCTTATATCCTCCTTTCAAGACACTGTCCATTCCATTCAACTGCTCTTCCAAGTCCTTAACTTAGCAGAATTACGACGTCATTGGTAAAACTCAAAGTGTTTGTTTCTTCTCCCAGAGCTTTGATTACTATTCCAAATTTTTCTTCGCTTTTCTTCAAATGAAGATTTCACGAAATCTTGACATGTGGTGATTCTCAGCTCTGAGACCATACCCACATTTGTAGTCTCTGCATATTCACTCCCCAGTGTAGCGACCTGGTCTCAGAATTTGTAGTACATCGAATGATTCTACCTACCCTGCTTGATCCTCTCCATCAAATATTTTCAGCCTTTCTCCAGTTGATGGTATGACTCTTGTTTCTTCTGATTCCTTGTACGTTAATTTCTCTATACAAACACTGAAAAGTATTGATGAGAAATAACACACTTGTGTAATACGTCTTCAAATAGTCTCAGGTAATTCTCGTCCCCAGTCTTAAGCTAACACTGTACCTTTACCAGCATCCTGTCCTTAGAATCTTTACAAACATATTTTGCGGACTACAGCAGGCTACTTGATTCATCTCCGCAAGATATTTCTTTATAAAATATACTTCTTTCTGATATTCGTATTAAGGATAGAGCCTAGCTTTACCGCGTATGTACACCGTTCCATCTTTAGTTACGTATGCAAGAATTTCGTTTAAGCCGACATTGTAAAACGCAGATTTCCTATGAAAGATAGAAGGGACCTGTATTTCAAATCAAAACTTTCTGTACATTCTGAGACATACGTTATTAGTTTGATAAAACAAGAAAATGTAAATAGCTTCTATTATCTTATGAGAGCTAGCTGACTTCTATTGTGTCTTCAGTCTTCTGCGCCAATAAGGTGAGTTAATCTGTAAATGTCTGCCCATGTACGTATTTTTCACTGACTTTAAATATGATGAAACTTTTATATGTGGCATATACTATTGTTAAACAATAGTTTCCTTTCCTTGACGTTTGACAAATGTATGAATTTATTCCCTATTTTTTAGAATATTCAACGGTTGGGGCAGGGGAGTCGTCAATGGATTGTTGGGAGACTTAATAACTGAACATATACATTTCATCTGTCAAACGTCTTTTTCCAGTAAGCATAACATGTCCACATGTTACTGTTAACCTTCCTCATTCTTGGTCCGTTCATTCTCTACCATCCAATTGATTCTCAAGTCTGTTTTCCTTTCCTAAATGAAAACAGACCCACCCCCATGTTTACCTCAAGTTTCTTTGTAACCTTCAAGTAACAGGCTACACACGACTATTGTCCTTTATTCTTTGTTTTCTTTGGTTTGTGTTTCTTTGATGAAGGAAGTAGTTTAAACTAAATCTTCAGACAGTATGACCTTACCATGTATTCCACTGAGACACTTGGTCAGCCTCGATATTCACAAACTGTCTGTTGGCTTCTGTCTGTCTCGTGTTCTTCGGCCGACGTTTGTTTGATGATTTCCTGACGTTTCGCCAGCACGAATGGCTAGCATTGTCAGAGCTTCACCCTTCATTGTTCGTGGTGGACTGGAGTCGATCTCACGGCCGCAGATTATGTATACCTGTCGCGCTACCGTCAAGGGATTTTCCGTGGTCATTTCCAGTGAAATCATACAATGTAGGCTTTCACGGCCGGTGTTGTCTTCAGTTAAAACTTCCGGGCTGAGAGGCCGTGGTCGATGTATAAAATTTCCATCTGACGTTTCGTCTCCATCTGCGGGAGACATCTTCTGAGGTCCGGCTACTGCCACTGAGGCTGCTGGTACTCTCGCATTTATAGAGCGCATAGAGGGCACCACCATTCATCACGTGATGCCTACGGTATGCCTATCTTTGGAAGGCGTCATCATTCTCGATTAAGAGTAATCGATTGTCATTCTGCTGGCACAACGTCGACATCCATATTTTGTCCAACTTTAAAACTTCCTCTTTTCTATTGAAATTGTTGTGGTGCTTGTGAATTTCTATTGCTTCTCTATACATGCGCGTATGATAATGGGATGTTCGTGCTAGAACGCTTGTCTCATTAAATTTAATTACATGATTCCCATCTCGAAAAACATGCTCAGCTACGGCCGATTTTTGATGTGTCCTAAGCGACAGTTTCTTTTATGTTCGGCTAAGCGGGTGTTTACACTTCTTTTCGTTGTTCCAATATATACTTGTCCACAACTGCATGGAATTTTGTATACTCCAGGTGTTGCTAGGGGATGTCGGGCGTCTTTTGCAGTTCTTAGATGTTCCTTAATCTTCTTGGTGGGTCTGAAGATTGTTTCGATCCCATACATGGCCAGATGTTTCCCGACACCGTCCGTAACCTTATTAATAAACGGTAGGAAAACTTTTCCTGTAGGTGCCCGTTGTTGGTCTGGACTTGTGGCTTCATTTCTTCTTTGATGGAGGGCTCGATCAATTTCCTTACTTGTATATCCGTTTTTGATGAAGGCTGACCGTAGGTGATTCAGTTCATCTTGTAAGTAAGCCGGCTCGCAGATTTTGTTGGCTCTGTCCACCAAGGTTTTAATGACACCTCATTTTTGCCTAGGATGATGGTTAGATTCCTTGTGGAGTTATCGATCCGTGTGAGTGTTCTTTCTATATACCTTGTTGTCAAGCGTCCCATCCACCCGTTTAATTACCGACACGTCCAGGAAATTGAGTTGACCATTGCTCTCTTTCTCCATCGTAAACTGTATCTTCGGGTTAATGCTGTTCAGGTGCACCAAGAAGACATCCAACTCTTCTTTACCATGAGTCCACACTACAAATGTGTCATCAACATAGCTGTACCATTTAGCAGGCTTTTTACTGGCAGTCTGCAGCGCTCGCTGTTCGAAAATCTCCAAAAATAAATTGGCAACAGCTGGGCTGAGAGGGCTTCCCATCGCCACCCCGTCGATCTGTTCGTAAAACTCGTTTTTATACTGGAAATAAGTTGTCGTCAGACAGCGTTTAAATAAAGCCACTATGTCAGTCGTAAAAATATCTGCTATATATGAAATAGCTTCGTTTACAGGCACCATGGTAAACAATGACACTACATCGAAGCTCACAAGAATATCACTTGGGCTGACGTTAATCTCCGTCAGTTTTTCAATAAAACGCGCTGAGTTTTTAATGTAACTGTCTGTTCTGCCGATGTGTGGTTGCAGCAAGCAGGCGAGATATCTGGCCACCTCTTGTGTTGGAGATCCTATGGCACTCGCAATCGGTCTCAACGGGACCTGTGGTTTATGCACCTTTGGGAGTCCATAAAGTCTGGGTGGATAAGCTTCCGTTTTGCAGAGTTGTTTTTTATCATCCGAAGAAAGAGAAGATTGTTTCACCAGTTGACTGGTATTTCTCAAAATTTTGGTTGTAGGATCCTTCTGAAGTTTTTTGTACTAGTGGAATCCAAAAGGTCACTAATCTTCTTGTGATAATCTTCGGTATTCAGCAAAACCGTAGCATTTCCTTTATCAGCTGCAAGTACAATAATGCTCTTATCCCCATTGATCTCCCTCAGTGCCCTTCTTTCCGACTGAGACAAATTGCTGGTAGGTGGTTTCGCTTGGCGTAATATTCTGGCTGTTTCAGTCCTGATTTCATCCGCGGAGTGCGATGATAACAAACGGATTCCTGCCTCCACATTCGCTATAATGTCCTCCGTAGGAACCTTTAGTGGCGTGACTGCAAAGTTGCCTCCTTTCGACAGAACTGAATGTTCCTCTTTTGTTAATTCTCTCCCAGACATGTTAATCACAGTTCGAGAGTTGCCATCGACTGATGTTTCACCTCTGCCTTTCTGTAGGCCATCGAATTTCCTCTTTTGAATATTAGTTGCCATTTCTGCACTGAGCTCCATGGTCCTGAACGTTAGACAGTCCACCTTATACCAGTCATAACACTGCATTATGTTACTCATATATAAATGGAGATGCAATTTTGTCATATGATGATATGTTGGAGACCGTAGCTGTTTTTGAAGACATATGTTGATGGTGTTAGGACAGCAACCAGCCACAAATTTACTTTGAGTTCCTTTATTCAAAGGAAAACGTTACCGGTTTCGAATCGTTGCGATTCATCATCAGACGGTTTACACGCTTTCTTTCTGACATTTGGTGTGTTTTTATTGATTAAATGTCCTAAAATATAGATAAAACATAATTACAAACACGCCACACACAGATGGTTGCGATGCAGATTTTCGTTGGATGTGACTTACGTGAAACGTCGGTTTCGAGTGATTGTTTCCATAACGTTCATCCAATCGATGTAAATGCATTCCCACTGCATCCTCATTGTTGCACACGTAATAGTTCTCACTGTACACTTTAGATTTGTCGCTGAGATCATTCCAACCACGCACCACATGTCTTGGTACATACAAAGAGTTTACAAACATATGGGTGTCACAGATGCTATGATATATCGTAACATTTGACAATGATGTCCTATGTTTGGAAAGCATCATATATTCTATTACAAAACTGTAATGTCTTTTATATTGGTACAGAGAGATTGAATTTTTTTTATTGCTAATTTAATTATAAAGCTTTTTATGTATATTTAGAACTGTGTAGGTAAAATAGCATATTATTTTATTACATTTGGCAGCATGAGAATTATAGTGACATATAAATTTTCTACTTGATCTGCAGATAGGTGTATTAATGTTATTTGCTTTGGAGGCTGGAAAGTAATTTTTGGAAATTTTTCAGGAAAGGGGTGTTAGCCAACTCTGTTTGTTCGTTAAGGATATAGTCTGGGGTGCTGTTTTTGTGTGTGTGTATTTCTAATTCTTCTAATATATTCATAGTGGCTCCTTTTTCTGTTAGATGCAAAATCTTTAAGTTGTTCTCAGTGTTTCCCACTGAATGGTTTTCTTCAGCAATATGGGCTGCAAATGCTGATTTGTTCAAGTTACTAAGTCTTAGAGCGTCAATATGTTCTTTGTATCTAATTTCAAAATATCTGCCTGTCTGTCCAATGTAGAGTTTTGGGCATGTATCACATTTGAGTTTGTATATTCCTGATTTACGGTAGGGACTCTTGGAGGTGTTTACATCATGGATTACTTTTTGTTGTAATTTATTATTTGTGGAAAAGCTGATTCTGATATTTCTCTTCTTTTTAAATAAGTTTGCTATTTGGTATGAAAGTGGGCCTATATATGGGAGAGTAGCATATTTAGGTTTGGCTTCAGTGGCATTGGACAGACAGGCAGAAATTTTGAAATTAGATACAAAGAACATATTGACGCTCTAAGACTTGGTAACTTGAACAAATCAGCATTTGCAACCCATATTGCTGAAGAAAACCATTTAGTGGGAAACATTCAGGACAACTTAAAGATTTTGCATCTAACAGAAAAAGGAGCCACTATGAATATATTAGAAGAATTAGAAATACACACACACAAAAACAGCACCCCAGACTATATCCTTAACGAACAAACAGAGTTGGCTAACACCCCTTTCCTGAAAAATTTCCAAAAATTACTTTCCAGCCTCCAAAGCAAATAACATTAATACACCTATCTGCAGATCAAGTAGAAAATTTATATGTCACTATAATTCTCATGCTGCCAAATGTAATAAAATAATATGCTATTTTACCTATACAGTTCTAAATATATATAAAAAACTTTATAATTAAATTAGCAATAAAAAAATTCAATCTCTCTGTACCAATATAAAAGACATTACAGTTTTGTAAAAGAATATATGATCCTTTCCAAACATAGGACATCATCGTCAAATGTTACGATATATCATAGCATCTGTGGCACCCATATGTTTGTAAACTCTTTGTATGTACCAAAACATGTGGTGCGTGGTTGGAATGATCTCAGTGACAAATCTAAAGTGTACAGTGAGAACTATTACGTGTGCAACAACGAGGATGCAGTGGGAATGCATTTACATCGATTGGATGAACGTTATGGAAACAATCACTCGAAACCGACGTTTCACGTAAGTCACATCCAACGAAAATCTGCAACGCAACCATCTGTGTGTGGCGTGTTTGTAATTATGTTTTATCTATATTTTAGGACAATTAATCTACAAAAACACACCAAATGTCAGAAAGAAAGCGTGTAAACCGTCTAATGATGAATCGCAACGTTTCGAAACCGGTAAAGTTTTCCTTTGAATAAAGGAACTCAAAATAAATTTGTGGCTGGTTGCTGTCCTAACACCATCAATAAATGGAGATGTAACAGCTTACTGCTGGTTTCTGCTAGTTCTCGCTGCGTATGGTGAATTCATTCCCGTAGCATCGCTAGTTCCATGCGGTTGTAAATACGGTGCGCTTGCGCCGAGTGAAACATTCTCCTCGCCTTCAGAAACTTCGGCACTGTCGCGGTGTCCCGGCAGCGTAGCAGGAAAGTATGCGTACACAGTTGTTGTGCTTTCTTCTTGCGCAGTCCCTCCAGTCGCCGAACCGAAACTGACACTTCCTCCCCGTAGAGGCGTTTAATCATACAATGTAGGCTTTCACGGCCAGTGTTGTCGTCAGTTAAAAGTGCCGGGATGAGAGGCCGTGGTCGATGTATAAAATTTACACCTGACGTTTCGTCTCCATCTGCGGGAGACATCTTCTGAGGTCGTCCGGCTACTGCCACTGAGGCTGCTGGTACTCTCGCATTTATATAGCGCATAGAGGGCACCGCCATTCGTCACATGATGCCGACGGTATGCCTATCTTTGGAAGGCGTCATCGTTCTCGATTAAAAGAGTAATCGATTGTCATTCTGCTGGCGCAACGTCGACATCCATATTTTGTCCAACTTTAAAATTTCCTCTTTTCTATTGAAATTGTTGTGAACAAGTACATATTGGAACAACGAAAAGAAGTGTAAACACCCGCTTAGCCGAACATAAAAGAAACTGTCGCTTAGGACACATCGAAAAATCGGCCGTAGCTGAGCATGTTTTTTGAGATGGGAATCATGTAATTAAATTTAATGAGACAAGCGTTCTAGCACGAACATCCCATTATCATACGCGCATGTATAGAGAAGCAATAGAAATTCACAAGCACCACAACAATTTCAATAGAAAAGAGGAAGTTTTAAAGTTGGACAAAATATGGATGTCGACGTTGTACCAGCAGAATGACAATCGATTACTCTTAATCGAGAATGATGACGCCTTCCAAAGATAGGCATACCGTCGGCATCACGTGATGATTGGTGCTGACCTCTATGCGCTCTATAAATGCGAGAGTACCAGCAGCCTCAGTGGCAGTAGCCGGACGACCTCAGAAGATGTCTCCCGCAGATGGAGACGAAACGTCAGATGGAAATTTTATACATCGACCACGGCTTTTCAGCCCGGAAGTTTTAACTGAAGGATTTCCAGCGCAGTTCGCTCAATGCTACCGACAACATTCATTGCAGCACGGGAACCTAGGATCCGTTCACACTGAAGCTTTCAGCTTTCTTGTTGAAGTGTAGCAGGTCGGAGCTTAGCGACACTGGATAATGAGAGTCAGTGACAGGGGGGAGCAAAGGTCAGTGTTTTGTCAAGGATGGCAGAAGGTAAAGCGACACTTTGTGGGTGATGCATTCAGTTCTGGACTTGGCTTCGTGGGTGATGTGTGAGAGAAACATTTGTGGTTCCACTAACAGTCATTCATTCGGGCATAAGCTCCTTTTAATAAACAGAGTAATACAACGTGTTTAACTCGCTTAATTCCTCGAGGCAGCGGTGCGGAGCAGAGTCGTAGGTGGCAGATTCCAATGACCGCTGATACGGCGACGGCTCGTGTTGCATTCAGTACCCGTGACACATTGCGGCGGAGGCGCGGTCTTCTCCTTGCGAATTCGCTCGTTGCGTTATTAACATGCGGCTAAGGCGTGGCGCGGAGTGGTCCGTCCCAGAATCAAACCAGCGACCCTCAGGTTCGGCGTCTTCTGGTGGAGTCCATCAGCTTCTAGGCTCACAGGCGACTCATTTGGTGACGCCACAATCACTTCCATCTCACCAGCCACCTGGGTAAGTTCCACACAAACTGTTTTGTGATAACCTCTGGGATGCCATCCTCTGCATTGACGTATGGGCGCGGTTCTGACATCTTCTGCCGAACAGCGTAACGTCTAAGTCGTTGCAGCAAAGTATGACGTCCGCTGACTAGCCATCGGTGCTTCCAGGCGACGTTTCTTCGTCTCTTCTTTCTCCCCTCAAACGGCCCCCTCATTCCCGTTTGTTGGAGACATTTATTCGGTGTTTTGCCAATCTCGCGATGTTTCTAGGTCGGCGACTGACTATTTGGTCGTTGATCTATGCTTCTCACGTTGGGAAAAAACTTGACCAATGTCGACACACGTGCCGATTTTCCTAGTTTTTCCTCAAAGCTGCCATGGTCGGGCATTGGCCTGTCGTTCTCCTCCGCATCGCTAGGCCGTCACGCATGCGATTTCAGTGTGCTGACTGTTGCTGAAGCATTGAGCGCTGATATGCAAGCCGCGCTGGTTGTTGTTCTCCTTGGGAGCATTGCCCATCTGCTTGATCGTTCATCTGGCGAAGTGCTGACTACTGCTACTACGCAAACTCCGTTGGTCATCGTCCTTCTCAAGTTGGGCGGAAACGTGACCAATGACGACACTCGTGCTGGCTTTCCTTGTTCGACTGCTGCTGCTTCCGAATATTGTGGCTTAACGTGTAAAAGTCTCTAAAATGTTCACAAAACCTATAAAAAATTTTGTGCTGGATCTCTGCTTTGAACAACCATAAATAGCACATAATTATTATACACAATTAGTATTTACCCTAGAGAAGCTGTTTTCATTTTTGTGTATTTCTGTAGCTTCTCTGAACAAGTGAATGTGACAGCGCTCCTCTATAGCAATAACTTCTGTGCCAGCGAACTTTACCATGTGGTCTGTCTCACACAACACATGCTCAGCCACGGCCGATTTCTCCACCTGCATCAACCTGCAATGCTGTTTATGTTCTGTGATCCTCCACTTTGTCGATCTAAGACTCTCTAATCTTTCTTGTCTTTATAAATAGTCTTTAAGCCGTATTTACGCAATATACGAGCGATTCTGCCCGTCACTCACGGAATGTATAGCAGAAAGGCCGTAACCAATATTTCTTTTTCCATTGTGTCACTTCGCGGGATGTTTGACTTTGTGACACTTCTTATGTAAGTGGTGGCGTATCCATTGCCCTCAGAATGCTTCCATTGTGTAGTATCTCGAGAATGAGGTACTGCTGCTCACATATTCTACTTGCTCGCGTTGCGAGCGTATTAATCATGTCTTTTCTCTGGCTAGGGTGGTGTTTTGTGCACGTATCGGTCTATCTGTGTCAGTTCTCGATTCTCTCTGTGTCCCACCATCCCTCGTGAACATCATATTCTGTGTAAGTTGCTGGTTGTGCTTTTCGGCCTTCATTAAATTTTCTGTTGGCATGGTGACCGTTCAAGTAAGTATCTTCGGAAGTCACAGAACTGTTCTTCACCATGGTTCCTCTCAACAAAGGTATCGTCGATGTACGAGATACCACACCTTTAGGTTTATAAGGTTCTAAGTCCAGTGGCTGTGCTTCGAAATGTCCCATGAGGAAGTTGCCCACCACTGAACTAAGAGAACTGCCCACGGCGACGCCTTCCAGCTGTTAGCAGAAGCAGCCATTACACGAGCTATTTCACGAGGCAGAGCATGCGATGCGTGAGACTTATCACGCAGTAAAATTCGCTGACACGGAAGTTCTTGCAGCATAAAAAAGCTGTGACGCCTGATTATTCAGAGAAGCTATAAAAACACATAAACATGAGAATAATTTCAACAAGAAATAAGAAAGCTTGAAGGTGAATGGTCCTGAATTCCCGTGCTGCAGCGAACCACCGTTGCGGGTAACAAGGGCCGAACCACACCGGAAATGACCACGCAAAAGCCCTTGGACGTTGACGCGGCAGGTGCATATAATATGCGGCCGCCAGATCAACTCCAGTCTGCCACCAGCCATGGAGTCACTCTCTTCCATTGTGTAGCTTTAACGATGCCAGCCGCTAGCGCTGGCGAAACGTCAGAAAAATCATCAAACGTCGGCCGAAGAACTCGACACATGAGCAAAAAGGCAGTTTGCCAACTAATGGCCATGAAGCTTTAACAAATTTTCGCCACAATATTGCTTCATTAACTAATGTCTTTACAGTTTCAGCTAGCATTTTGTCATAACCTTTCGCTTCCCCCTTTCTTAGATCGTTAATGACTTATTCTAAATCAAAATGTCTTTGGTCCATGATCCATTTTATCACATACTATTTCACAGTCCAGCCTTGAGGGCAATAACAGACTGTTGAACATATGCTTCAGTGTATACTGTGTCCAGCCACCTGTACAGGAGGTGACCTACACCAGGCAATTTCTCGTGACACAGTTGACATATTGCGACGCAACCAATGTTGGTCTTTTTGTGATTTTCCAGGTTAATGATCGTTAAAGAAATAATATGGGCTGTCCATTAAAAAAAGACATGAATTTGTGTTGAAACTAATATTTGCTTACGTTTAGAACGTCTCATAGCGTATATTTTCATGAGCCCCTGCCTTACGTTCATAGCAGTGAAAGTCTATCTATTTTTGTTCCAGAGAGATATGTAATAAAGGGTTTAACTGGGCCACGCTGTATATAATACTTTGTTTTTATTAACATCCACGACTTGTTGCAAATGAAGTCGATATTTTATATTTTTGTATCTACGACTTACCTTAGAAGATAGATTAAAGAAAGGTAAACCTACGTTTATAGCACTTGTAGACTTAGAGAAAGCTTTTGACAATGTTGATTGGAATACTCTCTTTCAAATTCTGAATGTGGCAGGAGTAAAATACAGGGAGCGAAAGGCTATTTACAATTTTTACAGAAACCAGATGGGAGTTATAAGAGTCGGGGGGGTATGAAAGGGAAGCAGTGGTTGGGAAGGTAACGAGACAGAGTTGTAGCCTATCCCCGATGTTATTAATTCTGTATATTGAGCAAGCAATAAAGGAAACAAAAGAAAAATTTGGAGTAAGAATTAAAATTCATGGAGAAGAAAAAAAACTTTGAGGTCTGCCGATGACATTTCTAGCAAAGTAGTGTTACTGAAACATCAATGAACTGTCTATTAATCGATAGTATCTGCACTATCGTCACTACCGGTTGCCTGGTTTAACTATCGATAGTCACGTCGTTTATAATGTAATTATTTTTTAACTGGTGCCTGAAAAGTTTTCGGTTCCTATTATCTGTATAGCGTTTGGAATGCAGAGGGAAAGTAGATTGCATGGAGGTATTTAATAAACAACAAATATGGTGCTGCCTTATCCAGTCTGTTTATAAACGATGTTATTAATAGAAAGGTCGCTGTTGGGAGGGGTCGTGAAAGAGGGAATTTACTTGTTTGTCTTTTAATTATGACAACTCATGGTCGTGCGTATCTCGTACCGATCAGGTGCTTCTGGTAAAAACTAAGCACGTAAACAATATGGACTCGTGAATGTGCATTATACTGATTTTCATCTTCAGATGTGTGAGCTTGCTTACTTGTAGCAAGGACTACAAATGTAAATAAGGCCTTGTAATACACCGCAGTAGTAGAGGAAGAAATTATATTTTAAAGATTTGTTAACTGTTTCTGATTGTACTGTATAAAGCATTTTGGAATAAATACAATTATTGTCGTTAATAATTGAACACACCTGCAACTGTCCTCTTCTGTTTCTGAGTCCGCATCGTACTTACAAGTGTTTTCAGTTGTACATGTTAATGTGTGAAGTGATTCGAAAACACAAAACACTAAGTCAATCCTAATGCCCCTTCCTCGTCAAAATGTGAGTAAATTCAACTGACTATGACCTAATGAAGTTGATACTAGCAATACTTGTGCTACTGCTGCTGCCACCACTAATAGTGGTAACAGTAATAATAATAATAATAATAATAACAATAATAATACTAAGAATAAAAGTTAGTGGCATGTATATTAAAGGGTTTATATGTGTACGAAATAGGTGTGTTCTGATACAGCGAGTTCAAGGGAAAGAAAATTTATGGAGATTGCACAACCTCTGAATGCCGATAATTGAGGAAGGTCTGGTTGAAAAGAAGGATGTACGATGGTCAACGAGAGCGTCCAGGCACGATGGTAACCACTGTTGTTGCTGTAATAGATATGTCATTAATTTTTGTCTGTTATTCAGCTCTCCAACATAATGCAGGAGATTATTCCAGGGTTGAATTCCTGCTACTGGGGAGGACTTCGAGAAAGTGGCTGAAAGATGGAGTGGGAGAGAAAGGATTTTCCTCTGACTGGAAATCATAATTTCTGCCAGTCCGTTCAGCCAAGAGCTTCAGATTGGAGAAGAGATATAAGTGACAATGGTCGTTGATAAGATCCCTTTTTGTAGTCAAATTGTGCCACAAACTCCTCTTCTCCCCAATTCTATTCAATACCTTCTTATTAGTTATGTGATCTACCCAACCAATATTCAGCATTCTTCTGTTGCACCACATTTCGAAACCTTCTATTCTCTTCTTGTCCGAACTATGTATCGTCCATGTTTCACTTCCATACGTGGCTACACTCCATACAAATAATCTTAGAAGCGACTTCCTTACACTTAAATCTATACTCTATGTTAGCAAATTTCTCTTCTTCAGAAATGCTTTCCTTGCCATTGCCAGTCTACATTTTATATCCTCTCTACTTCGACCATCACCAGTTATTTTACTCCCCAAATAGCAAAACTCCTTTACTACTTTCAGTGTCTCATTCCCTAATCTAATTCCCTCAGCATCACCCGAGTTAACTCGATTAAATTCCATTATCCTCGTTTTGCTTTTGTTGATGTACATCTTATATCCTCCTTTCAAGACACTGTCCATTCCGTTCAACTGCTCTTCTAAGTCATTTGCTGTCTCTGACTAAATTACAATGTCATTGGCGAACCTTAAAGTTTTTATTTCTTCTCCATCGATTTTAATACCTACTCCGAATTTTTCTTTTGTTTCCTTTATTGCTTGCTCAATATACAGATTGAACTGCATCGGGGAGAGGCTACAAGCCTGTCTCACTTCCTTCCCAACCACTGCTTCCCTTTCATATCCCTCAACTCTTATAACTGCCATCTGGTTACTGTACAAATTGTAAATAGCCTTTCGCTCCCTGTATTTTAACCCTGCCATCCTCAGAATTTGAAACAGAGTATTCCAGTCAACATTGTCAAAAGCTTTCTCTAAGTCTACAAATGTTAGAAACCTAGGTTTGTCTTTTCTTAATCTAGCTTCTAAGATAAGTCGTAGGGTCATTATTGCCTCACGTATTCCAATATTTCTACGGAATCCAAACTGATCTTCCCCGAGGTCGGCTTCTACCAGTTTTTCCATTCATCTGTAAAGGTAATAAATAGTTAGGCGACGGTATCAAGGACTTATGGAATCCGTGCCACGCAGAATCGGTGTTAGATTGCGTTCCAGAGCTGGATCAGCAGACTATTGGGCGGGTGATCTCAATTTTTAGGTTCGCCAGTTTGTATTACCTTTGTAATGTGCGGCTGACAGAGTGGTACATACACCAAATGGCAATAAAAATAAATAACAGGAGAGTAAGGTTTCTTCTTCTTGTTCTGCAGATTCGAACTGCTACAGATTTCAGCTGTATGTGGACAAATAAATGCTGCAAACAACTCTCTACAACAGGAATCAGAGAAAGCTGATCACTCACAGCGAGAGTATCTGCGCCAGCTGTTCGTCGTTCATGACGCTGATCAGTTTGAGCAGCTCCTCAGCCTTCAGTGCTGGAGCGTAGAACTTCTCGTCGATTTCATCTCTGGGAGCATGTGAATACGCCGTCGACATGTAGACGAAAGCCTGCAATCAAGAAATAACAGCCTCGTCACGTTTACTGTAACACCTATGGCCTGTAATAACGACACAGTAAGATGTTCTCGCTTCGGAACGTACAGTATGAACGCAACACTCTTCCTACTATTGTTGACAGCAACGGCATTCAGGGAACAAATACTGTATTTATTCCAACGGCAAATTTCTTTCCTGTCGAAATAAAAAGAAGTTGGTTAGCAAACCTGAGATGTTTGGACGGCATTTTATCCAGCAAAATTTCTGAGAAATGCATCCATTGCCACAGGGAGTTTTACAGCTTGACAGACAACGAGAAATTTTCTGATTCCTCTGTAAAACGCAAACAGAACAAATTTGAAGTTTTTAATTTCATTATGTTTTCTGATTTCCCCTATCTACGACCTTCATATGCGAATAATTACATTATTTCTTTATTTCCGTGTTACTAAAATTCATACAGCCAAGACTGCCAACGATAGAGGTATTACATAAATTTTGAGAACATAGTCTACGAAAAGGAGTGACCTGATGTTGTATGTTAAGTTGAAACGAACAATCGAGATCGCAATAATGTTTCTTTATTGACCGCTTTCGGCTTATATAAAAGCAATCTTCAGAATTTTTTGGCGGTACCACGAGAAATCCGAGGAGCCATCAGCACCAGCTATAGGGGGCCAAAAAATTCTGAAGGTTGCTTGTATATAAGCTGCAACAGGAAATATAAAGACATATTATTGCGATCTCGACAGTTCATTTTAATTTAAATTGCAGAATCATGATTTACATTCCATTGTTAATTATACTCATAGTTAAAAGTTCATAAGTATACTGCATAGGCCCGAAAGTTTTCTGTACATGTGGTATCATTTATTGTTATGTTCCTTAAAAATGTGATTGAAACCTAAGATTACAAGGATTTGTCACACGAAACTGAAGCTACCTCTGACTCTCTTGTCACATATAACACATATAATAGTATGATAATTGTTGTTTCACTACACACACACACACACACACACACACACACACACACACACACACACACACATTTTAAAAGGCAATTAAAACGCTAAAACATGTAACTAGAACTGCTAACTGTGTTACTGAAAAACTATGAGCCAGCCGTTCTGCAACAAACCAGAAGCTCCAGCCTCAAAGCTCACGCTGAAATATACATGAGATACGTAATCTCAAAAGCTTTGCTATCTTTTCTCACTATCAGCCGAAACAGAAGACAGGTCCTTGCCTAAATTTAGCTTACTCGTCAAAATGTGAAATTCTCTGTTAAAATGCAGTACACAAAGGTACTTATGCCCTAGTCATTTAAAGTCGGAGAGGGTCAGAAAGGGGACAGATATATTCCTGATGGAGGAAAAATACATTATCTACTGGGCAGTGTCCTATATGGAAATGGGTGATGGTTCTTTCATCCTATCCGAATGACCAGTGCGGTATATGCTATTGTCAGATAGTTGTATTCACTGATTGCATCCCGTGCAAGCCATTCCTCCTTTTTATAGTTGCGTGGCTTTCTGATTCAACAGTGGGTTGATAGCACTTATCCTCTATTCACTAAAGTCAAAGCCAGAACACGGACCATTATAACGGGCACGTACGCATTTCTCAGCTGAAAAACTTAAAAATTTCTTCCGTATCCATTTGCCCAGTCTTTTTCAAGCAAGTTACAACTTACATGCTGTTGTTGTTGGCATGAAGCAGGAGGGAAAGGGAGAGGACGTTCACAGACATTAGTCCCACGTAGTGGAGTAATCCAGTTTTTTGAACGCTGAGAAGGAACACCTTATGTACAGGCTTCTTGGAAGGCTTTTTGTAGCGCCGTCTCCAGTAAGGACAAGTCATCAAAGGCGGAGGGATATCTCTATTGCACACACTGTGAACGAAAGAGAAACTGTGTAGGTACTAATATCTAGACATGGCAGATCCGTCTTAAGCAGCTGGTGAGACAAACATTGGACATGTACTGCGTTTCCCAGTTTTCAAAAGGGGATTAAAATACCTTCCTTCGATGGGTCAAGAGATTGGGAGGCAGCCACAAGAAAATAAAAATTGTCAGAAGGATTTTTTTTTACTACTCCCGGTGAGGTGCCGCATACGATATATAGAATGTTATACTGATCAAGTAATGAATCACGTGATGTAGACTACGCAGAATCCTGTCCCAAAATTGAGAAACTGATGAAACAAAAGACCCATTTGCCACTGTCAGCAGCGTCTGTGTGGCGTGGGGAGTCTGAAGTCTGACTGGCTGCAGCGGCAGCTTTGCGAAATGCTCCGCCTTATTCCTAGGCTCAGTAAATTACATTGTCTTGCAGGCTACCGTTTCGCTGTACAGCAGCAACTAGGTTCCCCCAGTAAGACAGGTCTCACATGTAGTCTTATTCTTCATGGACTGTACTTATTATGTCGTCTTTTTAATCCTAAAAATAAGTCTTTTATCTCCTGAAAGTTTGTGAGGTTCTTTGAAGTGGGCTGGCTCCTGTAGCTAGCCAGAGCCTCGCTGTAGCAGTGAGGACTGGTCATTGTGGATATCGTCTTCAGCGGCAAGGTGGACTGTGTTGGAAACGTCATCCACCCATTTCTGGACGCGGACGCGATGAGTGTTGCAATAAATAATTCGTGAAGTGGTGTTTCAGAACCCGATCGTGAGGGAGGTGATCACTCACATTCAGTGGCGCAGTCGATCGGACTGCACAGTCTGCAGTCATGTGGACTACCAGACCTATGCAACACTCACTTTCGAACAGGTATCTGTAACTGGTAATAGCACGCACTGGCGGCCACTGAGGAGGATTTACTTCAGACGAAATCGAGTGAATCGTAGCAACGAGGTATGTTTTGTTTCAAGAGGGCACGTTTTTCCACATTTTGCTAACTCACAGTGTTGAGTTGAAGACAGTCCATGGTTGTAGCGGACCTTGAGACTTCTCGATTCCAAACTCAGGGAATTGTGCTACTTTCTTGTCGATCTTTCGGTCATGTCTTACATCGATCCTTATCAAGATTCTCTTGAGAACATTAATATGTCTATAGTACATTCCAGATTCCGCAGAAAATTAATGTTACTGTACAAATATTGAACTTCTTGCTACGCAGCAGTGCTACTCAGGAAACGGTTGGAGGAACGCGACCATTGGCAAGAGGACGTCAGGCGGACGGTACCAGCGTTCCACCCAAAGGAACAATGGTGCAAATACGTAGCCAGGCTGTAACAACACTTTACAGCACACAGACTGGCAGGTGAGGTAAATAAATGTGCTTTCGTATTATCCAATACTGGTGGTAGCTTTGAGCACCAACTACTCGCACAGGAACCAGTTTGTGTTACAACATACAGAGAAAATTAACTGAATATTTTGAGAGTAATATTCTCAGGCCGATGTCATTCCATAAATTTTGTAGGACATGTTAAGTTATCTGCACAATCACTGACGGAATGCGTTACAGTTTTGCAAAGTCTTATGCGGGATTGTACATTCAAATGTGAAAATCAGGGCTTTAACATTTCTTAAGCCGATACAGTGGTCAGAGACCAACTTAATCGTTCATGTTTCAGACGCAGGACTACGTAATGATCTTATTCACTTGAATAATCCCACGTCTGAAGAGTGTTTATGAGTAACTCAAGACTTTACATAGAATAACCAAACATAGCAAGTTCTCGAACACAGAGGAAGAAAGGTTTTAAGGTGGACTCTCATACTGGTCCATATGCATTCTTAAATAACAATGGTAAACGAAATGGTAAAATGAACAAAAATTGTTGGAATAGTTCCGTCACACGTAAAGGGGGCAAATAAAAATCCACTGGACGTCAGATCTCTAAAGTATATTTTTGTAGTCAGTCCTCCATAGTAATGACAGACATTCCTGTTTTTACAAACTGATAAATTGCTTATTCTGTCGGGGAAGAGTCATTAGGCAGACGTTTGTTTACAGAAGCAACGTCGCACCACCAAGCACTCCACTTCCACCGGTGACACGGGAAATATGGTGGGTAATTTTTAAAATAATGTTTACCGTATTTTTTATCAATGTGATAAAACAGTATTAGTGAATGTTGAGCTTAATGTACGCGGAATTCAATTTTACACGGGCTCATCTATAACTATCACCAAAATATGCGTCTTTTGGTGCTCCTTAGTTGCCCAAAACTTACAGCACTCTAACGAGCTATAGTGATCAGACAGTTCAAATCAAATGTCATTGCATGTCAGATATAAATAGAAACAGGTGCAGGCTCCACTTCTAGCGACAAAATCACATAACACTGCCAACATAATGACAATGGATCATTTTCAACTGCTGAGATTCACTCTCCAGGGTTCGGTTGACTCCTTATACACTCCTGGAAATTGAAATAAAAACACCGTGAATTCATTGTCCCAGGAAGGGGAAACTTTATTGACACATTCCTGGGGTCAGATACATCACATGATCACACTGACAGAACCACAGGCACATAGACACAGGCAACAGAGCATGCACAATATCGGCACTAGTACAGTGTATATCCACCTTTCGCAGCAATGCAGGCTGCTATTCTCCAATGGAGACGATCGTAGAGATGCTGGATGTAGTCCTGTGGAACGGCTTGCCATGCCATTTCCACCTAGCGCCTCAGTTGGACCAGCGTTCGTGCTGGACGTGCAGACCGCGTGAGACGACGCTTCATCCAGTCCCAAACATGCTCAATGGGGGACAGATCCGGAGATCTTGCTGGCCAGGGTAGTTGACTTACACCTTCTAGAGCACGTTGGGTGGCACGGGATACATGCGGACGTGCATTGTCCTGTTGGAACAGCAGGTTCCCTTGCCGGTCTAGGAATGGTAGAACGATGGGTTCGATGACGGTTTGGATGTACCGTGCACTATTCAGTGTCCCCTCGACGATCACCAGTGGTGTACGGCCAGTGTAGGAGATGGCTCCCCACACCATGATGCCGGGTGTTGACCCTGTGTGCCTCGGTCGTATGCAGTCCTGAGTGTGGCGCTCACCTGCACGGCGCCAAACACGCATACGACCATCATTGGCACCAAGGCAGAAGCGACTCTCTTCGCTGAAGACGACACGTCTCCATTCGTCCCTCCATTCACGCCTGTCGCGACACCACTGGAGGCGGGCTGCACGATGTTGGGGCGTGAGCGGAAGACGGCCTAACGGTGTGTGGGACCGTAGCCCAGCTTCATGGAGACGGTTGCGAATGGTCCTCGCCGATACCCCAGGAGCAACAGTGTCCCTAATTTGCTGGGAAGTGGCGGTGCGGTCCCCTACGGCACTGCGTAGGATCCTACGGTCTTGGCGTGCATCCGTGCGTCGCTGCGGTCCGGTCCCAGGTCGACGGGCACGTGCACCTTCCGCCGACCACTGGCGACAACATCGATGTACTGTGGAGACCTCACGCCCCACGTGTTGAGCAATTCGGCGGTACGTCCACCCGGCCTCCCGCATGCCCACTATACACCCTCGCTCAAAGTCCGTCAACTGCACATACGGTTCACGTCCACGCTGTCGCGGCATGCTACCAGTGTTAAAGACTGCGATGGAGCTCCGTATGCCACGGCAGACTGGCTGACATTGACGGCGGCGGTGCACAAATGCTGCGCAGCTAGCACCATTCGACGGCCAACACCGCGGTTCCTGGTGTGTCCGCTGTGCCGTGCGTGTGATCATTGCTTGTACAGCCCTCTCGCAGTGTCCGGAGCAAGTATGGTGGGTCTGACACACCGGTGTCAATGTGTTCTTTTTTCCATTTCCAGGAGTGTAGTTTGTCGAGGACAATGAGGACGGAGTACCACAGTACCCTCCCGCAGATATCCTATGAAAGATAACAGCGAACTGTATTTCAAATCGAAACTATCTATTCATTCTGAGACACGCGTTATTCGGTTTATGAGCGCTAGGTCACTTCTATCGTGTCTTCCGCTGAAAAGTTGAGTTATTCTGTAAATGTCTGCCCATGTACGTATTTTTCACTGACTTTAAATAAGATGCAACTTTTATATGTGGCATATACTATTGTTATCATTTAAACAATGCTTTCCTTTCTTTGACTTTTGACAAGCATATGTATTTATTCCCTACTTTTTAGAGTATTCAGCGGCTGGGACAGCGAAGTCGTCAATGACTTGTTTGGAGACTATGCATTGCATCTGTCAAACGTCTTTTTCCAGTCAGCATAACATGTGTACATATTACTGTTAACCTTACTCATTCTTGGTCAGTTCATTCTCTACCATCCAATAGCTTCTCCGTTTCCATTACGTGAATCAAAACAGACCCACCCCCATATTTACCTCAAGTTTCTTTGTAACCTTTCATGTAAGAGGCTACATACGACTTTAGTTATGAAGCACACGAAATTAAAATTGTCCTGTATTCTTTGCTTTCTTTGGTTTCTATTTCTATGATGAAGGAACTGGAGTAGTTTAAATTAAATCTTCAGAAAAATGACCTTAACATATATTCCCCTGAGACAGTTGGTCAGCCTCGATTTTCACAAACTGTCTGTTGACTTCTGTCTGACTCGGGTTCTTCGGCCGACGATTGTTTGATGATTTTTTTACGTTTCACCTGCACGAATGGCGAGCATTGTCAAAGCTTTACCGTCCATTGCTAGTGGTGGACTGGAGTTGATCTCGCGGACGCAGTGTACCTGCCGCGCCAACGTCTAGGGTTTTTCCGTGGTCATTTCTGGTGCGGTTCGCCTACTGCTACCTGAAACGGTCGTTCGCTGCAGCATGGGAATCTAAGATCTGTTCACACTGAGGCTTTCTGCTTTCTTGTTGAAGCTACCTTCATGGATGTGTATTTCTATACCTTCTCTGAAGAAGTAAGTGTGATAGATCTTTTCTGCAGCAAGAGCTTCGGTGTCGGCGAACTTTACCATGTGGTCGGTCTCACACAACGCGTGCTCAGCCATGGCTGATTTCTCCACCCGTCCCAACCTGCAGTGCCTCTTATATTCTGTGATCCTGGTCTTTCATGATCGTACAGTCATTCCAATACATACAGTCGATGTACGAGGTACCACACCTTCAGGTTTATGAGGTGCTAAGTCAAGTGCCTGTGATTCGAAATGTTGCCCACCACTGAACTAAGAGGACTGCGACGCCTTCCAGCTGTTAGCAGAAGCTACCATTCCACGAGCTATTTCACTAGGCAAAGCACGCGATGAGTGAGACCAACCACGCAGTAAAATTCATCGACACGGAAGTTCTTGTTGCATAAAAAAGCTATCACATCCGCTTGTTCAGAGAAGCTATAGAAACACAAAAACTTCAACAAGAAATAAGAAGGCCTCAAGGTGAATGGTCCTGAATTCCCGTGCTGCAGCGAACCACCGTTGGGAGTAACAAGCGGCGAACCACACCAGAAATGACAACGAAAAAAGCCCTTGGACTTTGTCGCACCACCTACATACACTGAACACACAAAAAAACTGGTACATCTACCTAATATCGTATAAGAACCCCCCAAGCACGCGGTGTCAACACCTACATAAGACAAAAAGTGTATAGATAAATTTTTAGATCGGTTACTCCTGATACAATGGCAGGTTATCAAGATTTAAGTGAGTTTGAACATGGTGTACAGTCGGCGCACGAGCGATGGGACACGGCGTGTCCGAAGTGGCGATTTTACCGTACAACAGTATCACGAGTAAATCTTGAATATCAGACACCCGGTACATCATCGAATCTCCGACATCGCTGCGGACGGAAAAATATCTTACAAGACGGGGACAACGACGACTGAAGAGAATGGTTCAAGGTGAAAGAAGTACAACCCTTCCGCAAATTGCTGCAGATTTCAATGCTGGGTCAGCGTGCGAACATGCAATGAAACATAATCGATATGGGCTTTCGGAACCGAAGGCTCACTCGTCTACCCTTCATGAGTGCACGGCACAAAGCTTTACGGCTCGCCTTGGCCCACCAACACCGACGTGGGACTGTTGATTATTTGAAATATGTTGCCTGATCGGACGAGTCGCGTTTCAAATTTTATCTTCCGGATGGACGTGTACGGGTATGGAGACAACCTGGTGAAGCCATTGACCCTGCATGTCAGCAGGGGACTATTCAAGATGGTGGAGGCTCTGCAATGGTGTGCGGCGTGTGCAGCTGGGTTGATATGGGACCCCTGATACGTCTAAATACGACTCTGACACGTGACATATACGTGAGCATCCTGTCTGATCACCTGCATCCATTCATTGTGCATTGGGCAATTCCAGCAAGACAATGTGACACCCTACAAATCCAGAACTGGTACAGAGTGGCTCCAAGACCACTCTTCTGAGTTTAAACACTCCCGCTGGCCACCAAACTCCCCAGACACGAACGTTATTGAACATATGTGGCATGTTTTGCAACTTTCTGTTCAGAAGAGATCTCCAGTCCCTCGTTCTCTTACGGATTGATAGACAGCCCTACAGGTTTTATGGTGTCAAGTCCCTCCAGCAACACTTCAGACATTATTCGAGTCCATCCTACGTAGTGTTGCGCACTTATACGTGCTAGAGGGGGCACTACGCGATTTAGGCAGGTGTACCAGTATATTTGGCTCTTCAGTGTAACAGACACTTGTCTTATATATGACAAGACACTTGTCTTATATATGCGTTGTCCACCACAGTGCCGTATTCTGCGGTTTACAGATCCCTGTATTTGAATACGCTTGCAGTTTCTTTGGCGCTTCAGTGTATAATCTGCAGCCGCGAGCGCGCCTCCAGTCCACCATCAGCAGTGGAGGGCGAAGCTTTGCTGGCGAAACAACACAAAATCATCAAACAAACGTTGGCCGAAGAACCCGAGAGCAAAAAGGCAGTTTATCAAGAAGTGGCCACGAAAGCCGTAACAATTCTGAGGCGTGATATTCTTTCATTTACTGAAGGCTTATCTTTTGTTCCGATTTTCCCACAGTCCATGTTTCACTACCGTCCAATGCTATAGTCCAGACGAACATTCTCAGAAATATCTTCCTCAGATTGAGGCCTATATTTGATAGTAGTAGACATCTCTTGTTCAGGAATGTCTTTTTGCCAGTGCTAGTCTGCTTTTGATGTCCTCCTTGCTCCGTCCGTCATTGGTTATTTTGCTGCCTAGGTACCAGAATTCCCTAACTTCTTCTACACTCCTGGAAATTGAAATAAGAACACCGTGAATTCATTGTCCCAGGAAGGGGAAACTTTATTGACACATTCCTGGGGACAGATACATCACATGATCACACTGACAGAACCACAGGCACATAGACACAGGCAACAGAGCATGCACAATGTCGGCACTAGTACAGTGTATATCCACCTTTCGCAGCAATGCAGGCTGCTATTGTCCCATGGAGACGATCGTAGAGATGCTGGATGTAGTCCTGTGGAACGGCTTGCCATGCCATTTCCACCTGGCGCCTCAGTTGGACCAGCGTTCGTGCTGGACGTACAGACCGCGTCAGACGACGCTTCATCCAGTCCCAAACATGCTCAATCGGGGACAGATCCGGAGATCTTGCTGGCCAGGGTAGTTGACTTACACATTCTAGAGCACGTTGGGTGGCACGGGATACATGCGGACGTGCATTGTCCTGTTGGAACAGCAAGTTCCCTTGCCGGTCTAGGAATGGTAGAACGATGGGTTCGATGACGGTTTGGATGTACCGTGCACTATTCAGTGTCCCCTCGACGATCACCAGTGGTGTACGGCCAGTGTAGGAGATCGCTCCCCACACCATGATGCCGGATGTTGGCCCTGTGTGCCTCGGTCATATGCAGTCCTGATTGTGGCGCTCACCTGCACGGCGCCAAACACGCATACGACCATCATTGGCACCAAGGCAGAAGCGACTCTCATCGCTGAAGACGACACGTCTCCATTCGTCCCTCCATTCACGCCTGTCGCGACACCACTGGAGGCGGGCTGCACGATGTTGGGGCGTGAGCGGAAGACGGCCTAACGGTGTGCGGGACCGTAGCCCAGCTTCATGGAGACGGTTGCGAATGGTCCTCGCCGATACCCCAGGAGCAACAGTGTCCCTAATTTGCTGGGAAGTGGCGGTGCGGTCCCCTACGGCACTGCGTAGGATCCTACGGTCTTGGCGTGAATCCGTGCGTCGCTTCGGTCCGGTTTCAGGTCGACGGGCACGTACACTTTCCGCCGACCACTGGCGACAACATCGATGTACTGTGGAGACCTCACGCCCCACGTGTTGAGCAATTCGGCGGTACGTCCACCCGGCCTCCCGCATGCCCACTATACGCCCTCGCTCAAAGTCCGTCAACTGCACATACGGTTCACGTCCACGCTGTCGCGGCATGCTACCAGTGTTAAAGACTGCGATGGAGCTCCGTATGCCACGGCAAACTGGCTGACACTGACGGCGGCGGTGCACAAATGCTGCGCAGCTAGCGCCATTCGACGGCCAACACCGCGGTTCCTGGTGTGTCCGCTGTGCCGTGCGTGTGATCATTCCTTGTACAGCCCTCTCGCAGTGTCCGGAGCAAGTATGGTGGGTCTGACACACCGGTGTCAATGTGTTCTTTTTTCCATTTCCAGGAGTGTACTTCGTGACCATCAATCCTGATGTTTAGTTTCTCACTGTTCTCGTATCTGCCATCCTCATTATTTTCGTCTTCCTCCAATTTACTCTCAATCCATATTCTGTACTCAATAGACTGTTCATTCCGTTCAGCATATCATGTAATTCTTCTTCACTTTCACTCAGGACAGCAATGTCATCAGGGAATTGTAACATTGGAATCCTTTCATCTTGTATTTTAATTCCACTCCTGAACCTATCTTTTAGTTCCATCATTGCTTCTTCGATGTACAGATTGAACAGTAGGGGGAAAGACTACATCCCTGTCTCACACCCCTTTTAATCCGATCACTTTGTTCTTGGTTGTCCACATTTATTATTTCCTCTAGCCTCTTTCACATATTGTATATTACCCGTCTCCCCCTATACCCTACCCCCATTTTCCCCAGAATTTAGAACATCTTGCACCATTTTACATTGTTAAAAGATTTTTCCAGGTGGAAAAATCTTATGAACGTGTCTTGATTTTTCTTTAGTCTTGCTTCCATTATCAACCGCAACGTCAAATTGCCTTTACCTTTTCTAAAGCCAAACTGATCATCACCTAGCACATCTCTTTCATTCTTCTGTATATTATTCTTGTCAGCAACTTGGATGTATGAGCTGCAGCTGATTGTGCTCGCACTTGTCAGCTCTTGCAGTTTTCGGAATTGTGTGGATTAGATTTGTCCGAAAGTCAGATGGTATGTCACCAGACTCATACATTCTACACAACAACGTGAACAGTCGTTTTGTTGCCACTTCCCCCAATGATACTAGAAATTCTAATGGAATGTTGTGTATCCCTTCTGCCTTATTTGGCCTTAAGTCCTTCAAAGCTCTCCTAAATTCTGATTCTAATACTGGATCCACTATCTCTTCTACGTAAATCGACTCCTGTTTCTTCTTCTATCACCTCAGACAAATCATCCCCTCATAGAGGCCTTCAATGTACTCTTTCCATCTATTCACTCTCTCCTCTGCATTTAACAGTGGAATTCCCATTGCACTCATAATGTTATCACCCTTGCTTTTAACGTCAGTTAAGGATGTTCTGACTTTCCTATACCCTGAGTCAATTCCGACAGTAATTTCTTTTCCCATTTCTTCACATTTTTCATTCAGCCATTTCGTCTTAGTTCTCCTGCGCTCCCTATTTATTTCATTCTTCAGCGACATGAATTTCTGTATTGCTGAATTTTACTGAACATTTTTGTACTTTGTTCCTTCATCGGTCAACTGAAGAATATATTCCGTTATCCATGGTTTCTTCGCAGTTCTCTTCTCTGTACCTATGTTTTTCGCTCCAACTTCTGTGATTGCCCTTTTTAGAGATGTCCATTCCACTTCAGTTAACCGCCTTCTGAACTATTTCTCATTCCTGTATCTATAGCATTAGAGAACTTGTGTCTCTACATCTATTAGTACTTCCGTATTCCACATCTTTGCATATCGATTCTTCCTGCTCTCGAACTTCAGCCTAGTCTTCATCACTACTACATTGCCATTTGAATCTATATCAGCTCCTGGGTACGCCTTACAGTCTAGTATCTGATTTGGGAGTCTCCGTCTGACCGTGATGTAATCTAACTGAAATCTTCCCGTATGACCCTGTCTTTTCCAAGTACACCGCCTCCTCTTGTGATTCTTGAACAGAGTATACGCTAAAATTTATTATAGTACTCAATTACTGAAGTGTCGGCAGAATTGCCAACACTGTTTTTAGAGGAGGCCGAAATGCACGCTATAAGCTCACGCAGGCTGGCGTCAGGTCTGAAACAGGATACGTAATGAATGCTATAAAGAAAAGTACGTAGCTTCTGGAATACTTAACTTTAATCCACATTTGTAGAACATTGCTCTTGATGATGCAGAAGGATTATAGCAATTGAATACGGCGCCTTGCTAGGTCGTAGCAACTGTAGCTGAAGGCTATGCTAACTATCGTCTCGGCAAATGAGAGCGTAATTCTCAGTGAACCATGGCTAGCAACGTCGGCTGTACAACGGGGGCGAGTGCTAGTACGTCTTTGTAGATCTGCCGTGTGGCGGTGCTCGGTCTGCCATCACTGACAGTGGCGACACGCGTCCGTCGTGTACTAACGGACCGCGGCCGATTTAAAGGCTACCACCTAGCAAGTGTGGTGTCTGGCGCTGATACCACAATTACTCTTTCCCTCTCTCATTTCTTGTCCCAAGCCCGTATTCTCCTGTAACCTTTTCTTCTACTCCTTCCCCTACAACTGCATTCCAGTCTCCCATGGGTATTAGATCTTCATCTCCATCTATTTACCGCATTACCCTTTCAGTATTTTCACGTAATTTCTCTGTCTCTTCATCTTCATACTGAAACGTCGGCATGTATACCTGAACGATTGTTGTCGGTGTTGGTTTGCTGTTGATTCTGATAAGAACAATCCTATAATTGAACTGTGCACTGTAACACATTCTCTGCCCTGCCTTTGTATTCATAACGAATCCTAATGCCGTTATAAGATTCCATGCTGCTGTTGATATTGCCCTATACTCGTCGGAGCAGATATCCTTGCCTTGTTTCCGTTTTACTTTACTGACCCCCACTATATCTAGATTGAGCCTTTGCATTTATATTTTTAGGTTTTCTAGCTCTCCTACCACGTTCAAGGTTCTGACATTCCACGCCCCGACTCGTAGATCGCTATCCCTTCGTTGGTTATTCAGTCTTTTTCTCATGGTCACTTCCCCCTTTGTAATCCCGAATATCTGATTGGAGGACTACACCGGAATGTTTTGACAGTGGGGAGATCATCATGATACTTTTACATTTACAGGCCACATGTCCTGTGGATACATGCTATGTGTCTTTAATGCAATGTTTCCACTGCCTTCTGCATCCTCATGAAGTTGATCTTTGTTGATTCTTCTACCTTTAGGGGTAGTTCCCACCCCAAGGACAAAAGAGTACCTTGAATCGCTGTCCGCTCCTCTGCCCTCTTTGACAAGGCCTTTGGCCGAATGAGTGTGACTTCTGTGTAGTAACTCTTCGGCCGCCAATGCTGATTATTAATCAAATTTGAAGCGGTGAGGGAATTCGAACCCAGGACTGAGGACGTTCTAATTACTAATCAAAGATGCATCCCCTAGGCCACGAATGCATTCTGTAAATAACATATACAATTTCAAATAACAACAACATCCGATGTAACACATTTCCTAACCTAAATGCAATCTGTTGGTATGTATTTCAAAGAAATAAAACCGAAAGCCAACTGATGATAGCGCAACTGTGGTGAATCATGGCTGGGTATTAAAGTAAAATAACAATTGTGTATTTGCGTACTTGCTAAAAGGTGGACCCATCTTTAATTCACTACAATTTTCTGCAAGTACAGCAACTAAGCTCAAAAATTTCACTACGATAATAACACAATTACGTAACATTTTGTTAACAACTTTTCAATCAATTTCGTTTCACCTAGACCGTATGTCGTCCTCCTACAAGTTATATCTGAAGAAGAATTTGCTTCAGTGATGATGAGCCACGCGTGGCTCGCGTTGCCGTCATCATGTATTTTACACCATGTTTTTAACGTACTTCCACCTCACTGCGTTAAGTTAAATTACTACTGTCACTGAGTTTCTGCTTTGCCTGTCCGTGACCTGCGCTTGCAGCGCGTATCGATATATCCCCTCTCGTAGTATCTTTGCTCGACTGCTATTGCTTCTCGGTCGTTGTCTGTCGTAAGCGAATGAGTTCGGGTCGCGAGTTCGGGCTGCCAGTCAGTTGGAACGCGTCTGGAGCTCAGTCCGGACCTGCCAGTCAGGAGTTCCAATGCGTCACTAGTGCAGTCGGGTTGGAGCAGTGAGGTCTGCGTCGACATGGCTCACCCTACCAATGCCGCCACGCATCACTTGAGCCCGGCTACGGTCTTGGTGGATCGTCGGTCCTACCGAACGACGCGTTTTGGCTAGCCGATCGTTCATGAGTCGGCTGTGTGTGTGCATCGACTCCCGATTTTCTTCGTGTGTGCTTAGTTACTGTTGGGTATCGTTCAGGTCCTCGTGCAAGTGTTTGCAGGTTGTATGTGTAGTTGCCGTTGTTTCCACTGACTACGATTTTAAATCGGTGTGGTGTTACCGCCAGACACCACACTTGCTAGGTGGTAGCCTTTAGATCGGCCGCGGTCCGCTAGTATACGACGGACCCGCGTGTCGCCACTGTCAGTGATTGCAGACCGAACGCCGCCACACGGCAGGTCTAGAGAGACGTCCTAGCACTCGGTCCAGTTGTACAGCCGACTTTGCTAGAGATGGAACAGACAAATAGCGCTCTCATTTGCCGAGACGATAGTTAGCATAGCCTTCAGCTACGTCAATTGCTACGACCTAGCAAGGCGCCAGTATAATTTACTATTTGTCTATGGATGCCTGTACTATCAGACCGATTTTATCCAATTGTGGATTAAAGTTAAGTATTCCAAGAGCTTCGTACTTTATTTATTAGACTCAACTCCTTTAACTGTTCCAGACTTCACGCCAGCTTAAACGCGTACATTTCGGCCTCCTCTAGCTACACGGTATTGGCTCTTCTGCCAACACACTAGTCGGTATTCTGCAGGCAGTCGGTCGGTTGTTGCGGACGAGGAAAGTTATCTCCGCGCGGTGCAATCGGCTGGGTCCTGGCAGTCCCTGCGCAGTCCGGAGCGTTTGTGGAGCTGTCCATTCGCTATGAGCTTCGTCGTTCACAGACCCATCACGTCAAAGTTCAGTAGTGGTTTCAGCTACCAAAGCCACGTCCATTCATGTTGTGGTGGTTCGTTTCGGTTGTTTACTGTTGGGGAGGTTTCCCTGTGAGCAACACCGAGTGTTTCTACTAATGAAATTAACTATTTTGGTGCCCCAGAGGAATGTTCTGCCTTGTGGCCGTTAGCGTTTAGGTTTCCTGCACTGAGCACTGACGTAAGTTCAGACAGTGTTCTTTTGGGTGAAGTTAACTATATTACTGTGTTTCAAATTCAAGTGCACCAGCGGAATTTTCTGACTAGTGGCCGTTAGGGTTCCGGTTACCTGCCCTGGCCACTAACGAAATTTCAGGCAGCGTCCTTTCCTCACCTGTTGTCGCTGTCCAGCATGGTGTGTAATTTTGACAGGTAATGCATTCTCCATTGTTGATTATCATGTTTGTAACCTATTCTGTTTGAGTTCCCACGTACTGATTGATGGGAAGCAAGTCGTTGTGTCAGTCGGTCCGTTGCTGTCCCCTGGTTGGGTTCCGACGGATCAAGTGTAATTGGGCTCACCACCTGTCTCGCCTAAGTTAACGAGGGCAGACCGACCTTCCTGGAGGCGTCTGAGTTCCGTTGTCTTTATTGTCTTTCCCACTGGTGTGAATTATCTGTTTTGAGCTACTTAAAATTTAAAAATCTTGCAAAATTAATTGTGGGCTTTCAGTCTTGAAACCTTATTTTTAAAATTATCTTTCAAGCTCAAACACTGCGAGCTTCTGCCTTTAAAAGACTGTGGTAATATATTTTAAAATTTTGAAACTTAACTGTGGCCTTCAGTCATTGGTATTGCACCTGCTTAGCCTTCAGGCTTTCCACTTAGCCGTGATATGCTTTGCGTCTTTAATTGCATTTTTATCTTGTTGATTTTTAAGATATCTTGTTTTAAACATTCTGGCATTCTGCGTTTTAAAAGTCTATCGCGATATATTCTAAAATTCTGAAATTTAACTGTGGCCTTCAGCCATTTATATTGCACCTTGCAAATGTTTCTTCTATGTACTTGCTGTGATGTTCTTTAAATTGTTTTATTGCTGTGTTAATTGGATTCTTATCTTGTTGATTTGTTAAGATTTGCCGGCTGCGGTGGCCAAGCGGTTCTAGGCGCTTCAGTCCGGAACGGTCGAAGGTTCGAATCCTGCCGAGGTCATGGATGTGTGTGATGTCCTTAGGTTAGTTAGGTTTAGGTAGTTCTAAGTTCTAGGGGACTGATGACCTCAGATGTTAAGTCCCATAGTGCTCAGAGCCATTTGTACAGTTTTTTTTTTTGTTAAGATTTCTTGTTTGGAGGCCTTCAGCCGTGAAAGAGTTGCATTCGGTAAAGGTGCGGCTATGTGCCGCTTTCGTTGTAAAAGTTATTAAATTACAATAAATTACAATTAGAAGGTGAAACTGACCTCAACCTATTTGACCCATTCCACAATCCTATTACCTGTTCTGCCCAGCGGGTTTAGCTGGCGTATCAGATGACACACTATTTTGATGATGTTTTGAATCTGTTTGATGCACCGTTACAAGAAATACAATGAATTTTCAGTGCCTAAATTGCCAAAACTCATTGTCGGATGTCAGTATAATTCCTACACATACACACCATCGGCGGGTATGCATATGATTAGAGGATTAGAGTTGCGACTCTCTGTGGGAGATAGAATGGCTCCAAGAATTGATTAGTGTTGTTTGTGTGCAGGATTGTTACCATCCTGGTAGAGTATATAAGGTGTACGAACGGTGTCAGACGTTGAATCATTTCAGTGTGAGCCTACATTTGACAAGGTGGTCGAATTGAGCAATATCGATAATTTTGTGAAATTTAGGTGTGGTAGAGTCCCAATGTTGGACTGCAGGGGAACTATAGGAAAGGCAATCTCGTCGTCAAGTCTGCAGTAGATTACGTCTGGTCACCACAAGAGAGGAATACTGAGTTGTGCACCAGGCACACCGTTAACCCTTACCACATGCGCCAGCCATCCGAAAATGTCTAATGGAGTCCCTGCAACGGTCTGCGTTATCCGACAGCGCTGGTCGGAGATTAGCGGCAACCTGTTTAAGGAATTACCACCCCTTTTGTAGGACGCCGTTAACACCTCAAAACAAACGGCTGCGGCTAGAGCATTGTTACCATCCTGGTAGAGTATATAAGGTGTACGAACGGTGTCAGACGTTGAATCATTTCAGTGTGAGCCTACATTTGACAAGGTGGTCGAATTGAGCAATATCGATAATTTTGTGAAATTTAGGTGTGGTAGAGTCCCAATGTTGGACTGCAGGGGAACTATAGGAAAGGCAATCTCGTCGTCAAGTCTGCAGTAGATTACGTCTGGTCACCACAAGAGAGGAATACTGAGTTGTGCACCAGGCACACCGTTAACCCTTACCACATGCGCCAGCCATCCGAAAATGTCTAATGGAGTCCCTGCAACGGTCTGCGTTATCCGACAGCGCTGGTCGGAGATTAGCGGCAACCTGTTTAAGGAATTACCACCCCTTTTGTAGGACGCCGTTAACACCTCAAAACAAACGGCTGCGGCTAGAGCATTGTTACCATCCTGGTAGAGTATATAAGGAGTACGAACGGTGTCAGACGTTGAATCATTTCAGTGTGAGCCTACATTTGACAAGGTGGTCGAATTGAGTAATATCGATAATTTTGTGAAATTTAGGTGTGGTAGAGTCCCAATGTTGGACTGCAGGGGAACTATAGGAAAGGCAATCTCGTCGTCAAGTCTGCAGTAGATTACGTCTGGTCACCACAAGAGAGGAATACTGTGTTGTGCACCAGGCACACCGTTAACCCTTACCACATGCGCCAGCCATCCGAAAATGTCTAATGGAGTCCCTGCAACGGTCTGCGTTATCCGACAGCGCTGGTCGGAGATTAGCGGCAACCTGTTTAAGGAATTACCACCCCTTTTGTAGGACGCCGTTAACACCTCAAAACAAACGGCTGCGGCTAGAGTATTTCCGTGACCTGGAATCACGGACTGACGATGAATAGCGTCGTATTGTGTTCGGCGATGAATGACGGTTCTGCAGTACACGGGACGACTATCGTCCGTGAATATGGCGGTGGCTTTGTCACATGTCGCATTCTTCCAACGTTTTGGTGAAAGCGGTGTTACTTGTGGCCTCATGCAGTGGGAAGCCATCGGGTGTTAGTTGTGATCACTGCTGGTAGTGACTGAGGGAATTCTGATTCCACAACGGTACGTCCCATTCGTTCAATGTTTTGGACGGCCACAGTGGTGACACACATCACGTTATGGCGTGGACAGACATCGGTTATCAATTCAGGTCGCGACTGATCATGACTGAGGGAATTAAGACGTTACAATGTAATGTCACGGTTATCCTGCAGGCTCTTGTGTTAGCGCTCACGCGACTGTATCGTGGGTGGTCGTGCGGTAGCGTTCTCGCTTCCCACGCCCGGGTTCCCGGGTTCGATTCCCGGCGGGGTCAGAGATTTTCTCTGCCTCGTGATGACTGGGTGTTGTGTGATGTCCTTAGCTTAGTTAGGTTTGAGTAGTTCTAAGTTCTAGGGGGCTGATGACCATAGATGTTAAGTCCCATAGTGCTCAGAGCCATTTGAACCATTTTTGGACTGTATCGTGGTGTCATTTTTGTACACGACACATGGCACACGTCTGTAGGAACTGTCTGTATGTTGTGGCCATCAAGATTCTCATATCTGTTGCCGATATAACATGTATGGGACAACCTCGGGCAGTAACTGTCTCGCAGGCGTAACATGCAGGATATAAAGGGCGAGTAACAACACGTGTGGGCTAGTTCGCCTCTGGTGAGGACACGACGGCTTTATGATGCTCTTCTCTACCGAATCATTGCCTGTCTCCAGACCAGAGGTGGTGTAGCGTTATACTGAAAGGTAGCTCGTTCTACCAAGTTCTTTGTCTGTTTGATTCCAATATTATAATCACTGAAATAGTATCATATATCCTCTCGATCCGTGATGCTTCTTTTACTCTCCTACCCTCTTTTGTGTGATTCAGGTTTTGTTAGGCAGCGTACATAAGTCGATTGCTCTTTCCTAATCCATCCATGAAATTCTTTAATGCTGTTTACGTCTGGCCTCAGTGGAATAATGAGCAGTGTGCATGAAACGGGCAAATTTGTTTGTATGTGATAATTTGAAATTCTGAAAGCGACGTGGCGCAGTGCTTAGCACACGGGATTCGCATTCGGGAGGACTACGGTTTACACCGGCCTCCAGCCATCGAGATTTAAATTTTGCATGATTTCCTTAAATCGCTCTTGGCAGATGCTGGGATTGTTCCTTTTGAAAGAGTACGACCGATTTTCTTCCCCATCTGAGCCTGTGCTTCGTCTCTAATGACCTCGATGTCGACGGTACGTTAAACTAGTCTTCATTTCTCCTTCCTTCCAATAAAACGTTCACCAGTCGCACCAGTCGATTACCCCATAATAGCTTGTCCAACATGCATGTTTTTTTTTTTTTTTTTTTGTAGTTGACGTTTAAATGAACTGTACCCGATAAGGAAGACTGATACGCTAGATCTACTAGACTGTGAATATAAATAATGTGAACCACCATTCACCTTGAGGTTGGGCATACGCTTGGCGAGTGCAACGACCTCGCAGGTGGAGCCAACGTTGGTGACAGTGGCAGTCCGGAGGTCTGCGTCGAAGCGCACCGTGGCGGCCACGTGGAACACGACGGACACCCTGCTTGTGAGCTCGGCGGCGTCAGCAGGGCTGATCCCCAGTCCCGGCTGAGTGCAGTCGCCCGCCACGGCCACCACCTTGCGCAGGTAGTCCGGGCACGCCTCGCGGGCCTTGCTGAAGACCTGAGGACAGCACAGGTCAGGCACCTCACGTAGGACCTCCCACATACTCCGTGTAAGGTGTTATCACAAATACTGACATGTGGAATAATCGGGTCTACTGCCGGATGTTTGTGTCGCTCTGGCACAATATTTCGGCCACGTAACTCGTTGCCTTCTTCAGGTGCTACCTGAGACTGCCGTGTTTGAGGATCTTGTCCAGTATTTATGCCCAGCGCCCTGAAGAAGGCAACGAGTTACGTGGCCGAAATATTGTGCTAGAGCGACACAAACATCCGGCAGAAGACCCGGTTATTCCACATGTCAAGATCTCGCCGGGAAAGCCTGAAGAGTTATATCACAAATATTGTTTGCAGGTTCCTATAACCTCCTCTGAGAAGTTTAGAAACTGCAGGACGATGTGATCGTCATTATTCCTTCATGATTACAGCTGTTCAACAAAATAATGCAAACACGAGTCGTTGCTTGGAGTTTCCGTTCTGTAACAAAAAATTCAAAAGCATATGATTCAGTATTGGAATCAAAATTGTGCAGAATTCTTTTTGAATTTGGAATACCAAAGAAGTATGTTAAACTTATAGAAGGGAGTTTGAAAAACACAAAAGGTAGAGTATGCGTGGGGAAACTGGAGTCAGAAGAATTTGTAATAAAGAACGGACTTAAACAGGGAGATGCCCTGTCTCCCTACTTTTTAATTTAGTCCTAGAATATATTGTACGAATGGCAGCAGATAATTCAGAGAGTGTGGTGTTAAATAGAAATATTAAGATATTAGGGTATGCAGATGATCTAAACATCATTGGCGATAGGAAAGAATCTGTAACAGAAAATGCGAATGCGTTAATCAAGGTTAGTGAAGGTGTAGCTCTAAGGATAAGTGAAGACAAAACTAAATACCTGGTTACTACTAGAATGACAACAGCAGTAGATCAGGAAATGTTAATAGTTGGAGACATGCAGTTTGAAAAAGTGAACACATTTAAGTATCTAGGCGTGGACATCACTTCGAGAAATGAGATTGAATCTGAACTGAAGAAGAGTTTACGGGCGGGAAATGCGTGCTACTTCTCGCTGAATAGGTCCGTTTCATGATGGATATTGTCTAGGATTTCAAGATTAGAATATACAAAACTATTATTTTACCAGTTATGTTCTATGGGTGTGAGACTTCATCTCTCACTGTGCAAAATGAAAACCCGTTTCGAGTATTTGAAAACAAAATTTTGAGGAAAATTTCCGAAGCAGAAAGGGATGCCATTACCGGAGAGCAGCGAAAACTGCATAACGAAGAGGTTCACGAACTCTATTCAAGCCCTGACATAATCAGTATTATTAAATCAGGAGGCTGCGATGGGCGGGTCACGTAGCTCGAATGGATTAGGGCAGGGCAGCGCGCAGAGTACCGGTAGTGCACTTGGAGGGAAAACGTCCTGTGGGGAGACCGAGGCGTAGATGGGAGGACAATGTGAAGGCTGATTTGAGGAGCCTAGGTATTGAAGGTGAATGGAAGGAAATAGCCCAAGAAAGGGACAAATGGCGAAAATACGTTGCTGCGGTAATGGACTCTCGAGACCGGTATGACCAGTGAGGAAGTAAGGAAACAAAAAATTCAATGTTCTGATAGCAATCGAAATGCAGAACAGTAGTCCATGGAATTTTATACAATTCATTTTGAGGGAAACCCTCCGTTACCACAGTGGAGAATGTAAAGATGGCTTGAGCCTTTGAATTAATGTAGTGGCTTAGAAGTATTTCATAAACGTTATTTCTTACCTTTCCTTTAAGAGCGACCTTATGTCCTATAAAACAATTGACACGACTCCGAAAACCATTAAATAAACTGCACCGTACTTCATACATGCAGCTGGAAGAAGATATATGAAACTGATTTCCCTCTCTCACGTTTGTTTCTAAGGGAATTAAGCAGTAGCTTTGTGAAAATGTACTTCTTATTAGAAGTAATGGGCGTATTCCTGCAGCGTTCTTAGAAATACGGTGACAAAATTTTCTAGCCATTGTGTATTGACTTGCCTCGTTAAAAGCGTAAATTTGCCGTGGACTTCTGAACAATTTGGTGGGCAACAGGAAATGTAACCACATAAACGACCACCGTATTCCGGCTTACAGAATCCAAGTCAGTTGCATGAACGACATTCATTTTGTTAGGTACTTATCAAAGTACACGACTCTAATCCCTCACATTAGAAGGAATGGCTTTGGACCTCAGCTACTGCCACCAAGTCCATGGCACAGAGCTCCAGAGTGTTTTCTTTGGATGACAAGCACCTCCACTGGATTAACAACGAATCTGTCATGCTACGGTGGTGTGGTCATTGTTATGAAACGTCCTCGCAGAATGGAGTGCAGACATGGAAGACTGCGCTGTCGCTTCCATTCAAGCAGATACAGAGCTGTATGCGTGAGTCTTGAGAGTTATAGAGGGTGATAACGTCCTCTTCGGAAGGAAAAGTTCCGAGTTCGACCCAGTCAGGAGCACTTTTTTAATCTGCCACGAAATCTATCTTCCGTTCTATTCTTTCATAATCTGATCCGGTAGTCTGGTATCGCTCGCCGCGGAATTTGAATCCCCGCCAGACGCCATAGACGTCGAAGACCCCTAGAGGTCTCTGCACCATCGCGCCATAAGCTGTGGCGGCGCCCGCCTCCTGGCCCGCATTTAGAGTGAGGGCGCCACAGTGGAACACGTGGTTGCAGCAGCCAATAGCGGCGCCCCCGATAGCATACTTAAGCGCCCGCCTCGAGCTCAGCCAGCGGTCTGACATCGCGTTGCGTCTCAGGACATAACTTGTCAGACAGAGTACTGACTTCGTGTTTCTATTCCAGTGGATGTGGTTGTCTTGTTTGGTTCGTTACTCTGTTGTCTGTTGTTGTTGTGTCGTAAGGTCCTCCGTTGGTCATGTCCGTCCTCTCCCGTTGTGTCGTTGTTCGCGGGCCGCTCCGCGGGTGCCGCCGCGTTTGCGTCACTACCACCGCGCGACCGTTCCGTTCGCCGTTCCAACAGGTAGTGTGCTACATTTATACTCCAGTTAATAGCAATGAGTAGAAAAGCAAGCGATCGTGTTGTACTGTTGTGCAGGAGACGCGCATCAGTTGCCCGACCACCTGGTGCCAGCCTTTCTACCTCACGCCACTTCGGCGACCAGCATGTCGTTGTGAGGAAGGAGAGGCGGAACCACGAGGACAATAAAAACACCCGGCCTTGAGAGAATAAAATCTCAGATCCGGCTTGCAATCGAACCTAGCATCCTGACATCTAGAAGCAGCGGGGATAACTACTAGGGCACAAGGTAAGGAAAACAGAAAAATTAGTGTCAAGTTCTACAGTACCCAGGACCAATACAACATATCTTTCTTACGATCTGGTTCCCACGAAAGTAGTGTTTGAGTAGCTTTCTCTTATCTTAGGACAGATAATTATGTTGAGTATACGTGTGGAAAGTGTTTGAATGCCCTTTCTCACCACAGTGGAGACTTTATTCCTTCTTTCTTATCTCTACGAAACATAGCAGTGCACTCTCCCGTGGCAGGGCACATTCCGTTTAATATCAAACAAACACCGTTGCTGCTGGTAAAGTGGTAGTTAATTAAAAACAAATATTGGATCAAGGATCTTTCTCTACGTGATGTGAAGACATGCACTACCAAATTTAACATTAGCAGCTGTAAGTCGTTATTATTAATAGCTCGACATTCATTTGAATGTCTGTGTTATCTGTGGAACACACTAAGAGTTCAGATCTCAGCCACCCAGGTGTCATTTTCCCAATTGATAGTACATTTACCCACCACATAAGCGTTGACGCGATCCACTGAATTGTCAGTTTTGAAAGGACGTATGGGCTATCCTACCGTTTGTTCTGAAGGTCGCTCGATATACCACAGTGCATATATTGTAAGACAAAACATATTGATTTCAACGTCAGATCTCAGACTTAATTGAGGAGGAATTATGCCATACAGCTATCAAGATGGACATACTACCCCTCGGAAAATGTATACAGAGGACACATACTCTTGCAAAAATATTCTCAATATGATAATATCCTTCGCAAAAAGTTTCAGAGTTAACTCATTTTGGTAAGGCCAGCACGCAAAGGAGTATTCAAAAGGTGGACGAATAACGTTGTCATTCCACAAATGGTAAAGCAAGGATGCAATGTTACCAGTTTGATAACTGTGTGGCAACTACGACACTTAAACGGAGGAGATGTCAGGTTGAAGTTTGTCTTATTAAGGAGGAGTAATCAGAAAGTAGACAGAGGTACTTGCGTAGTTCACAACAGAATAGTAACAAAAGTCGTGTTGAATTGTTGAACAACTGCTGGCTTTCTAAAGAATAGGATTAAGAATTCTTATAAAGATGAAGTGAAAAATGTCAACATCTTTTATTACTGTGAAACATTACAACTTCCCAATGCTGCAGTTCATTGATCATGGCTGTCCACACAACAGACATGAACGATTTTGGAAAGTACAATCCATCATCAGATATGCCTGGGAAACCAACATAGTTTGGAACGAGGAAGATGTCCTCTTAACAATTAGGAATATGGTCTTAGAATCAGGCTTTCATCGCCAGTATTTACATCAGTAGTGTGTCTATTTCTATCCTGATCCACTTTTTACTTAAATGCGGTATTGATATTTGTGGTATCACTGACAAAATGGAACAGCTACTGCGGATTGCCTACGTGCATGACCAAATAGTTCGCAGTCCAAGATGGCGGTAAGATACGCCCCCTTATTAATCATTTCAGCTTCATCATCCTATCCGACCCCTGCCCTATTTCCCTTCTCCCACCCTCAGTCCCGTCAACTTCACCGGAGTATTGAATCAGTTGCTTTAACAATGTTCAATTGGTGTAAAGCTCATAAATAAGTTAGTTCCGTAAAAAACGCGTAAGATTCACTAGAACTGGCCTTATGTTCGAAGAGATTCACCTAAAATAGCGTTATGCTCAGGCACGCACACACACACACACGCACACACACACGCACGCACGCACACGCACACGCACACGCACACGCGCGCGCGCGCGCGCGCGCGCACATATCCAAATACACATTCCTACTCCTGGATGTCGTGCACATAGTATTAAAATAAGGTGTGCGTGTGCGTGCGTGCGTGCGTGCGTGCGTGTGTGTGTGTGTGTGTGTGTGTGTGTGTGTGTGTATATATATAATTTCCATCTCTGATTCATAATTAAAACAACCAAAATTATTTCCACTTCTGCCTTATAACGATCATAATGCTTACTTTAATAAGACAACAGCGTTATTGTTTTGAAGCCATGCTGACAGGTAACGCCCCCACAGTTTTATGTGAAACCTTTAAAGTTTTTTAAATAAAATAAATATTATGAGCATTTTACATCTTTACTCTTCACGTCTACGTATTTGCAGCCCTCTGACGCTAAAGGGCTATTAATTCTAGAATCTAACATTGTGGTGTGCAACGTAATTACGTCGGTAGAGACAAACAGTGTGTTATAATTGAGTTTCAAATGAGAAGGGTTCTCCCACACATGGAACAATCTCTTTTTCGGCATGAAAGCGCCAGACCACACAGGAGCACTGCAGTATCTGTAACAATCCGGCGATTTCGGTTCCCTGTCATCGATCATCCTCCATACAGTCCCGACTTGGTCCCAGCCGATTTTCATCTGTTTCCAAAACTTAAGGAACTTTGATTGCGAATCAGAGGTGAGGTTGTGCTACCGTCAACGAAGACAAACATTCTACACTGACGGTATCGACAAAGTACTCCCTTATCGAGAAATGTGTTCATCACCAGAGTGACTCTGCTGAGAAATAAAGAGTGTATATAGACATCAAGAATATAAATGTAGAATGCTAATAATGTTTGTTTCATTAAGAAAAAAAACATTAAGGGTTTTCACTCGAAAAATTCAGAGGCATTACTTTCCACCACGCCCTCATGTTAGAGAGGTAATTAAAGAAACAACAGAATTATATTGACATTAAATCACTATGAACTTTGACCTACTGTCACATACAGCGAGAGCATACGATTTTAATTATCGTCAACACTTTTTATGACGTCAACTATTCCAAACAGTAGGTAACTTCTGTTTGAGGAAATAGTTGAAACAATTGCATTAGATAGTTAAGCTTTGACGGCAGTACTGCATTAATAAATTGGAAAAGCCACCGAGTTGCGTTTTACAGAAAAACTCACACAGTATGAAAATTATATCACTAATGTAACAATGATGGTGACATTTCGTTATTTCACTGTTCAACAACAAGTTCCAGTCCACTCATTGGCGTCACATGGGAAATAATCCAAGTGACTGTCACGCCAATACCATTACATCAATTTCACATTTAACCCTTCGGTCACTGGTTCATATCTGTCATCACAAGTTGCTGGATTGGGTGGCCGTGCGGTTCTAGACGCTACAGTCTGGAACCACGTGACCGCTACGGTCGCAGGTTCGAATCATCCCTCGGGCATGGATGTGTGTGATGTCCTTAGGTTAGGTAGGTTTAAGTAGTTCTAAGTTCTAGGGGACTGATGACCTTAGAAGTTAAGTCCCATAGTGCTCAGAGCCCTTTGAACCATTCAACACAAGTTAACGGTTTAAGTGCAGAAAGTGAGGGACAGCTCTTGCTCTCAGTATTATCCGTATTCTAGTAACAAGACCTAAATGTACTCTTCTTTCTACAAACATATTTTATTTTAAATACAAGTTTTCGGCAGTACTATTTTGTAAGTAGTCTATTTAGGTTCTTATATTGGTAACGCCACCGCCATGTAGCGCTCTGTATGAAAATCACTGGCTGTGCTGTGTGGAGTCTGTGGCTGGGTGGCATTGTTGGAATTCGCTATTGTAGTGTTGGGCTGTTGGCTGTTAACAGCACGTAGCGTTCCACAGTTGGAGGTGAGCCGCCAGCAGTGGTGGATGTGGGGAGAGAGATGGCGGAGTTTTCAGAGCGGATGATCTGGACGTGTGTCCATCAGAAACAGTACATTTGTAAGACTGGATGTCATGAACTGCTATATATATTATGACTTTTGAACACTATTAAGGTAAATACATTGTTTGTTCTCTATCAAAATCTTTCATTTGCTAACTATGCCTATCAGTAGTTAGTGCCTTCAGTAGTTTGAATCTTTTATTTAGCTGGCAGTAGTGGCGCTCGCTGTATTGCAGTAGTTTGAGTAACGAAGATTTTTGTGAGGTAAGTGATTCATGAAAGGTATAGGTTATTGTTAGTCAGAGCTATTCTTTTGTAGGAATTATTGAAAGTCAGATTGCGTTGCGCGAAAAATATTTTGTGTCAGTTTAGTGTTGATCAGGATAAGTAACGGTTGCAACGGTTCGCGCGGCTGGATACGTCCTGTCGGACGTTTAGTCCTCCCTCGGGCATGGGTGTGTGTGTTGTCCTTAGCGTAGTTAGTTTAAGGTAGATTAAGTCGTTTGTAAGCTTAGGGACGGATGGTCTCAGCAGTTTGTTCCCATAGAACTTACCACAAATTTCCAATTTTCTACTTCAAATAATCGTATGTTCTGATATCCAACTGCGACTGTACCTTTCACCACCCATCATAAACGTAAAGCAACGATCGAACCTTTGCCACAGTCGTCTTGCCGACCTTGGAGGCCGAGCGGTTCTAGGCGCTTCGGTCCGGAACCGCCCGACTGCTACGGTCGCAAGTTCGTATCCTGCCTCGGGCATGGATGCGTGGTGTCCTTAGGTTAGTTAGGTTTAAGTAGTTCTATGTTCTAGTGGACTGATGACAGATCTTAAGTCCCATAGTGCTCAGAGCCATTTGAACCGTTTTTGATTTCCAGTGACTACAACATATTCGATGTAATACATATAACAGAATTGAAAGAATATCTGAATCATCTAAATATCAATCGATTTTAGCACTAAGAGTACTGCGCAAGCATATGAAATATACTGAAATTTTCAGTCGCTGTGTTATCGAGAGAGACGACTAAGGAGAAATCCGCTCATGAGTCGTACAGAATTCCGGAAGTGTTCCATCATCTCATTAACTACTCACGCCAAGATGAGGAAACAATAAAATCGTCTGCCATTGACATCATAATTGAAATGCAAACAAAAACACCATTTCCAAAAAAGACGATAGCATACTGCCTCTTTATTCACGACTCTCTATTGCACGAGGGCGTAGTGAAAAATAATGGCTCCAAATTTTTTGTGTGAGAACTTTTAAAGCTTGTTAAATAAACGTTATTAACATTCTACGTCTTAAATCTTCATAACTACATGTTCATTTCTCTAGGAAATCTCCTTGGTAACGGCCACAATTCTCCCAAGCAAAGACCAGTTTGTTGACACCGTCGCTTTAGAAATTTCGGCTCTGTTGATGCAGGCACAACCTCACCTCTGAACAGCTTTATCATGATCAAACTGAATTCCAGGAAGGTATTCTTTAAGTTTCGGAAACAAATGAAAATAGGATGGGATCAAGTCACGACTGTACGGAAGACGATCGATGGCAATGAATTCAAGGCGTCGGATTGCTGCAGATATCGCAGCGCTCGTGTGTGGTCTGGTATTGTCATACTGAGGGAGAAGGTGTTCCATATGTGGACGAAATAAAATTAGATTGCAGCACGCTGATTCTCACGCACCGACATAATGATGTTACGCATCGTCATTTTACAACCTACAGTTAGGAACGTTCAGTGTGCAAAGGCCTTCAAATATTAAGATACGAAGAACAAAGATGTAGTATAATTCAATTTTATTTAAAAAATCTTAACAGTTTTCACATAAAAAATTCGTAGGAATTACTTTTCACCACGCCTTCGTAGGCATGATACGTTGAACCAATTGGGTTAAAAAAGCGTACACAAACTTTAGTGATTACATGTTGATGATATGAGAGGAGTCTCGCAACTTCTTTATAGGAAGAGATGTCGTGTTCACGTGCAAGGAAAGGCGACCATCTTGGATTTGTAGAATATGTAACTAACCTTACAAGTCTTGAGAGGTACAACTGAAATCTTAAGGTAAAGGAAAAAAAAAAAAAGACTTCCCTCAAGCTTAGGAAGGGTACCTGATTTTGTGTGACATGGCTATGTTCCTTTTTTTCCTCAAGGAGTACACAGTATCAGAATCTTACTCATGCTAAAAGGGAACGACCTCATCCTTACGACCTTTTTATTTGTTTTTCCTAACGTGAGACTGCTCACAGCTATGTTTTAATTTCTTTACAGCGATGTGGAACGTCTTCTTCGATTGGAAAGGATTCGGCACCACAGAAAATCGATTCCTTCTGCAGGAAGTTGCATTTACGTTGTATAACAGATAATCTCCAGTATCACAATTTGGTCTCAGCTGGTGAGCCACTGAATGCGGCGCTGAGTGGTATATGCGCAGTTATACCATCTTTGTCACTTGCTTTGTTGTTCTTCTTCTTGTTGGTGCTTGGTGAAAGTTACTTGAATTAATTGGTAGCTGTCAGAATAATATTCAGGACAAGAGCTTCCTCGAAGTTCCAGCTCTCCGTCTGAAAATGCGTGTCAACAGGCGCGAACCGGCGGCTAGACAGACTGAACGTGGTGGAACAGTGTCCGCCGACTTAGCTGAGTGGTAACGGAAGCTCAGCGTGTTCGGTCAGAGGGTTAACTGCCATCTGTGACAAAAAATAACTGGGTAAATGGATCAATGATGAACTTGAACAGGCGTCATGGGACGCCCGCACTGAACAAACAGAACGAACAATAACGAACAAAATTAGATTTAAAAAAGTGGTAACGTGCTTGCCTCCCATGCAGGGGCCCGGATTCGTTTCCTGGCCAGGTTGGAGATTTTCTCCGCCCGTGGACTGGCTGTTGTGATGTTCTCATCATCATTTCATCCTCATCACCGGTACTCGAGTCGCGCAATGCGTCGACTGAAATAACACTGCGCTCGAAGGCCGAACTCCCCCGAATGGGGCCTTCCTGCCAGCAATGCCATACGATAATTTTAAATTTTTTATGCCATTGTGCAGCGTGGTGTCACCGCCAGACACCACACTTGCTAGGTGGTAGCCTTAACATCGGCCGCGTTCCGTTAGTATACATCGGAGGCGCGTGTCGCCACTAGCAGTCATTGCAGACTGAGCGCCGCCACACGGCAGGTCTAGTCTATAGACTCCCAGGCACTCGCCCCAGTTGTACAGCCGATTTTGGTAGTGATGGTTCACTGACTACAGACGCTCTCATTTCCAGAGACGACAGATTAGCATAGCCTTCAGCTACGTCATTTGCTACGACCTAGCAAGGCGCCATATTCAGTTACTATTGATATTGATATTGTGAATCATGTACCGTCAAGAGCGACGCTCATCATTAATGGGTTAAAGTTAAGTATCAAACCAGCTACGTCCGCTTTCTGAATTCTAATTTCCTTGTCATGTTCCAGCCCTCACGTCAGTATAGTTCTTCCCTCCTCACGCCAGCCTCTGTGAGCTAAAGCGCGTGTATTTCGGCCTCCTCTAGTAACACGGTGTTGGCTCTTCTGCCAACTACAGCATTGGCGACGAGTGAAAACGGTGTTCTTACCTGTACTGACATATATCGTTGATCCTACCCTGATTTAATTGTGTAATGGCTTCGCCACAATCTCCAGATGTACTGTCCGAATTTTATCGCTTACAGAATCAGCAGACGCAGGCCTTACTGGATGCCCTTGGACAGCTCATCCAGGGTTAACGTGCAATGCAAAACGATGCGGTAGCTGCCGCTCCACCGCTACCGCAGCCACAAAACGCAATTGCACCGCCCTTCCGGGAATTGCACCACCCTTCCGACCTTTTGCAGCAGCACTGGAATGCTGGACGGAGTGGTCACGCCAATTTGGATTTAATCTCGCCGCCTACAGAATTCAAGGTAATGAGCGGCAACCTTTTCATTTGCCGTCCGTCGGAGTGCAAACCTACTATGTGATAGTCAAATTATTTCCCCGACGAGACGTAGCAACTGTGTCCTACGACGAAATTTTGTCTGCATTAGATGCATGTTTCAAACAATCAGTCAATGTAGTTGCGAAACGATATACCTTCTTTCGTACAAAATGTACGGCAGGTCAGACTAATTGGGAGTGGGTTACAACCTTGACAAGGCCTTACTAGGTATTGTGCTTTTGAGTGTCAATGTGGTCTCCCATATTCAGATACTATAGTACGTGATGTATTTCACAGAACGTTTCTGATGTTCGTATAAGGGAACAGATTTTGAAACTAGTCAATCCCTCCCTTCAACAAGTGATGGACATATTGGATCGGCAGGATACACTTGACTTGGTCAGGAATCATTTGAAACTTCGCCAGCCGTGTGTCAGGTTAACTGGCCCGCCGAGCGAGCTGCACGTAGCAGTAAACAGCCCTCGCACCCGACCGCGCCGCTACCGCCAGTCTCTCAGAGACGTGTGCCGCGCCGGCAAGCAAATTCAGTGCTCAAATCATGCCCACGCTGCGCTACTAAACATTCACGTGAGAATTGCCCGTCACGACAAGCTATTTGCTTTTACTGTAATAAGAAAGGACATGTTCAGAGTGTTTGCCAGAAAAAGCTCAGATCGGAAACTCCAAACCATTCCAGGCCCTTTGTTTTGCGCCGAAATCGGAATCGAACCAAGGATACTCAGGCACGCGAAACTTCGCCCATGGACATTCATGTCGTTCATTCCACTCCGCCCAGTGGCACTCTCTCTAACAGTGAATGTGTTCATCCCACAAATAGTGTACGTCGACATTGCTGGAACACCCATCACGTCGCAAGTGATTTTGTACCAGTGTCAGTTCACGTAGCACGAGACAGTCACTCTTGTCATCAGCAAGACAATAAACTTTTTGTAGACTTGGACATTAACGGCAAAGTGATACCATTCCAGCTCGATACAGGAGCTGCAGTTTCACTGATCAATCAAGACACTTATAAACAGCTGGGCACACCTCCGTTGCGTGCCGCAAATGTTCAGTTAACTAGCTATTCATGTCAAGAGATCCCTGTGTTAGGACAGTGCAACCTTCTTGCAACATACAAAGGACAAACAAAACTTGTGTCATTTTACGTCCATTGTTCTTCTTCTGCGGTGAACTTGTTTACTTTCGATTTATTTCAGTTGTTTAACTTGTCTATAGAAAATCAGGTCCTATCAGTGAACCAGAATGTGCCTTCAGACAGTGTTTCTCGTCTATGTGAAGAATTTGCAGACATTTTTGCACTGGGCCTCGGTTGCGCAAAGAACTATAAAGCACATTTGGAACTGAAAGCAAACGGGCAACCGAAATTTTTCAGAGCGCCCAATTTTCCCCACGCATTGCGTGATGAGGTCGCAAAAACAGTACACGATTTGGAATCATAAGGTGTAATCGAACGTGTGCAGGCTTCTCTCTGGGCATCACCCTTAGTAATTTTGCCACAACCTTCGGGATAATTGAGACTTTGTGTGGAGTTCAAGGCAACAGTGAATCCACAACTAGTGACTGCAACTTTTCCTTTACCCCGCCCGGACGATCTTTTTGACGAACTGTGCCCAGGCAAATATTTTTCGAAGTTGGACCTCGCAAATGCGTACTTGCAAATACCGGTGGACGAAGAATCCCAGCGCGTTTTGGTGGTTAACACGCATCTTGGTTTGTATAAATTCAAACGACTGCCATTCGGGTGTGCATCCGCCCCTGCATTGTTCCAGCAATATCTACAAACTGTTTGTGCGTCGGTCCCTACTGCAGCAAACTATCTGGACGATATTGTGATCTCCGGAAACACGGAAGAAGAACATTTAGCCAATCTCAGAACATTATTTCAGGTCTTGCGGAAAAATGGTCTTCGCTTACGCAAGGACAAATGTGTGTTTTTTGCTCGTGACTTGCCATACCTTGGCCATGTACTCAATGCCCAAGGCATACATCCCAGTCCCACGCACCTCCGTGCCATACATGTCTTGCTGGGAAAAATCAACTATTATCATAAGTATGTGCCCCATGCCTCTTCTATTTCCGCTCCGCTTCATCGCTTACGCCGTTTAGGTGTTCCGTTCGTCGGACGACGGAATACGAACGCTCCTTTCGCCGGTTGAAATCGGCGTTGCTTTCCAATATTTGCCTTACGCCATTCGATCCCCAGAAGCCCCTTTTGTGGGTGGTGGATGCATCGGATTTCGGGATCGGTGCTGTGCTTGCGCACAAAGATGGCTCGCCCGATCGCCCTATTGTCTTTTGCTCTCGTCTGCGCAAAGAAATTATTCACAGATCGAGATAGAAGCATTGCCTCTCGTATTTGGTGTTACAAAATTTCATGACTTTTTGTATGGTCGTCACTTTACCATAATCACAGACCACAAACCTTTGACATCGCTTTTTCATCCGAAGAAGCCTGTACCTCCTCGTACAGCGCAGAAATTCATTTGCTGGTCTATTTCCCTCTCGCAGTACCGCCACGATATCTCGTATCGATCCACTGCTAAGCACGGAAACACCGATGCGTTGTCACGTTTGCCTGTTGCTGAGGATAGGGCATTCGATTCCTCTGAACTTGCTTGCATGTTCATTTATTCGGAAACCGATGACGTGGTCGAATCGTTTCCGATTTATTTTCGTCGTGCCGACCCTGTCCTTGCTACCGTTCTGCGTTTTGTTGCTACGCAATGGGCCTTGTCAAAGTCACGGATCGGGGACACGTTGGTTTACCGATTTTTTGCTCACAAGGAGAAACTTTTTGTTCGACGTGGTGTTTTGCTTTTGCGTTCTGATAATGATCAGTCCAGGGTCGTGGTCCCACGTTCGTTACAGTCCTCTGTCTTAATGCTTCTCCACCAAGGACATTGGGGTATAGTGAGATCGAAACAACTTGCTCATCACTGTACTTGGTTCGGAATCGATGCCGCGATTACGAATATGTGCTCTTCTTGCATGGTGTGTGCCGAACAACAATCAGCACTGAGGCGGAAGTTCTTTGCATGGCCGAAAGCCACTTTCCCTTGGCAACGCTTACACATCGATTTTGCTGGTCCATTCTGGAATTCTCGATGGTTGGTTGTGATCGATTCATTCAGTAATTTTCCTTTTGTTGTCTGAATGTCTTCCACGACATCATCTGCCACCATCCAAGCGTAATCTGCTATCTTTTGCATTGAAGGTCTTCCACAGACAATTGTTTCCGACAATGGCTCACAATTCATGTCCGCAGAATTTAATTCACTCTGAAAGGCCAATGGTTTTCAACATCTGACGTTGGCTCCATTGTCGCCACAGTCAAACGGTGCCGCTGAACGATTGGTCCGGACTTTCTAGTCACAGATGTTGAAGTTGAAAGAGTCGCATTCTCGGAAGGACGCGTTATTGCTCTTTTTGTCCTCGTATCGCTCTCATCCCCGAGATGGTCGCTCGCCGGCTGAGTTGCTCCATGGTCGACATCATCGAACCTTGATGTCGTTGCTACATCCGCCGTATCAGGTGCCTGTGCAGCGGCAGACACCTGGTTTTGCCACTATCGAGGTTCACGGCGTTGGCTCACAGGGCGCATTCTTAGCTGCCTCGGACGCGCTATGTATCTGGTTTTGGGGGCCTCTGGTGACGTGCGCCGGCAGCTCAATCACCTGCGACTCTGTCGTCGCACGTGATCTGGCGCTCGCCGTCTGCTTTCAGCGACGGTGCCTTCCGGTCAGCGCCCTGGGGACCCATCTACTGGCTCGCTTCAGCCCCAGGTGTTACCGACGCTGCCTTCCATTTTGCCCCATGGCGACGCGCCACCGCCGCCGCCTGTTTTCCCGTCGGCGACGCGTCGCTGCAGCCGTCGGGTGCCCCCCTGGGTTACGTGACGCCGATCGCTCCCCGGGACCAGTTGTCCTCCGAAATGGAACTCTTGCCCGCTCCAGACTATATGTCGCCTTCGCCCGTCGGGTGCCCCGGCCCGATGGAGGTCGACCCTTCGACCCCTCCTGTCTCTCTAAGGGCACATAGATCGCTATTGGCGTGCACCCTGGAGGAGGTTTTCAGGCGTTCCCTAGCTCCCCGCGGTCCGAATGGCAGGGTGCTGGTGGCACTGCCTCGTCTGTTGTTAGGCTCCCCACGTCGTCGCATACGTCAACATGGGGTCCTCCCCACGGCGGGCAGAGGCCTTATACCACAACCGTTCGCCGATTTTCGGGGGAGGAATGTGGTGTCACGGCCAGACACCACACTTGCTAGGTGGTAGCCTTTAAATCAGCCGTGGCCCGTTAGTATACGTCGGACCCGAGTGTTACAACTGTCAGTGATTGCAGACCGAGCGCCGCAACATGGCAGGTCTAGTCTAGAGACTCCCAGGCACTCGCCCCAGTTGTACAGCCGATTTTGGTAGTGATGGTTCACTGACTACAGACGCTCTCATTTCCAGAGACGACAGTTTAGCATAGCCTTCAGCTACGTTATTTGCTACGACCTAGCAAGGCGCCATATTCAGTTACTATTGATATTGATATTGTGAATCATGTACCCGTCAAGAGCGACGTTCATCATTAATGGATTAAAGTTAAGTATCAAACCAGGTACGTCCACTTTCTGAATTCTAATTTCCTTGTCATGTTCCAGACCTCACGTCAGTATAGTTCTTCCCTCCTCACGCCAGCCTGCGTGAGCTAAAGCGCGTGTATTTCGGCCTCCTCTAGTAACACGGTGTTGGCTCTTCTGCCAACACAGCATGCAGAACGGACACTTTAGTTACAAAATGAGAGAAAGAGATGCCAATATCGTCAACATCATCGTTCTACTTATGATACATCTATTCTTAATTTTGTATACAGTTTGCCTGCAAAACACAATTCAGTTACTTCGTTTTTATTAAGGGAGGTACATCTGTCAAAAATTGGCTGTGTCTCAAATATTTACCTGAATTGCAACAACCTACTGTTTGCAATAGACGATATTCTAGAAAGTGGGGAAGATAATCGTTCACTTCTCATGTTTCTATTATGTATGAAGCAAGTCAAAGCTCAGCGTGTTCTAATGTATGAAATTTATTTTGTAATAAAATATATATCTTTAGTACCTTTTTGCCTTCATTCCCTTTGTAATGTACACTCCTGGAAATGGAAAAAAGAACACATTGACACCGGTGTGTCAGACCCACCATACTTGCTCCGGACACTGCGAGAGGGCTGTACAAGCAATGCTCACACGCACGGCACAGCGGACACACCAGGAACCGCGGTGTTGGCCGTCGAATGGCGCTAGCTGCGCAGCATTTGTGCACCGCCGCCGTCAGTGTCAGCCAGTTTGCCGTGGTATACGGAGCTCCATCGCAGTCTTTAACACTGGTAGCATGCCGATACAGCGTGGACCTGAACCGTATGTGCAGTTGACGGACTTTGAGCGAGGGCGTATAGTGGGCATGCGGGAGGCCAGGTGGACGTACCGCCGAATTGCTCAACACGTGGGGCGTGAGGTCTCCACAGTACATCGATGTTGTCGCCAGTGGTCGGCGGAAGGTGCACGTGCCCGTCGACCTGGGACCGGACCGCAGCGACGCACGGATGCACGCCAAGACCGTAGGATCCTACGCAGTGCCGTAGGGGGCCGCACCGCCACTTCCCAGCAAATTAGGGACACTGTTGCTCCTGGGGTATCGGCGAGGACCATTCGCAACCGTCTCCATGAAGCTTGGCTACGGTCCCGCACACCGTTAGGCCGTCTTCCGCTCACGCCCCAACATCGTGCAGCCCGCCTCCAGTGGTGTCGCGACAGGCGTGAATGGAGGGACGAATGGAGACGTGTCGTCTTCAGCGATGAGAGTCGCTTCTGCCTTGGTGCCAATGATGGTCGTATGCGTGTTTGGCGCCGTGCAGGTGAGCGCCACAATCAGGACTGCATACGACCGAGGCACACAGGGCCAACACCCGGCATCATGGTGTGGGAAGCGATCTCCTACACTGGCCGTACACCACTGGTGATCGTCGAGGGGACACTGAATAGTGCACGGTACATCCAAACCGTCATCGAACCCATCGTTCTACCATTCCTAGACTGGCAAGGGAACTTGCTGTTCCAACAGGACAATGCACGTCCGCATGTATCCCGTGCCACCCAACGTGCTCTAGAAGGTGTAAGTCAACTACCCTGGCCAGCAAGATCTCCGGATCTGTCCCCCATTGAGCATGTTTGGGACTGGATGAAGCGTCGTCTCACGCGGTCTGCACGTCCAGCACGAACGCTGGTCCAACTGAGGCGCCAGGTGGAAATGGCATGGCAAGCCGTTCCACAGGACTACATCCAGCATCTCTACGATCGTCTCCATGGGAGAATCGCAGCCTGCATTGCTGCGAAAGGTGGATATACACTGTACTAGTGCCGATATTGTGCATGCTCTGTTGCCTGTGTCTATGTGCCTGTGGTTCTGTCAGTGTGAGCATGTGATGTAACTGACCCCAGGAATGTGTCAATAAAGTTTCCACTTCCTGGGACAATGAATTCACGGTGTTCTTATTTCAATTTCCAGGAGTGTATTGCATGTCAGTAAAGTAAGCAATATTCTAATTATGAGGCAGATGTGGAAATAATGTGTTGATGTTATACAACCGCACACTACAGATGAAATTTAATGACGAGATAGAGGTGTAAAGAGGGAGAGAGAGAGAGAGAGAGATGAAATGTACTGTTATGTAGAGTAAAAAAAATTACAGAAGTGGAACATTATCCAGTGTGTGTGTGTGTGTGTGTGTGTGTGTGTGTGTGTGTGTGTGTGTGTGTTTGTGAACATTTTATTGGGAGAATGATGTCTTTGAACTTGACATCAGTTGTTTCAGATATCTTTAAACATCACGCCAGTTCAAGTGACGTTAACGGAATATTTTTGGAAGTACTGCATACTTGACGCCAACTCAACTAAAGCTTTCGTAAGTTCACAGAATTCTGAATGATTGCTCCATATTAATACTACACTTATGAAACACAACAGTATGAATGATATCAACTACTGGATGGATTTTAATCAAACTTGGTCCGCATATTCGTTACTGTCAGGCAGCAATCGCTGTTGGGGTAAGAACCGTGTACCTACCAGAGGGCAGGAGATATGATGTCATAAATAATCCAGTGGGTGAGAGACTGCTACATTATGCGTGACGCTTAAATTTATTCCTTCTGTGCTACTGGTTCTGTTCGCAGTAAATTCCTTATAAAGTAACCACATATGCCGATAAATGCATGTATAAAGTTGTAGCATGGTACTGCACATGGTTCAGGAGGTATTAGGTCATAAACAATGACTTGAGAGAAAAATTGTCGCAATGTGCATGACGTTCAAACTTATTACTTCTTTCTTACTAACTTTATTCACAGCTCATATAGTGGACTGTATTCACATACGCTACTGAATGTATGTATAAAATTATATGATTCTATGACACAAAGGTAGAACATATGACGCCATGAACACTGATATGCGTGTATAAAGGTCGCATTATGTGTGAAGTTTTAATAAATTTATTCTTTACTACTAAGCAACTGTGGAGCCGAGTCACTTGAAGGATATCACTGACACCTGGCAATTCTTTTGACAGCTTTCAGCTGTGAAGTGCAAACGGCTGTAGGCAAAAACAACAGCTTTCTATAGAGCTATGATGAGGTGTTGGCATATAGACATTTAAAAAACTGCGTTAGACCAATACCATCTAGAGTCAAGGCCAAACAACCGTACCGTGACGTCACAGCCAAGCGGGGATGGCAATATAAAGCAGCCAACACCCGTTCACAAAAATTGTGCTTTTTGAGTCACTACTCGAATGAGGTTAGTTAACTGAGAAAATACACATAGTTGTTTATGTGGAAATGTGGTAAAACCAATTAAGAATGCATAACTGCGATTAATTTCGTGCATAGCAAATACAAAATAATTAAAAAATTTGTAAAACAAAAGTGCGCTATTTTCATGCGTGTGGATTATTAGGAACATCTGGGGCATTTTTAAATGGTGCCTACAGTAGTTGCTTACTAAAAGATTCACATATTTCCAAGTAATATTGTCGTACAATGACACTGAGGCAGTCACATCACAGTCGGTCGTATTCAGACAATTATTTGTTTCCAACAGAGCATCAAGAACAAATTCAGTGACTATAATTTTGTTTAATGAAACTCCTTTTGAACAGATCTCCACTTTCAAATGATTATGAAGCACAATGTGCACTCAGTAATGGGACTACACTGATAGATCGATACACGTAGAAATAACACAGTCTTCACTTAATTGTTCTATAAAACCGCTACATCAACGTCATCTTTCAGTGCCTGGATGCTGTTATACGAAATACTATTGAAATACTCATTACGGTTGGTTAAGGAGATTGGCTGAGAGATGGAGTGGAGCAGATAGACAGAGGAGGCAGGGAAGCAGGAGAGAGACAGAGAGACGGGGAAAGGACATGGACTAAGAGAAGACTGGAAGAAATACATACCCGTGTAATGCTAGGTGCTCAGCTTAACGTCTTTGAACATGTAAATATTATGCAAATGTCTTTGAAGATAATGGCAATTCAAGTGAAGCTTCTCTGTTTTCGGAAATACTGCTAATCTTCGAACTTGATTCAAGTAACTGACTGCCTCATTTTAGTACTATAGTGTGATTGGCTGGGGAGTTGATGGAGGAGTGGGATTATGGTTGAGGGAGGGGAAAGTAAGAGTAGGGGCTTGACTTGTCACATGATGATGTGATGAAGATGATGATTGAGGTCAGTGATCACGGGCGAGAATTTACTGCTATCCTGCACTGCGAATTCATTGTGCCTGCACATATGCAAAGCTAAGGCATACACACTTGAGATAAAACGCATGCAATGTAGACCAGTACCAATTGCTTCCTTGTAGCCTCTGATTAGGTCTGCAGCATTAGAAGTGGAAATTATGGGCACATAAACTTGTTTTAGATCATAACTTAACACTCTTATTACAAATTATGTTCAGATGGTGATACGCAGCAGTCAGTTGCTGGACTGGCGTGTCTTAAGTAACAGTCATAATTTGATTTATAATCATTACTATCCAAACTTAGTTTCCATCACCTAGTAGTGAGTTAACGATCGTAATGAGTAACATCAGTGACTGCCAGAAGAATCTGTCTACCACTATATCAATTTCCTACTTTCCTTATTAGGGTCTTGCGTGTAATTTTTGCTGTCGCTCAGTTGAGTTCTCGGTGGGCCAAGCCGAACAGCCCAGGCCAATGGCTCAATGTTATGCACGATTCCCCCCGGAGTTGTGGGCCTGACCTTTTAGAGCAGATTGCAAGCTAGAACGACCACTTGCGACAGATGTGGAACGCCGAAGCCACGATTGTCAGGGATGGCGATAGCTGGAGCCTTACTGCCGGTTTCACATAATGCTTTCCACAATGTGGGTGCAGGACTGCATTCACAGAAGTACTTAATCTGGCATGACTAACGCCTGCACTCGCAGAGAATCGCAGTGTTTGCTAGGAGGGGCATCTGGGCAAAGAAAACTTCAAAGAAACTTCGTTGTGGGCTGAGAAGTCGCGTTCCGAGAAGACTACGGTTCAAATGGCTCTGAGCACTATGGGACTCAACATCTGAGGTCATTATTCCCCTAGAACTTAGAACTACTTAAACCTAAATAACCTAAGGACATCACTCACATCCATGCCCGAAGCAGGATTCGAATCTGCGGTCGTAGCGGTCGCGCAGTTCCAGACTGAAGCGCCTAGAACCGCTCGGTCACAGATGCCGGCGCGAGAATACTATGGGATGGGAAAAAGTGTTAGATAAAGGTATTTGTGTGCCATCGGAAGCAGCTGGCCTGCTTTGTGAACAGAAATCCCTTCCACTTCGAAGAGGCAAAGGTCACCACTTTACGTTAGGTGGATGACATCGCCCCTGATGAGTTGGAAGAAGCCTCCTTGTTGGGTAGCCTCAATAAACGGCATTGCAGGGAGAAGCAGGACACACGATTTTTCGAGAAGTGCATGCATGAAGGTGACCATTAGCTAAAACATCGAAGCGGTCTGATATATTACGACTGGTTAATATTGCAAAATTTTCATAAGGGAAGGAGATTTTTCACTTGGAAACAATATATCATTGATCAGCACTTAGGAGTTTCATTCTTAAAGCTGCTCAAGAATTGTGCATATTTGTAGAGTGAAGAACGAACTTACAGATCAATACAGAGTACACTTCTGTGTGACGTAAGGTAGAGCACACTTTGGTTCAAGGAGCAGTAGTGTAGACTTCAACGTGGAACGTGGTGTAGGAAACTTCTGGTAGAGGCACGGTAGAAAATGCTTCACTTAGATACATCTTGATACTGGAGGCAGAGCTGCTGTGTTGCAGTTTGCGGCATGTTCTGACGTCCACTGCGCTTCACGCATCGGGGGACAGGGTGAAAGGTTGCGGCTTAGGCGAGCAGGGCACGAGAAGGAACGTGCTTCTGTAAATATAGTGTTGGGAGTAATCTAATCACAGTATCAAATACTTTCATGAATAACTGGAGTAACTGGAAACTCATTACGGCTCAATAGAAAATGCTAGTTACATGTGTAATTCTGCCAAATTCGAGCAAATTCAGGTGTTCAGGTGAGCCGTAGTTGTGTCCGGCTCCTCGAAAAGCGCGCCAGGCGGAGTGCTTTCGCTTCGCGTCTAGTGTTTGCAGTGACGCTTTCGGTTTGCCTCGCTGTTTGGACCGCTACCGCCCTCTGGCGGGAGGTGGAGCAAGTGTACGGTCGCGTGACGATCGAGGAGTACCTACTGGGCGGTGACCGAGAGAGGTGGTGGCGCGAGCGGTGTCCTGTTGTTGGGGGTCGTCAACTGCTCGCCACGTGCTTTGGCCGACCTCTTTGCTGTCAGAGGCTGAGTCTGCCTTACCCGCATGTACGTGGCTTATGAAGCTTAGAAGCCGTGGTGCAGGAGATCAGCGCGTGGGACAGTATGTCTTGTTATCGGCAGTTGAAGCCACTGGCAGCAGTTGGCTCTGACGAGCAAGTGCAACGTGTTCCCGGCGCTGTGGTGGAGTGTGAGAACCTGAGTACTGTTTTTATGTAACAGCTTTCTCCAGTTCTAGTAGTGAAGTGTATGAGTTTCTTCACCAGTGGTTTTGTTGGGGTCTTCGCACCACAGTTTTCGTTTGCCTGTCCGCGGGAATGTGGTAAGTGCTTCTTGGTCGGGCCGTTTCATTCATACCTTGATTGGGTTATTTAGGTTCGGTGTCGTGTGTCTCGGTGATTCAGAGTCTGTGCAGGCACCGCCCTTGCTACATCTTCTAGTTTTGGGAAACTCGGGGCTGTAATGCAAGTTTTGGGGCTGATCTGCTGTGGTCCTGTAGACCACCAATAAGTATTCCGACTATTGTGGTCTGGGCCCCTTAAGACGTGTCACTCCCTCACCGAGGTAAGGAAATTTTTTTGGGGGGAACTGCCTTTAATGTGAAGGTTTGTGTGCTGGCTTATTTACATTTATCTTGTAACAACTGACAGGTGTAATATAAGTTATTTAATTGGCACGAGACAACTATTTTAACTTTAATACAAACTTTCTACTTAAAGGGATTTTTTTTAGGAATTTTTCTCTTACATATTTAAACTCTTATTATTGGGAAGTTGCTAACGTCATACCTTGCAATATCCTTTACATAGAGTGAGTCTGGGGCGGAAAGCATGGCAGAACGGAGATTGCGGCCGCACTCTGAGGCGACAAGAGAAGAGTTGTTGTGCACGGCCGAGAAGGGAGCGTTGAGCAAGGCGGCAGTCAGCATCGCTTTCCGGGGGACAGAGAGTTGCGGCAGTCCAGCGAGCAGACACCAGCTCCGGGGGCAGTGCTCCGGTTTGTGGACGTGACGTGGGTCGTATTTTGGCGCAGTATAGTTTTCTTGGTACGCATCTGCTGCTCCCTTTATGCCCACGTGTGTTGTTCTGTCCGTATGTGCGTTGAAAAGGTTACGCTCCGGCTGGAACAATGGCTTGTGCTTTACGTTCATGCACCCTGACTCATTTGTTTTGCTGCAGACAGCTGTAATTTGCGATTTTTTTTTCGTCGCGATTGTCTTAGCCCGGTGGTGCCTAGTGTCCGAGAACAAGACAGCTAACGTGTGACCTGTTTTGGGTTTTGGAGTCCTGTTTGGGCAACCTAGTTATCATGCACACAAATCTACTGCTGCCGAGTGAGGTTAGCCCTAATCTTGTGAAACTAAGCTTTCAGTGACTGGCTCGTCTGCAAATTAATTAATTTAACCTTTGTGGTGGTTTTTTTTTTTCAATGGTGAATTTCTTGTCATTCATTTGTGTATGTTTCGCCGTTAATGATAACTGTAAGATAGGAAGGTCTTGAAGGGCCTGCGTATCGTGACTGTATTTTGGCTACTGTTTAATTTGATTTCTTGTTTATCGGTCTGGTGAAAACTTATGCCAAGTTTACTTATTTCCGCCTGTGGTCCGGAAGTTGGTTTGAAGGTAAATCCGTGGGTAAATCTTTACTGGACCTAACTGTTAACTGATCTTGCGTTGAACTAATGCCATTATTAAATCGTTTCTTGTGTGCTATAAATTGTATTACGATAGATAAGGAGACAGGGCACATTCTGTGGTCGAGGGGTAGGCACGGTTGCTGCTTTGCGCGTGGCGTCTTGTCGCTCGTTATCATTTCCCGCGTTAGTACGGGCGGCGTGAAATTTGATTGCTCGCGTTTGTGTGGCCGCTAGTCAGCTGTGCCTACGCCCGCTTCAGGGTGTGCCGTTTTTCGTAAGACGTACGCCGACTTTGTCACTGTTACTCCTGTGTTGTTGTCGCTCGCTTACCGAAACGTTAGTCTGTTTTAGCACGGTGACCACTGGGCCGTGACGATGTCGGTTGATGACCAGTGTTGGGGCGGTCGCCCGCTCTGAGTGGCTTCGGCCGCTTGGACTTGGCAGTTACCTTCTGGTTAAACAGATCAGACTTGTTTATTTGCAGTAAATTCCCAAGTAGTTTGTGAGGAAAGTTGTAACTGAGCTTTTTATGATTTTACACAATTCAAGCATTTTGGTAAGGCATTTTCCTATCTATGTTTTATTTAGATGAGAATTCTTTATTGGGGTTATTCACCTGTTGAAGCTTAACATAAAATTTGTAACTTAGCTTTCATGATTTTATTTAATTTAAGCATTCTTGTAAAGCAGTCCTTTATCTACGTTTTATTGATTGGTTATTCTTTATTGGTGTTATTCACTGGTTGAAGGTTAACATATGTTTGTAACGAAGTTTATGTCCTTGCTTAATTGAGATTTGTTAAGAGCCTTTATTGCTGGAAGATCATTAAGGCTTGGGTTCTTGTAATTGTGAATACTGTTGTCTACGTTGTGGGCTACCCTTCCACTTCCAAAGCCAAGCTGTCCTATCTACCAGTACATAGAGAAAATTTGCCAGCTATTTAAAAGAGTTTTTTTTTTTAAATTGTTGTCTCATACATAAAATCTTATTATTGGGAAGTTGTTAACGCCATACCTTGCAATCTCCTTTTCATAAAGAAAATTTGCCACCTATTGGAAATTGTTTTTGAAATTGTTTTTTTAAAAAAATGCCAGACTTAAAAATTATTATTGAGAAAGTCTTTTAAAATAAAATGGTTTCTTTAGCAGTGTGTGTTATTTCACCAGCACCTCCTGGCCCCTACATCCACGATAACGTTTTGGTATAACCTGTATACTTGAGTTGTTGTTTGTGAACCGCCCTATTTGATGGTTCACAGGTGTGTCGATGTACTTATTTTTGTAGTGAAGTACTCGTGTTACCGCCCAACACTCGCACTCTTACCACTTTGTCGAGGTGCGACCGCAGCCGCTCCCGCAGCGGCACGCCCTTCTTGTCCCTGACGAGCACGTAGACCGTGGAGACGCGGGGACAGGAGCGCAGCAGCTTCTCGAGTACGAGGCTGCCGACGAAGCCGGTGGCGCCCGTGAGGAAGACCGCCGCGCCGTCGTAGAAGGCGGCGACGCGGCTGCGCCGGTCCAGCACTCCAGGCGGCCACCAGTCCGCGGGCAACTCCTCCAGCTCCCTCTGCTCGTCCTCGGGCGTCATCACGCGGGGGTGCAGCTCGCAGCACGGCATCCTGCCTCTCCACTGCTCTGCACTCGTAACATCATGAACCAACATGTTCAAAATGTCATCCACATCTACACTACTGGCCATTAAAAATGTTACACTAATAAGATGAAGTGCTACAGACGCGAAATTTAACCTACAGGAAGAAGATGCTGTGATATGAAAATGATTAGTTTTTCAGAGCATTCACACAAGCTTGGCGCCGGTGGCTACACCTACAACGTGCTGACATGTGGGAAAGTTTCCAAACGATTTCTCATACACAAACAGCAATTGACCGGCGTTGCCTGGTGAAACGTTGTTGTGATGCCTCGAGTGAGGAGGAGAAATGCGTACCATCACGTTTCCGACTTTGATAAAGGTCGGATTGTAACCTATCGCGATTGCGGTTTATCGTATCGCGACATTGATCCTCGCGTTGGCCGACATCCAATGACTGTTAGCGGAATATGGAATCGGTGCGTTCAGGGGGGTAATACGGAACGCCGTGCTGGATCCAAACGGCCTCATATCACTAGCAGTCGAGATGACAGGCATCTCATCCGCATGACTGTAAGGGATCGTGTAGCCACATCTCGACCCCTGTGTCAACAGACAACAGACAACAACCATCGGCACGAACAGTTCGACGACGTTAGCAGCAGCATCGACTATCAGCTCGAAGACCATCACTGCGATTACCCTGGACGCTGCATCACAGACAGGAGCGCCTGCGATGGTGTACTCAACGTCGAACCTGGGTGCACGAATGGCAAAACGTCATTTTTTCGGATGAATCTGTTTACAGCATCCTGATGGTCGTATCCGTATTTAGCGACATCGCGGTGAACGCACATTGGAAGCGTGTATTCGTCCGCCGAACTGGCGTATCACCCGGCGTGATGGTTTGGGGTGCCATTGGTTATACGTCTCGGTCACCTCTTATTCGCACTGATGGGACTTTGAACAGTGGACATTACATTTCAGATCTGTTACGACCCGTGGCTCTATCCTTCATTCAACCCCTGTGAAACCCTACATTTCAGCACGATAATGCACGTCCGCATGTTGCAGGTCCTGCACTGCCCTTTCTGGATACAGAAAATCTTCGACTGCTGCCCTGGCCAGCACATTCTCCAGATCTCACGAATTGAAAAAGTCTAGGCAATGGTGGCCGACCAACTGGCTCGTCACAATACGCCAGTCACTACTCTTGACGAACTGTGATATCGTGTTGAAGCTGCATGGGCAGCTGTACCTGTACACGCCATCCAAGCTCTGTTTGACTCAATGCCCAGGCGTATCAAGGCCGTTGTTACGGCCAGAGGTGCTTGTTCTGGGTACTGATTTCTCAGGATCTAAGCACCCAAATTGCGTGAAAATTTAATCACATGTCAGTTCTAGTATAATATATTTGTTTAATGAATACCCGTTTATCATCTGCATTTCTTCTTGGTGTAGCAATTTTAATGGCCAGTAGTGTATATTTACACCCTCAACATCAGCTCCCGAGATATCTCTAATTCGGTGTTCCGTTCTTTCTTGGGAGAATATTCTATACATTACGACTCAAAAGCGCATGACGCTTGTATAATATTTATTATTTTACCAACGACATGACATAGTTACAATGTGCAATATAAAGTCTTAATAGGTTCAAATGACTGTGACCACTATGGGACTTAACTTCTGAGGTCATCAGTCCCCTAGAACTTAGAACTACTTGAACTTAACTAACCAGAGGACATCACACACATCCATGCCCGACGCTTGATTCGAACCTGCGACCGTAGAAGACTGTAGCACCTAGAACTGCTCGGACACACCGGCCGCCTATAAAGTCTTACGTATCAACCAAATAGGAAGGCGAGATACCTTTAAATAATGGAAGCTGATAATCATCAGCAGACATAAAAGTTTTCTATCATACGCGTCGTAATGTACAAAACTATAGTTTCGGCCACGGTTACAGTGACCTTCTTCTCGGTTTGTTATACTGTGACATTGGTTACCCCACTATAGTTTGGACATTATGACGTGGTACGATAGTCAGAAAACTTTTATGTCAACCGACTCTGGCCTCGGAAGGCTGGGTAGTCATATTTAATAACCATCTGCCCATTAGACCATGATAAGTACCGAGTGATTGGACACGGTTCCCTTCCTCGCCACATACAAGTTCAAACACTGCTAATAATGCCATCCAAATCACTTTGTGGGTTACCCCTCCTACTAACATACCCCGTAGTTCCTTTACATTAGTTACTGTAGTTTCACATTCCACGTTAAAAAAATTGCCGTGTGTAGTTACACTTCTCTCACTTACGTATTTAGTCACACTCGTAATATATTATGTTTGTAAAACTGGACCTGTTAAGGACATTATTATCTTGTTCAGTCAAACAGCAATATGTCACCAAAGTTTGTTACATGTCGTTAAATTTATCTTCCCTCTGAGAACGAGTATGGATTACTTAATGCGTCACACACTTCAGATAAGCTAAACAGTTGTACGTCGAATTTTTGTCGAAATATTTACACTTGTCTTAGTCGTAAATTAAACATCAACAACTGTCATGTTTGCAAACCAGTTCAAATACGAAGTACTTGCGTTGATTTAAAATGTACTTAGATGCTGCTATACTGTGGCTACAGATATATTTGCTTTCATTGAAGCGTATCTACAGACGATACCATTCTGTGAGCATGGGAATGAAAATATGGTCGATCACAGTCACTTCCTCTTAATTGCCTCCTTTTAAAAACGGAGCAAAAGGCGCCATGTGAGAATCTAACTAAGACAAAGGTACTTCTTCGCACGTCCAGCAAACGTCTATTGAAATCAATATGTATCTCATCTGATATAGTGGAAAAATATCTTAGAACAAAGTATTTGATACACTTTCTATATATTCACACTAAGAACATATACATAGTAAATAATTCAAAAACAGTTAATCAGATAGATTCGTAAAAATTACTATTTTTTGCATTTATATTGGGATACAATACGACAGATGTAATTTATCGCTTATCACCACAAACCTTCCCCATGAACTATGGACCTTGCCGTTGGTGGGGAGGCTTGTGTGCCTCAGCGATACAGATGGCCGTACCGTAGGTGCAACCACAACGGAGGGGTATCTGTTGAGAGGCCAGACAAACGTGTGGTTCCTGAGGAGGGGCAGCAGCCTTTTCAGTAGTTGCAGGGGCAACAGTCTGGATGATTGACTGACTTGGACTTGCAACATTAACCAAAACGGCCTTGCTGTGCTGGTATTGCGAACGGCTGAAAGCAAGGGGAAACTACTGCCGTAATTTTTCCCGAGGGCATGCAGCTTTACTGTATGGATAAATGATGATGGCGTCCTCTTGGGTAAAATATTCCGGAGGTAAAATAGTCCCCCATCCGGATCTCCGGGCGGGGACTACTCAAGAGGACGTCGTTATCAGGAAAAAGAAAACTGGCGTTCTAAGGATCGGATCGTGGAACGTCAGATCCCTTAATCGGGCAGGTAGATTAGAAAATTTAAAATGGGAAATGGATAGGTTAAAGTTAGATATAGTGGGAATTAGCGAAATTCGGTGGCAGGAGGAACAAGACTTTTGGTCAGGTGAATACAGGGTCATAAACACAAAATCAAATAGGGGTAATGCAGGAGTAGGTTTAATAATGAATAAAAAATAGGTTTGCGGGTAAGCTACTACATACAGCATAGTGAACGCATTATTGTGGCCAAGATAGACACGAAGCTCACGCCTACTACAGATGTACAAGTTTATATGCCAACTAGCTCTGCAGATGATGAAGAAATTGAAGAAATGTATGATGAGATAAAATAAATTATTCAGGTAGTGAAGGGAGACGAAAATTTAATAGTCATGGGTGACTGGAATTCGAGAGTAGGAAAAGGGAGAGAAGGAAACATAGTAGGAGAATATGGATTGGGGCTAAGAAATGAAAGAGGAAGCCGTCTGGTAGAGTTTTGCACAGAGCATAACTTAATCATAGCTAACACTTGGTTCAAGAATCATGAAAGAAGGTTGTATACGTGGAAAGATCCTGGAGATACTAGAAGGTATCAGATAGATTATATAATGGTAATACAGAGATTTAGGAACCAGGTTTTAAATTGTAAGATATTTCCGGGGGCAGATGTGGACTCCGAGCACAATCTCTTGGTTATGAACTGTAGATTAAAACTGAAGTAACTGCAAAAAGGTGGGAATTTAAGGAGATGGGACCTGGATAAACTGAAAGAACCAGAGGTTGTACAGTGTTTCAGGGAGAGCATAAGGGAACAATTGACAGGAATGGGGGAAAGAAGTACAGTAGAAGAAGAATGGGTAGCTCTGAGGGATGAAGTAGTGAAGGCAGCAGAGGATCAAGTAGGTAAAAAGACGAGGGCTAGTAGAACTCCTTGGTTAACAGAAGAAATATTGAACGTAATTGATGAAAGGAGAAAATATAAAAATGCAGTAAATGAAGCAGGCAAAAAGGAATACAGACGTCTCAAAAATGAGGTCGACAGGAAGTGGAAAATGGCTAAGCAGGGATGGCTAGAGGACAAATGTAAGGATATAGAGGCTTATCTGACTAGGGGTAAGATAGATACTGCCTACAGGAATATTAAAGAGACCTTTGGAGAAAAGATAACCACTTGTACGAATATCAAGAGCTCAGATGGAAACCCAGTTCTAAGCAAAGAAGGGAAAGCAGAAAGATGGAAGGAGTATATAGAAGGTCTATACAAGGGCGATGTACTTCAGGACAATATTATGGAAATGGAAGAGGATGTAGATGAAGATGAAATGGGAGATACGATACTGCGTTAAGACTTGACAGAGCACTGAAAGACCTGAGTCGAAACAAGGCCCCGGGAGTTGACAGCATTCCATTAGAACTACTGACGGCCTTGGGAGAGCCAGTCCTAACAAAACTCTACCATCTGGTGAGCAAGATGTATGAGATAGGCGAAATACCTTCAGACTTCAAGAAGAATATAATAATTCCAATCCCAAAGAAAGCACGTGTTGACAGATGTAAAAATTACCGACCTCGGGGAAGATCAGTTTGGATTCCGTAGAAATGTTGAAACACGTGAGGCAATACTGACCTTACGACTTACCTTACAAGAAAGATTAAGGAAAGGCAAACCTACGTTTCTAGCATTTGTAGACTTAGAGAAAGGTTTTGACGATGTTGATTGGAATACTCTCTTTCAAATTCTAAAAGTGGCAGGGGTAAAATACAGGGAGCGAAAGGCTATTTACAATCTGTACAGAAACCAGATGGCAGTTATAAGAGTCGAGGGGCATGAAAGGAAAGCAGTGGTTGGGAATTGAGTGAGACAGGGTTGTAGCCTCTCCCCGATGTTTTTCAATCTGTATATTGAGCAAGCAATAAAGGAAACAAAAGAAAAACTCGGAGTAGGTATAAAAATCCATGGAGAAGAAATTAAAACTTTGAGGTTCGCCGATGACATATTAGTTCTGTCAGAGACAGCAAAGGGCTTGGAAGAGCAGTTGAAAGGAATGGACAGTATTTTGAAAGGAGGATATAAGATGAACATCAACAAACGCAAAACGATGATAATAGAATGTCGTCGAATTAAGTATGGTGATGCTGAGGGAATTAAATTAGGAAATGGGACACTTAAAGTAGTAAAGCAGTTTTGCTGTTTGGGGAGCAAAATGATTGATGATGGTCGAAGTAGAGAGGATATAAAATGTAGACTGGCAATGGCAAGGAATGCGTTCCTGAAGAAGAGAAATTTGTTAACATCGAGTATAGATTTGTCAGGAAGTCGTTTCTGGAAGTATTTGTTTGGAGTATAGCCATGTATGGAAGTGAAACAAGGACGATAAATAGTTTGGACAAGAAGAGAATAGAAGCTATCGAAATGTGGTACTACAGAAGAATGCTGAAGATTAGATGGGTAGAACACGTAACTAATGATGAAGTATTGAATAGAATTGGGGAGAAGAGGAGTTTGTGGCACAACTTGACAAGAAGAAGGGACCGGTTGGTAGGACATGCTCTGACACATCAAGGGATCACAAATTTAACATTGAAGGGCAGCGTGGAGGGTAAAAACCGTAGAGGGAGACCAAGAGATGAATACACTAAGCAGATTCAGAAGGATGTGGGTTGCAGTAAGTACTGGGAGATGAAGAAGCTTGCAGAGGATAGGGTAGCATGGAGAGCTGCATCAAACCAGTCTCAGGACTGAAGACCACAACAACAACAACATCAGGACTAACTCAAATATTAATATTTGTTGATATTGGGTGACGTTTGTGGCGCCTTAATTAAATTCTTGGAACAGAAATATAATTTATACTGGATATTCCGAATCAGATAATACTTATGTTCTAAGTATAGTGAGCTATAATAATTCAAGTGTTCTCTGTAACAATGTAAACAGAAGACCGCTATATAGTTCTTTATTTTTCTTAGAACCTCCATCAAGTAACTGCTAACTTATTTCCTAGTATAATTTATTATTGTCGGTGTTTTTCTGTGTTCTTTTGCAAACAGATGCATTGAAGATGGTTGCATGGTCACAGGATCTAAAATAAGAGATGTAGTTCTCTTCATTCGTGTCTAAGATATGAGCAGCAGCAAATGTTCAACAATGTACGATGCTTATATTATGTTATCTTTGTTGTTTGTGTGTCTGTTTCCTTCTTTTGGTTGTCTGGAGAGCCGGAAAGAAAAAATATATCTAATGTAAAGAAGCATTCATTTGGCCGTTGTTACTCTACTGCCCTATTGCGACTTGTTTAAATGGAAATGCCATAGCTCTGAAAGAACATTACTGTATTAAGATCTATAACTGTAGCGAGCTATACGTAATGATTCATACTCATTCAGAGCATGGTACTATTATTCTCAAAAGTAAGCGAATGACCTGAACGGCGTTCCTCTTGATTTATGCAATCTACAGAAAGTAACGGCCTTGCAGGTCTTTCGCTCTCTTTGTGACTACACAGAATGGTTACTACAGGAGACTACTACAGAAAAAAAAACTGTATGGCTATCAGTAGTACTGAAAACTGATATCGTCAAAGTGCAAAAAGAAGGGGGATTCGGATCAAGAACCTAATCGGAATGTTAACTAAGCAGAATCAAATGTTAGATACAGCAATTTTTCACCACTAACGAAATGGTTTAAATTAAAACGGCGAGACGAAAACGTTTTGCATTACTGCGGTCTGAATCTGGCACCTAGCTTCTTTGTTTCCCAGAATAGGTGTTAAATATCGGTTTATTTCACAAGATTTGCAAATGTCCGAACTAGAAATAACTTCACGAAAAGTTCTATAGTGACTGGGAGTCAAACACTGGAGATATTATTATCGTTATTGACTACACACGAAGAGACATCGACAATCGAATTCCTTTTCATCACTAACTAGGTGTGACATGTTTCGACGTGAAATGATATGATGAAAAATTCTTTATCTGAATGAGAGTGGAAACCGGCGCCAACCATTATTGTAAGGAACTTACTGCAGATATAATTTCAGCTTGACACTTCTCTTTCGTTGCTCAGTTTATGCCGACTCTTCTCCAATAGGTAGCGAAGGGCCATCACGCTTAATATGGATTTGGAACCAATGTGCAGCCTTGTTTAGTTCAATTGGCGTTACCAGAGGTAAACGGGGTCTGTTTGTTTTCGCTAAAAATGGTTCCTTGATGTGCGAATTTAAGCCAGACCTTAAGCATCTCGCCAGACCACCAAAGCAGAAAGAAGCTTGGTTTGTGGTTCTGTCGTAACGAATGACGCTCCACACAGAAAGATAATTCTGTTCCTTGGATAATAATTACAACCTGTTCAAAACATTCAGATCCTAGTTTGTCAGCAGTGATATTGCCCAGGCTACTCAATGCGTACTTCCGACCTGATGATGTAATTACTTAAACGGTATCATATAGCGGCCAGTTGAACGAACTGGAAACATGGTAGGACATGGAAATTTCTGCGGGAAATGTTACTTTCCAATTAAGCTGACGTTGTGATGTATATAAGCTCAGAACATGTTATGATGCGGAAGATGGGTCAATGATGTCACATTGGCACCAAATTTCACCAAAATTCTGCACAACGCGACTGAGGTTGTTGCAGAGCGTCACACCACCACTTAACGACCTCTCACCCCCATTTCGTGACGCTTCTGCGACGGCAATCAGGATAGCTATCTCCAGCGTTGAAATCACGCGGTTTTCATATGGGTGGGTGGGTGGGGGGGGGAAACATTGTAAACACATCGCTGCTCAAGAGCTGGCATAAAGAGCGTGAGTGAAGTCACCCCTTACCTTGGGTCGTCCGTTTACACACATTGCGCGGTTGAAAATTACACTTTGCATTTCTGCGCCCCACACAATGACGTTCTTGGACGCTTTTGTGACTGCTGCTCCTCGGGCGATTCGCCTCTTTTACAAGAACACCATGAGACTGCAACACCACGCTACTGTAGTTCCTGCTGCGGAACACAGGATGGAACCACAAGGACCGTTGAAAATCATACTACGAAATTTAAACGCAAAGCAAAGCAGTGAAGTGTTTATCGTTTCTCAGGCCCCTGATTTGCAAACATAGGTGTGGTGATCAGAGGAGAGTACAGCATTGACATACTCATGAGTAAAACACCCTCAGTGACACCTGCCTACCTTTCTTGAGCACTTGTGAAAAGTACCTGTGCAGAGACAACTTCAGAGCAATTCCTAAGCGTCTGTGGCAGGCAACGCTTTCGACACTTCTCAGATTTTGCATGTTCACAAGCAGCCGCCACAGCAGTAGTGTAGTGCTACTCAGTCGTAGCACGGCGTGTAGTGGATTGTCTCTCAACTTTTTTTCTTTTCTTTTTTTCCCTTTTTTCTTTTTTTCTTAACTTCATCACATGTTGCCCAATGTGATGTCCATTTTCCACTTTTCGTTTGGCAAAAATTCTATTTGGAACACAACACGTCATGCTAGTCATTTTGATACTCCATTTTCAATTTCACACTCCTCATTTGGCTATGAAAGTATGGACAAGAATTTGCCATTAAATCACTCATAAAGTTTTCTTTATTATCCTGATTACTTTCAAGCAATTCAATATTTGATATTTGCAAAAATAAATCTAGCACTGTTGCTTTAATGGAAATAAACCTTTTTTGTAAAACTAGAAATCATGCTGGTCCATTTAATCCTCCGTTTGTTCATGTTCCGCGCTTCGTTTGGTTCATTTTGGGGTTCAAGCTCTTTTTTCCGTGTTTACTTTAACAATACGTATATTTTTGGATAGGGTCCGCCTTTAGCAAAACACAGTTGTTTTTTAACCCAAACATGTTTCACTGCAGTTGAAGCATCTTCAGTGGGCTTTTATTTTTATCTGTTAAAGATAAAGAATGTTCTTTACTGGCTATATACATGAAACTATTAGTTTTTAAATCGTAATTACAGATATTTGAAAAAAAAACACATAAATTATGAATTCATACATTTTTACCACATGGTGTGTTTTTTTCTGATGTGTTGTGTTTCTACAGTGACTGTTTTGTTTCACAGTTTGTCATCTGCAGCCACTTACACCTTACAGTAGATAAATTGTTTAAGCGAAAATTACGATTCGAAAATTGTTATTTCTATGCCTGAAATTAGTTAATTCTATGTGTGTGTGTGTGTGTGTGTGTGTGTGTGTGTGTGTGTGTGTGTGTGTGTGTATGTGTGGGTGTGTGTATTTACATAATGTTTCACTTACGTTTTCTTTTTCCTCATCTTCATCACTCTCAAACACTAGATATTGATTGGCCACTATCACTGTCAGTGTCAGTGTCAGTGTCACTGTTTCACTGTTTACCAGCTGTAAAAACAAACATGGGGGGCAGTGGAACAGTTGAAGGTGTAAAAAAAAGATGGCTGACAGTGTAACAGTTAAAGGTTTTCCTTGCAGTTGTTCTGAATCTTTCAGGGGTGTCTGTGAATTTCCTTTGTTCGTTTGTGTGTGTGTGTGTGTGTGTGTGTGTGTGTGTGTGTGTGTGTGTGTGTTTGCACAAAAACCGTTTGTGGAATTTATATGGAGCTACACTCAGACATTGTACCAATTAGAGAATGAAATTACAGATATGTAAACAACGGATAACGTAAGTACGCATGTGGGAAATGAAAGGCTATGGAAAGAAGGACTCTTTGGTCGACACGAATATGGGAAAAATGAGGAAGGAGAGAAACTGAATGGTTTTTGCGTAAGGAAGGGCTTAATTGTGGGCAACTCATGATTCAATAAGAAAAATAGCTAAAGTGTAACAAGATACGGTTAGGGAGAGTTGAGAACGAAGACGTTTATTGGATGCTTTCTAGTGGGAAGCAAAATCGGAGACAACTGACGGACGTACTCGTAAATTCGCTCCCCAGAGTGGCTTTTGATTGAGACGAAAAGTGGAGGTAAAGATGAAAACAGATGAAATGGAAATAATAAAGGCAGGAAAGGAGAGTATTATAAAAGTGTGGAAGGAATACATTCACAGGAACAAGAAAAATATAAGCACTTATGTAAGCGTAAAATCACAAGCACTAAATGTGGATGCGAGGAACGAGGTGAGTTGATAGAGGTATTTATATACTCTGCAGAGAACACATGTGGTAGGATGTCTGGAAGAGTGACGGATAAAGGAACACCACTGTGAAATGAGTAGGAAATGGAAGCAGTAACAGACTAGAAGAAAGCATGACAAGAGATGGGAAAACATGTTATTGCGGGTAAAGGGATGCTTTATGTAATTACAAGGAGTAAGAGGAAGAAAGCACGAAAGCAAAGCTGGTAAAAGCGGGAGTGGAGAGCTAATGACGCAATCGTAGGTAATAAGGTAAAGGTGGTTAGAGTACTTTGATAAACTTAAATGTGCAAAATAGCAGTACCGGGCCTGGAAAAAGAGAAATATGTTACATTGTTAGAAGTGGAACCAGCAGTTAGAAGAATGAAAACAGGAAAGGTAGCTGTGGAGATGGTGAAGGTAATTGGATCTAGTGGGCTAGAATCCATACTTACATACTAATATTATAAGTTTGAAAGCAACTTTACCTGTTACAGTTTCGTGACTAAACCGCTGAACCGAGTTTGATCAAATCTGTCATGGAGATAGCCTGAACTCTGAGGAAGAACATTACGTTAGAAAACAAAACTTAAAAATAGACCCCTAAGAGGCTGAAGTAGGGAATGGAACGTCTTTATTACTTCAGCGAACATCAGCCACGTTAAACAAATTACAAAAATTGATGCATAATGTGCACGTTGTACGACATATAGCTCCTTCAGTAGCGTTGTGCATAGACGGGGGCATCTGCCCAAGCTCCTCTACATACACCATTCGACAGATACACAGTGAATAGCACTACGACATGCATTGTGAGGGCTGTGGGGAAGCTGTGGTGTGCACCTCACGAGCTGTGCTTACTCGAACAGGCAGAATCGTGAAGACGGCTAACGTTATTGAACGTACAGTAGATTACTTACTTACCATCACTCATTGCAGTAAAACTAATGATGTGTGAGTGTAGACGTGGATAACAGACAGTAGTTACACAACTTGCTAAACTGTATATGGGCTCAGAAAAATGTGCCTACAGAATGGGAAAAGGGAACAATAATTCTAGTGTTCAAGAAGGGAGACTGGAAAGAATGTGGTAACAATCGAGGTTCAAATGGTTCAAATGGCTCTGAGCACTATGCGACTTAACTTCTGAGGTCATCAGTCGCATAGAACTTAGAACTAAGTAAACCTAACTATCCTAAGGACATCACACACATCGATGCCCGAGGCAGGATTCGAACCTGCGACCGTAGCGGTCGCTCGGTTCCAGACTGTAGCGCCGAGAACAGCACGGCCACTCCAGCCGGCGACAATCGAGGGATCACACATATCTCACAAGCAACAAGCAGTAGCACAGGCTGAGAACACTAGAAAAGTCAATGAGGGAAAAGGTGTAAGTCAAATTATGTGAAGAGCAACATGGCTGTCGACATGGCAAATCAATAGTGGACCCAGTCTTTAGAAGACAGTTGAAAGAAAGGTATAGGAAGTACGGCAAAGCTATGGTGAAAACATTTTTTGATTTAGTGAAGGCATAGGACAGTGTCCTCAGAGGAATGGTATAGGGAACCTTAGAGAGAGAAAACAAACAACTGAAATTCTTCCAGCAAATTATTACGAAAGTTTCATCTTCGTCATTGTAAATAGTAATGGTGTCAACACACTTCCATTATTATTTTTAATTGTTATGGATAAAATCGTGAAAAAGGTAAAATAATCTCATAGAGGGAGGGAGATGAAGTTATTTCTATTTGCCTATTAGATGTTGTGGCGATCCAACAGTAAAGCCGTCGGCACATGGACCGTTCATCCGAACTTTGAGCGTGCCGAGTTTCTGACGTCGTAGCGTGGAATAGCACGTTCGGGAGTCTTTCCGAACGTGCAGAGCAATATCTGGCTTGTCAGATATTCTGAGCGTGCGTCTGACCGTTGACTAATGAGTAGGCACAACACTACCTACGTCACACGCATGCCGCTTCCCTTCAGTACAGAACTGTGAATCGCCATATTGGCATTCATTTCAAGCCTGTTATGTATATATTCTGTTTATGAGCACCAGCAAACTGAGAATCACTGGAAAACCTGTTGTTAACTGAGTTATTCGTTCCAATAAAATAATGAGAAACATCACATTCGTGGCAAAAGAATTATTGTAACTTGCGTTATTATGAGAGTAGGCTATTTGAAGGCAATGACACACTGAAGATCCACCCAAAACGCATTGTTCTTGGTACAATTTGTTATAGTTAAATTTCAGTTAGTAACAATTATCTACGATTAACGTTTTCAGCAAGGGGTAACTCAATATGGCTAAGCACAAGGAGCGTGTTGTTGATTTAGCACCGGCACGATAGCACAGCGTGTTCGGTCAAAGGGCTGCGTGCTCTCTGTAATAAAAAAACTGAGTCAAGGAATCAACTTAAACGGATGTCTTGTGACGTCCGCCCAGACCAAATGCTACGAACTATGTCGAACAAAATGAAAAACAAAAAATAAAAAGCGTAATAAGTAGCATCTCTGTTCAGTAATGAGTTTTGGTTGGGGCGGTGGTTCGCGTCTTAACACTTCCTATTTTTTTCCCTAACATTCGCGTTTTTATTAAGTTCTGATACTTTATTATTAGTTTAATATAAGTATATGTTATAATATTTGATGTTATGAAAATATAAGCACACCTTTTTCTGAGGGGTGACTTTGTTCGATTGGCTTAATCTACAGGTCAACTTGCGCTACTTGCATAAAGATATTTTGCTCCTTTTTCTGTTACGCTTCGTAATTCACATGTTGCAAAGATTCTGCTACTGGGTAGGAACAGTGATCAAGTAAGACTGACCTTGTGATTTTACTAAAATGTGGGAATGATGAAATAATGTTTATCTTATTAGGAGAAGTATTCCAAATTTGTACCGCACTGTCTGTAATGGAACTTCTATAAGCCTGTGTCCTTATTGAGTGGACATGGTACTTTCCTTTTCGTGGACGGTGAAGGAAATGTGCATTTTAATAGAGCTAACTTGGGAATTTTACGCACGCCCGTCGAGTAAACAGTGTGATTTACGATCTAGAAACATCCTTCAACTGCCGCTGGAGTGCGTTGCGATGGCGTATACCACATTGGGGCCCATGTACCGTATGCACCAGTCGCACCGTTCCTGAGCTATCTGCAGTTTCATGAGACATTATCAATAAACTTCAATCTACTGACAAATTCTTCTGGGTTTTATCCATAGATTGGCTCCCGCGCATTTAATGCACATAATCTAAATGCACAAAACGATCTCTAGTAAAGCATATGTATAGTAAGGGAGGAACCAATAAAAAGGTTCACATATTGGATATAGTACATTCCTTTAACCTCTGCCTACGAGAATAATTAGCAGGTTATTTCATTCAGGAAAATGTACGTAAAAATATATTGTTAAAGTGCCATGGGAACCTGCTTCAGAGTAGATCAAGTTTATAACTGTGAGAGAGTGTGACGCTATCTAGACCGAGGAGTTTAGGCATGAACTGAAGTATGAACAGCAAAGATTAAGAATTTAGCTGAGTTTAAATGACGTACCTAACAACCACATTATGCTCATTACAAAAATCGGATGATGTGGTATTGAAGTTTGCACCATTAATAATTACGAAATAGGCGTAAGTCCAAATAAATGTTTCAGATGTTGGTAAGACTAAGTGAACGATTAAGAACTGAAACTCTGTTAATTTTACATATAAGACTGCTGTGCTTTGATGGATACAAATTAAATTTACACAGAAGTCATATTGTGTTTTTGGCATATAATGTACTCTAAAATTATTTTTCTGAACACAGAAAATGTGAATTTTTGGTTATTAGTAAATAACTTTGTGGTCACATTTCTTCAGCATGTGACAGAAAGAATCATAAAACACCGCTTTAATATTTTGTTAACTTTAAAAAGCAGACACAATAATATGCGGAATTTTCTATGTGACATTACACTTCCCCCACCACCTCTCTCCCATCCCTCACTCCCTCCACTCCTCCTCCACAGCCACCCTGCCCCTGGAAAAGGAGGGATACTTGCTCAGTCTGTGTTGAGCTGTCAGTGTCAGTACAGTATTCTTTTAATCAATTCCACCCTGTTTATTGATTTATGCATATAAATGATTAGGAATGCAACCTCCAGAGGCCATTCCACCCCTCCAAGAAGAAAATATCAGGAAATCCAAATTTATTGGCGGGAATATCACATTTTGTGTGTTCACCATGAGGTTCAGAGACCAACTGACATGGTTCACAGCACTACCACCAGAAGGTGCTGTTGGTCATCCACACTCCCCACTCCTCCTCTCCTCCTGCACTTGTGAGGGAGCTACAGTCTGTGTTGAAGTGTTGGATAGGATGGACGTAAGATTATTTTATATATGTTCAATGGACGAGATGAATGTGTAGGACAAGGGAACGTTTGACAGCTACATTACCTGTAATCATGCAGCTGAGGGCTGTGTCCATAGCTCCCTGCACAAAGACAGGAAAGGAAAGGTAATGGATGAGCTTAAGAAAAATAATACATTTTAACAAATAATTGTGATGCAGTAGGATGGGTTGAAGTAGCATTTCATAACCTACAGAGGCTACTGCTTGTTTTGGAATTGTCTTCCATTTCTGAAATGTCCTGTCAATATGTCTAAAAGACCAATGTCTGCACCAACTCTGACCGAGTGAGGAAGTTCACAAAATTACTGCCAGAGGTCTCTTAAAACAGGTCTTTCCCCCCTCCACCAGGCCTGTGAATTGGTAGTGTCCAATAGGAGTGAGGAGTGCAGCAGTATCATATCCAGTCACATGATCACTATGTCACATACATAGGGCAGATGTGGCAGCTCGCCAGTCTCAGTCAGTCCCCGGGAGCAGAAGAAGAAGAAGAAGAAGAAGAAGAAGTAGAGCCATGAAGCGTCACCAGCAGCAGTCAAGATCATGTGGCACACTATAGCAGCAGCATGGGAAGAACCATACAAGTCATACGTATATAGCTTCACTGCAATTTCATTTTTTTTCCTGTGTTCAGCTAAAGTTTCTTCGTTTTTGTGGATGATTATTGCTTCTTCTTCTTCCAGTAGTGACCTCCGACATGTTCAGACCATCGGCAGCAATGACCATCAGCTTGCCAGGTCCTGCAGTGACCTCCAACACGTCAGGACAAACATCAGCAATGGCACCATGCGATTCTCTTGTGCATATGGTCAGAATGCTGGAGCTGGATAATGATGTGCTGTTGTCTGTGCCACTCAGTGATGAATACACACAGCCTGTCCCTGACTTACAGAAGTGTGCGAGTGGTCTCCCCACATGGTACAGGTCAGTACTGGATGCCAACATGAGAGTCATCTCAGAAGATTTCAACGCTGGTACAAAAAGAACGAGGTGTAGGCATTGTAGTTGCGAAGCTAGCAGTTGCACTTAGCACTCTAATGCTTTTCACTTCACCACACAATTTAACATCTACAGGTCCATAATGTTTAAATATCGGTATACTAGCAGCTGTAGAAGACAATGACTGATATGTGTTGTCCGAAATAGAAACTGTACAGTTTACTTAGTATGAGTGGGATGAAATGAAATCTGCTGAAGCCTGTATCAATCAGGAGATGACCACCGAATGTTATACAGCTCGTACTCCATCAGACATTAACTGTTGTGCTGTAACTCTCTCAATTACAACAGTGTACGATGAGTCAGCACTCCGTGTAAAATCAGAGAACACAACCAGTTATCTGCGATACTCCACTGTTGCAAACATGCTCTGTCCAGTAATGACATTTTCCTGTGTGTCAAAAAGACTCAATAGGTGGCTGCATTGTGTAAAAAGACATTATAGACTTTCTCTGAGTGGATACTGTGCATGCTGATGATTTACACCTGTGTATCAATACAGTGGAAAAAAAACGTAGTGGACAACCAATAACTTTCTGAGAAATTTTAGCTGAATTCCATGCGTATAAGAGACCGTTATGTGGTAAATCCTGTACAGGAGTGATGGTGAAGAAAGAACCTGTTCATTTTTCAGATGTACTGCATGCTATGTACACTTTTTTAATAAAATATGTATATACTGTGTATATATACGTACGTAAATGTTATATCCTAGCCAGTAATGCCAACCGAGCCCGCTGCCAAAAGGTTGGCAGCATCAAAGTCCGGACGCCGTCCGCATAAGCAGCGCCAGCGATACAGGAAATCGCCGCAAGTCTGCGCGCGCCACCGCTGGCTTCTGGCTTCTTAAGCGCTGGAGTCGCGAGCGCTAGGACAGTTCTGTATTCGCCGCTCAGTTGTATACTCGCCACCGATTTGTGTACTTGCTAGTCAGTTGTGTGTTCATCGCAGCAGAGTTGTTGTTTGTCGTCAGCCGACGCTGACCTAGCCGCTCCGACTCGAACTAGACAGATTTCTGTAGACACGGAGTTCACTACTGTGTTTCTGTATCTTCGTTAATAAAGATAAGTACCGACTTTTATTTAATCAGAGTGTTTGGGTTTTCATCTTTCTGTTCACTGTTCCAGCGGACCGGTCGGCCCGCTATTAAAAGTGTGGCGGTGACTTCGTAAGCCGTTTCTACAGCGAAGTGTTTGTCGCTACGAACGCCGCCACAAAAGTAAAAAATCATAAATCTTGTGCATCATTTCATACTTCATAACCCTCTCATTATAATGTAGTCATTGTAGCTCAGTAAGATGATTACACTACAGTGGCTACACGTAAAATAATAATAATAATAATAGTAATAATAATAATTATTATTATTATTTTTACAAGTGTTAATTATTCTGTAAAAGACCATTGCAACCCGTGATCTGATGTAGGTGGTATCATGGAAGGCTGGATGAATCATCAGGACTTTGCCGTAAGTGATTGGTCCCAGAAGAAGAAGAAGAATGGGATACTCCTTCCTGATAACATAAGAGCTATAATTGTGGGTTCATCCAAGTGTAGCAAATCACTATTAACACACCTGGATGGAGTCCACATTGAGCATGTATGTGTATTTTCAAAAACACTGTTTCAGCCGACGTTCCAACTACTGCAAAAGATATTGCAGGCTGTCGATGGTATAACATTATGACATACAGTCAGAGTGGTCAAACCCCCACCAGAAAGAGTAAAGCCAGACATAATGTTCGTATTTGATAATCTTACCGTGGAAAGTCAAGATCAAATTTTACTATATTTCTGTTTTGGTCGCCATATGGGTATTGACGTCTTTTAAGTCAGACATAATTCAGAATCGTGAAACAGATGGTGTGGGATAATGAATATTGCATCATAGCTTTCAAACAAGACAATTTGAATCTAAAACGAATTTTCCAGGTAGGAACTGACATATCATTCAATGATTTTGTAATTATATGTGCTGACTGCTGGAATCACACAAAATACGGTTTTCTTGTTATTGATAAATCAAGAAAACTGAATGATGGTAGATAGATATGAAAGCTCCAGAAGTTTCTTTGTATGTAGCTATGCAAACAATAATGAGTATGTTATTGTACACTATACCATGGACAAGTTTAGATGTATGTCAGGCAGACAGCCCGAGAGGGTAGGTGTACATAAACAGAGCATGTATTCGTACATGGATGGAAAATTCCAGTCGCTCGAACGTAAAGTCAAGGAGCTAGAGACGGACCCTTCTGAGACTGATCAACGAATTAGGCGCTAGGGTTAAGGAACTAGAGACGTACACGCACATCATTTTGAGAAAGAAAGTAGACGACTTAACTATAAAAATTAATGGAACTGTGAAGAAGGTACATGATGTAACTGTAAAAGTTGGGTGAAATGTATATATGGTGCAACCTATGGAGCAGTCCACTTAGTATATTGCAAGATGTCAACTAAGCACAAGATCATCACTGCATGGAAGGCTGTTCAGGGGAGGTTACTGTGATAAATGTTTCAACTAGGTATTGAATCTCTCGATGAACTCTCAGTGAAAATACACAACAACGACGATTAACCGTCACAGTGACGCTAGAATGGACAAAGTATCCGGTGTCAGTGATAAAAAATCATACATGATGGGCACACAGCCTATAGGTTTAAACGCAAAAACAGTACAGATAGGAGGTAGGGAATTTCAAAGAACATCAGGCCTACTGAGCCTCGTTTTCCTAAAACCCTCAAAAACATGAAAATTTTCGCCCAAAGATCTGGAGATGTGTGGCAAAAGACTACAGTTAATTAGTGTACATAGGAAGCAGGAAACCAGCACGGTGGAAAATACTGAGACGCTATAAACCCATTATTATTAGATGGTCGGTATAGCTGTGGTGATGGTATTGACATTCAGTGTGAAAGATGGAAGACTCATTTCCGACAGAGTTTATCTCAATAATTATCTCAGTTTAGAAGAGAGAGAGAGGTATAATCGAATGAGTATAGAGACAGTAGTTGAAGAACTGCACAAACCAGAACGCAAAACATACATTTGTAGACATGTTATGATTAAAGGTTTGGATGGCTTGTGGAAGGCTGATCTTATAGTTGGAGAGAATATCCACATGAAAATAATGGATTCAAATATATTTTAATGAATACTGATAAAAACTCCAAATTTTCCTGTGCATTACCTGTTAAAAGAAAAATGGGGAGAAATGTTGCATTTTGTTGCAGACAGGGAATAATTGATGCCATGATAACCTCCAAGGCGGTCATGATACAGAGTTTTGCAATACGTATTTCAAGACCATGATGCAGCGGTGTGGAATACATTATTACTCAACAATAACCCCCCTGAGAGCGAATATTGTGGGATGTCTGAACAGAACAATAAAAGGTCATACCTGAATGCATTTTAACATTCGCGACTCATAAAAATGGACAGATCTCCTACCAGAAATAATTAGTCAGTATAATAGAAGCAAACACTGCACAATAAAAAAGAGACCAACCAATATTCGTGATAATGGACTCATGGATATGGTGTACTACCGCATTAAAATGCTTGAGCCACGTAAACAGAAACTTAATGCGGATGATTTGGTACATATCTCAAAACACAAGACAGAATTTGAGAAGTCATAACTCCTAATCGAGTCAAGTGAGAAATCCGCAATTTCCAAAGTGCAGAGAACGATACCAAGAACTTGCATCTTAATAGATAACAGTGGCACTGAAATTTCAAGTTGCTTTTACGCTGTGGTAATGCACAAGAGCTCAGAACCACACGTGTTTCTCATAGGGCACATCGTAAAACGTCGAGGGAATAAAGCACTAGTCAAATGGCTTGGTTTTTGTGCAACACAAAACATCTGGATCGATGCTGACGATTTGCTATGTAATGGTGTGCAAAGAGCACAACCAGCGCAGTACCATAACATGCCTGACAGAAGATGCATTCTCGACAAACTTCCTATCAAACTGCACATTCCGGGAAATAATTACTGCGGACGTGGTACAAAGCTTCAAAAATGTTTCCCTCATGGCGATAATGGTATCCACTTACTTGACGAGGCGTGTTCGCAACACGACATTGCATACGCAAAACGTAAATATCTCCCAGGACGTCATCCTGCAAATAGAATTTTAGCTGCTAAAACCAAGGCAATACGCCTGAGAAAGGATAGTGGTGCAGGACAGCGCTTTGCAGCATTTGTAGTTGATAAAATCATGTCTGGTAAAGTTAAGTTTGATTTGGGTGTGAATTTCATGTGAGTTACGAATGCAGCCCATCGCGCACCAAAGACAAAGATTATGCTGAATAAGAAGAAGGGGTATTTAAGAAAACTGTTTCCTGACAGCAATGTATGAAGCTAAAAATGGCCTGAAACACCGAGTTTCTCCTGATACCCAAGACATCAAGTGTAATTATCCCCATCCTCATGCTTGCCCTTTGTGGTCTCTCAGCGGGGGTGGGGGCGGGGCGGCTAGGAACCCACTGAGTGGCGTATGATGAGAAAAACATACAAAAAGGCTACTATTTCGACTTGCAGGCACCAGAAGAGTTACAACGATACTTCACGACAGAAGACGTGTCTTGTACAATTTTAATCGCTACCAAGACAATACCTACTTAGGCAGGCATCTACGCTTTATGTTCCTCCTACTGTTCACGAAGAAGCATATATTTAAGGAGATGCATTAAGCTTCCACCCTTCAGTGGATGTTCAGGTGCAGTGTCGTGTGCTCTGACTTTAAAACATCGGTCGTCAGTATTACTGGTGAATTACTTCCCGCTGATTAATTTGAGTAACGCGGAATGGAGTATCGCACTGACTGGCGTGAAGACTTACAAGAGCATACTCAGTATCACAGAGGCTAACAATAAACTTCATCTGGAAATTAATGGTGGAAAAGAAATTGTGGAAATAGAACCTGGTGCATATGATTCTAACGATTTAAACGAAGTTTAAGGCTGCCTGGAAAAGGGATTGTGCTATGTGCAAGTATCTGTATGAAGTAAAGACAACGAGTGCAACGACTGATTTTAACTAGAAAGGATCAATAGGTTTCACAGAAGGACAGATTTTGAAGAGGGATCCTTACGAAGCCTACAGATGCGACCACTCACTCGGTATGCTTCCTGACAGTACAAGCTGTGTCGATTGTAACCTCGTAACAATTATGTCAACAACAGACTGATTCATGCGAGTTTTCGGGTTCTTCCCATCAGTGGCAACAGGTATAAGAATGAGACTCCAGTCAACACTATTTACCTCCCAGTAGTACTTGAGGTAATAGACTGTCTGGAGCTGCGTATTGTGGATCAGGATAGTAAACTTGTCTAGTTTCGTGGCGAGGAAATCATTCTACGGCTACTTCTAAAACGGAACCGGAAGTGACGCAGCACGTGCGGAGACCCTGAAGCGGCATCAGCCGACACCTGTTAGAGGCAGAAGCTATGGCCTCTTACTTGCCGGACAGGAAGCGTCGGAGGCGGGCTTCAACCACTTAGCGACTGCAGCGTCCCCGTATTGTCAACGAAGACGGGAGGGATGTGAGCGCACAACGTGCAGCAAACTACTTCACGAGAGAACAGCAACTTGATAACACGTGCAAACTACGAGTGTCTTAAATCAGTAGGTTTGGAGCCACACAATGATATCGTGCGGTATAATTAGGCCGGTGGAACAAGATGAGAGTAATATACGCCAGGAATACGTCTTGCTTAAACCTCATACATCAACTGCATTTGACAAGACCGATGAAACTAGGATTGTCCAACACCAAGACGCTTTAAGCCTCCCATGTAAGATTTTCATAAATCTTCATGGATAATTTACGAAAAGGGATAACACTGCTATAGTGGCATATAACCTCACACGTAATGCTTCAGCATTCCTTTTCCATGAGGTATGATATGAACTTAATGGGGCCGAGATTGACCACACACGCAATGTAGGCATAACATAAACTCTTTAAAATGTATTTCTCTGCCTCTCCCTAGGATCTGAAAGATTTAGAAAATGCTGGATTGTTCACTGACGCACGCAAGAGATTTACTGCATGTCTTCTTCTGTTGCTTGTGCCTTTGTCCAGCATTTTCGCAGTTTCGGCACGTTCATGGTCGGATTTGGTAGGGTTCATTTAAGGGGTGGCCGGATGCCCTTCCTGTCGCCACCCCATTGGATGAGATGATGGTGATGAGCACAGCACAACACCCAGTCCCTGAGCGGAGGAAATCTTCGACCCAGCCGGGAATCGAACCCAGGACCCTTTGCACGGCATTCCGGCGCGCTGGCCACTCAGTTATCGAGGCGGACAAGAGATTTACTGCTCGTATATTTTTAAAATTGATTATGGTTCGTGTGGTGAATTGTTATGAATGTTCTGGTATGGAGAGCAACGATTAACAACTCATACATTCAAGGAGCTCAAGAGAAGAACGAGATCACCATTAATAAAGTAAAGTGGAAAATGCCACATATCACGGTATCAGATGGGTAGCATTTGAAATTTTTAAAAGTTCTGAATGGTGGTGTATTTCTATCAATATGTTTCTGTTCATGTGAGGTTTTCGAGTACCCAGGGCTACCGAGTGCAAGCAGACGAATGCGGTCCATTAAAACCACCACTCAACTGGAGACGCCCAGGTTCATCATACTTTCGTGTAAGACCAATAAAGAGGGAATATAGCAAATGATTTCACCAAATTTTATAACTGCAAATTAAATAATGCCAGAATCTACCTTAACTCCGAATTATACCTCTATAATCATTTACACCTGAATTGGGATGAAAATGTGTATAGTCTAGCATATGACATGTATGCAAAGTCCTGTGTTTCATACTATGAAGAGGAAGGAAAGAATTTGGAAATTTGTGGTAAGTTCTTATGGAATCAAACTGCTGAGGTTGTCGGTCCCTAATCTTACGCACTACTTAATCTAACTTAAACTAACTCACTCTAAGTACAACACACACACCAATGCCCGAGGGAGGACTCGAACCTCCGACGGGGGAGCCACGCGGACCGTGGCGAGGCGCCCCAGACCGCGCAGCTACCCGCGTGGCGAAGAGGAAGGGTGTCTATTCAGTCCACAGAAATTCAACGAGCTGGCGCCAGTTATCCTAATAGACTGCTGAAAACAGGATAATAAAATTAAATCAGGAGCTAGAGATGTACAAGTTGAATTTTAATGGTCAGCAAATTTCCCAGAACACACTGCAGCATATGCTCTAGTTCTCCAGAACCACGTTGCTGAGCAACTAGCGGTATAAATGAACAGGTGCTGCGACATTCTCAGAGCATTATGCAATGGTATCTCAAGGTGTGAACGTCATTGCAGATGTTCAGTGTTGCTATGATGATAAGCGTACTGTTCACATTTAAAGATGTTGCACTCTTAGCAGACACTTAAGATGCAGGTATGGTAGAGGCATTCTCAGCAAACATTGCTTCACCTAGATCTTCCAAGAATGTGAAGTGTGCTAAAACACGGTGGAGCGCAAAGTGGTTGACACATTTCTACCATAGAGTTTACTGGTACCGTCCTGGCATACACTATAAAGACACGGTGACGTCGCTTCAATTATTCGACCACATGGATACCATCATCCTCGTGAAGAGGAAGGAGAAGACCGCATGGATGCCTCGACTCTTCAAGTCTGCTGCCATTCAAGAGCCGGAAATCTGTGGGTGTCGTGCTGTTCATCGACAAAAGACAAAGAAGATGGGTAAAAACAGTGTTGTGTCTGATAATGAAAATGTAAAATTACTTTTGAGTTGGATGAGAAACAAATGAATTTTTACCTTAAAATATGTGTGTCCTCTGTTTCTTTTCTTTTCTTTTTATTCATTTCATCCGAATCCATGTAGTTTAGTCCAGATACTATAGCTGTGATTTTTTCTCAAGTACTAGCGATACTATTTTTGACATGTTCGCTACATATCTTTGGAAACGCACATGGCCTCGTGCTATCTGTGCGCATAACCCAACGTGGGCAATATAATAGGCAAAGTCCCATGCGAATATTTCATGTATTTTGGTTTTCTCAGTAGTGAACGTCACCTCCCTCATGCTTCAAACTAATACCTTATGCGTTTGGTACAACCTTTATATACGTCCGTGAGGATAGCGATTTGTGAAATAACAACAAAGATATAGGGTAACGAATTTATTCTTATATATATATATATATATATATATATATATATATATATATATATATATATGTGTGTGTGTGTGTGTGTGTGTGTGTGTGTAATGTGAAGTAGTTTACAGAGTTCTATTGGTTTACATCATAGCTGTCCGAAATCCTTTACAAATATCAAATATATTTTCGGTTCAGGTCATAGATTCAGATTAGCGCTATTTGAAATATTTTGAATCACAGCACCGATTAAAAGTGGTACTGTTCGAAATATTTTGGTTCTCAACACAGATGAAAAGGACTATAACCAATAAAAAGGTTCTTTTGTCTTATAGTAATACTAAAGAAATTCCACCTAAACAGATGGAATAATTTACAGTGGATGGATTTACATGTCCACCCTAAACTGACGAAGTAATTTACAGTGAACTGGATGGGTCCATGTACATCTACACTTAAAAACTAATCGGACTAAATGGCTATCAGTAGGCTAAAACTAAAATCTATCTCAATTTACATGATGCGTATTGTGCGCAGATATATTTGCATATATGCACAGTACACACGATGTGTATAAATAAATAAATATTTAGGTGACAAGGAAAAGAGATACTGTAATATTTCTTTGTATGCTTTCTACATTTTTATCCTTTTTTTTCTTTTTCACAGCCCACACATACTGTGTGCATAAATAAACAATAAATAAATATTTATACCTCACACACACACACACACACACACACACACACACACACACACATACATGTAATTCTCTCTCTCTCTCTCTCTCTCTCTGTCACTCATTCTCACCCTCTCACTCCGAGTCTCCCACCCTGCCCCCACACCTTCTCTCGCTACAAGCGAATAGCGTGAGTATAGGAAAAGTTCAGTTCCGTCACTACAAATGACCCTTTTGTCGTCAAGAGCCAACAGGCCGACTTTACACCTCGTGTCCTCTCTATCAAATTCTAATTTGCCGTGCCATACGCGGAGGCTGTGATAGAGGGGGCTCTCGATGCCATGCGACGCACATCCTTAGCCCGTCTCTCTGTGGCATCTTCCAATGTGCTATACGCATACATTTTTGATTGCAGACCTACAAACACCACAATCGGAAGTTAATTCGCCTCGTCCTTCATAAGCCACATAAACTCCTTATTCTGTGGAACAATACCGTAAGGATTATCGAGCGTGTATGAGGATGGGTGGAATTCGTTACCACGGAACCTCATTACTTCATATGGACTGCAGTTCTTCACCCAGGAGATGAAGCTGTCTGTATTCATACATTTAGTGTTGTGGGTTGGCAGGAGAGCCAACAACGTATTATTAGAGGAAGCCGAAAGGCACGCGTTTTAGCTCACGCAGGCTGGCGTGAGGTCTGGAACAGGACAAGGAAAGTAGACTTTAGAAAAACGGACGTAGCTGGTGGAATACTTGTCTTTAATCCATTAATGATGAGCGTCGCTCTTGTCTGCACATGATTCAGTATCAATAGTAACTGGTAATGGCGCCTTGCTAGGTCGTAGCAAGTGACGTAGCTGGAGGCTATGCTAACTATCGTCTCGGCAAATGAGAGCGTATTTTGTCAGTGAACCATCGCTAGAAAAGACGGTTGTCCAACTGGGGCGAGTGCTAGGAAGTCTCTCTAGACCTGCCGTGTGGCGGCGCTCGGTCTGAAATCACTGATAGTGGCGACACGCGGGTCCGACGTATACTAAAGGACCGCGGCCGATTTAAAGGCTACCACCTAGCAAGTGTGGTGTCTGGCGGTGACACCACATTTAGGATCTGCGAAATGAGTTTTTAAAACCCACAATTAAAGCGGTACATGTGGAGTTTGGATTGGCATAATTTGCTCATCCCCTCATAAATAGGTTTCGTAAACTCTATTGCAGTCTACGCCATCTCCACAGCAACAAAATTCTCATTGAATATGGAGGCGCACTTAAAAGTTGGTGTGGCGATGCGTTTTCTTACCTCCAGCTAATTAGGTTGTAATCAAAATTTCACACCGATCCCTCAAATTTTCCATTGTATCGCCGAAAATTGAATTATTCATTAATTTCTAAAATCTTTCTCAAAGTCATACGTCGCGGAAGCGCTCTGTCTAAAGTCAAATCAATACACTCCTTCACTCAGTAGGGTAGGAAAGGGGGGCTGCTTGAAGGAGACAGCCCGGCTGACCCTAACCAGGTCCATACCCACGCTGAGACACTGCTGGAGATTATGATACTGAATAATGTATCTCCTCTTATCCCCCAACGCTCTAATCAGTTTTGGGGTGGAGCCTCATTGCTGAAGTAGCTGCTCTGGACACAGTGGCAAATCGGCGTGCGTATAGTGCAAACTAATAGGATATCTGAGTTCTGCCTCTACAACGTACCCTATATCAGAATCAGCCGCCATACCCTCCTTGATTTTTCCTACTACTTCCGTGCGTTCGTGTTTGGGCACTCTTGGATCTCTCCAATCTGCAGTGTCTGTTTTCTGGCGTGCCCGTATAAGTTATTGGTATCCAAGTAGGTGATGTAACTCAAAGAATAAGTTGAACCGGTCAATCTGTGACTTATTTGCCTTGCCGTGTCTGTGGGCACATTGGTAAAGTGGCCCACGGATCCCTCCCTGAAACAAAAGAAGCATTTCGGGATCGGTCAATAGTTCGGTGCTGCGCTTCGTTTTTCTTGAGCACAGCGTCCCAAGACAACCCATGCACTGTGCAGTAAAGGGCGGGATCCAGAGAATATGTGGTGATGCATAGTCTCCGGAATATCTCGAAAACGTCCGTAAGCTAACGCACGTCTGTGTTCATGTAAAGCCATGCACACTCTCCTAAAGTGGAGATGTTAAATTCCCACCAGACGTTCACGGCAGGCTCATACTCTGCATCCCTTATAGCATCGCCTGTAAGGTTGCTGGAGAACACAGTTATGTCGGGTATCCTGGTTTCGTTGAGTTTAGCCATACTATCCACATACTCATATGGAAAAAATCCCTTCCTAGTCACAAGTTAAAACTTTTCCTCATCGGGGAAGGCAGCTCGAGTGATATGCATATTCTCCCAAGTTAGAGTTTCAGTGAGTTTCTGGAGTGGTGCCTGCATAAAACGTAGTGGGTCAGGGAAGCTGAGCTTCATTCTTAGCGTCATTCGTTTGGAGAATGAAATATATATTTCTCGACGCTCTCAGGTAGGACACTGAGCTAATTTTTCTCCATGCCGAAATCAGCCAAGTGCTCAACAAGAACGTGAGCATCATTCTCAGTAACTGCCTTGATAACTGGTGCTTTAAATTGCACGTACTATGAGCTGCACCATGGATCTTCCCCGTAAGATGACGGTGGGCCCTACGAGGAATTTCCGCTTCCTATCGATGGGAGACCACAAATACGACAATCAACCACGTTATTGTACAGATCTTCACTCTCCTTCGATTTGGTCATGGGAATGTTGTCACTGTAAAGATTATCATCCCCCCATGAAAGTTTTTCAAGCTGAGTGAGAAGGTAGATCGCAGGATTGACCCTGACATTTATGACGTTTAAGACTCGAATCACAGGACGACACAGTTTCGTACTCTGCCGCATATGGTACGTGTTTTTCTGTAAAGGTGTGTGAGGCGGTAGGGTCACTTTCACAGGGGGTCACAGGAGTGAGGAGGCGTTCAAAGTCAGTGTACAACACAAACGGCCATCGCTCCTCATAATGAGCATTTTTAAACTTAACAAATTTTTTTCTCAGAAGGCATGATATCACGTACCAGGTCCTTGTAAGTGCATTCTACTAGATGTTTCGCTGATAACGTGTCTGAGGAAACGGTGCTGAGGCACCTTAATCAAATATGCTCTTTACCTATATGTTTACTCTCCTTGGAGCTGAGATGGTGAGACATGTCTTTCATCAAAACATAATGACAATTGTCTTACTCCTTATTTTCCTCATCTGACAATAAGAACATGTCTACGTGCATGTTACGGTCACTCTCAAATTTTGAGAAATGTGAGGGGACCGACGATTATATGCTTGTTCTGCACATCTGAGCTGCAGTACTCCTGCCCATAAACATGGTATTCTGAGCCTTAAATTTATGTATGTCGTGCATCTTGATGGGGAACTCTGTACCGTCAAAGTTATAACAGTTACGAAAGTCAACACCTACGCCACACTGAGATGTGTGCTACGGATGATCCTTATAATTTCTCTCGCAAGTCTGGAATGTGGGTTTTATTATCAAAATAATATCTGCCTTCTTATAAGCTATGGACCCTCTGTTTACTGGATCACAGGGATGTGTATGGATGTCCAGGCGTAGTATTCGGTTAAGTGCTTTAGCTGACGCTCTAACTTCTATCTCGGAAGCATAGCCCTCAAGGTAGATTCACGAGACCACTCGATGGTTGATGTGCTCCATGTTATCACACCATCCAACCCCTCCCCACCAAAGGCTGGCCGTGGTGGCCGAGTGGTTCTAGGCGCTACAGTCTGGAACCACGAAACCGCTACGGTCGCAGGTTCGAATGCTGCCTCGGGTACGGATGTGTGTGATGTCCTTAGGTCAGTTAGGTTTAAGTAGTTCTAAGTTGTAGGGGACTGATGACCTCAGAAGTTAAGCCCCATGGTGCTCAGAGCCATTTCAACCAACCCCCCCCCCCCCCGCTCCAAAGATAATGAAGACTTGTCTCTTCAAGGCCAGAGGAGGTTTTGGTGGGGTGCGAAGGTTCGATACACAGAACTGTCCCGCATTTGATGAAAGGATACCACGGATCATTAATAATTTTGAGGAGCTCCGTTTCCACGACAGGAAGGCACACGCTTAGAAATCCGACAGGGTCTTGCTACTCTCCTGTCGGGTTTTCGATCCTAGTGGGCAAGATTCACTCTACAAATGCGTCCACAATCACCGAGTGTTCTAACCGCTGTACGATGTTACTAGTCTGATGTCATTCACTAAAGAGACGGGAGAGGGAGCTACCGCTAGCCGCAGGATCGTTGCCATTGCTAACACTGTAACCAAATGATGGCTACATCCACCCCACTGGCGAAGGTGACTGAGATGGGGTACTGAGAGGATGGTTCCCGATACTGCTGCTGCAGTTGTTCTTGCAGGCCTGGGAGACCATTTGCCTTCTCCTATCCTATCCAGTGATGCAAGAGTGGATGTGGTGCTGCAGTAGCACCGAGAGCAGGTTAAGCAGCAGCCCAAGCTGCGGCAGCTTCCTGCGCCGCGTCTATAGGTGCATCGCACCGCTGCACAAGCCTGTTTGGGCCGCGCTTTGGGGCCGTTGGTTTGGCCCACTCCGCTGCCCTAGCCACAGCGACCTGCTGCATCGCTGTAGAAGAGAGAGATAATAATGAAAATTAATTTAATGTTCAAGAGAAAAGAATACCGGTTTTATGTATGACGATCACATCGTTATAAGCAAAGTGAGTAATTACCTTTTCCACTCTGGGTCCTTGGAATTAGCATTTGATCCACGTAATCAGGAACATCCTGCCCCCACTCAGGTAAGTCCTCTTCCTCTAAACGACTCACCTAGTTTCAGAGCCAGTCAGAGGGCTTCATTTTGGATGAGTACCCAATTCAGGAGTGCAATTGATGTAAAGTTAGTGAAATCCCTTGCCCCATTGTATGATGGGGTACACTTCTTTATCAGGGCCAGGAGCCGTGTACAGCAGGTCTTTGTACTGGATGCGGTGGCTTGATCCTTGACGTCGCAAGGGCTGGCGATCCGACTTCCAGCCGGGGTTCATTCAATAGCAGTCAGCGGGCAGAGAATGGATCGCCATGTGGCCTCCGATCCATTCATAAAGCACACGCGAACGGCAGCGGGGTGCAGTGATTGCTATTACTGACACATTGGGTGTTTCTTTCCGAATACGTTGTGGTGGTAATTACACACGCAGGTTTCTCGTCAATGGATAGTGCTACGAATTCCAGCGTATATTGAGACAAATTATTTCTTGTGACACATCTGAAACGTTTGAAAGCGTGTCATCAGCAAAGCAAATTACACCTCTCCTAGTGCAGTGTTTCGTAGGCAACGCTTACACGCATTTAACGATGTTTTTATTGGGTGTAGCTCATTTACGATATGTCAGAATCTCTTTAGTTGATGTACGCGATGTATGTTTGAGTGTAGGAGTGTCTTTAGATGTATTTCGACTTGTACCTGAAGTAGAGGTACTTATTTCGACTTGTAGAGATATTTATTTCGACTTGTAGGTGAAAGGGCGCTCTATGTACAGTTTGAGTCTGCTTGCTACTTGTTTCAAGTGGTACTGCGATTTTTTCTTTTTTCCTTTTCTTTTTCTCTTTGTTAGCAGAAGTTGCGTCACATCGACAATTTTAAGGTGTAATGTGATCTTTAGGCATAAATAAACTTTGTAAAATCCATCTGCAATCTGGTTGAATAAACAATATCCCAACACTGCCTTATCTCCAGCACATTGTTTAAACAGTATTCCAAGAAGGCCTTAAATTGTTTAATGAAATTTGACTGACGACATATTACCCTGCTGTTGTGAGATTCTCCCAGTCTAACACAGACCGAGTGATTCTTCACTCCATTTTTTTGGGAGGTGCGGGATATCCTCTGGAGAGTGTATTCCTAAATGTTTAAGTAATTAAACGGAGTCAAATTGTTACGTAAATACTACATTGACCCTCCCAGTCTGACACCTCAACTCAGACTGACCGAGTTTCTCGCCATTTCCAGCGGGGGGGGGGGGGGGGGGAAGAGGCATGAGGGGAAAGGGGAGAGGGGAAGGGATGGGCGAGGGGTGGTGAGGGAGAGGGCCCATGTGCTGACTGGGAAGAACCCATGGTGTCACCAGGAGTTCGTGGTAATAATTGATTAGTTAATTATTTTGCATAATTAAAATATCAACTTGTGGCGGACTAAGGGGGCTGTGGAGAAAAGGGGAAGGTTCCGAGTCTCGGGTGCCTCGAGATTTAGAGACCCTCAGAGCCAGACCATTTTAATCAAATTCCATACAAAGTCAAAATACATTCATTAACTAAGAGGCACTTTTGAGTAGGAGGCTCCACACATATGCAAAATACTAACATAGGTATCTTCTACTTACCTATTAAAAGGCCATAGCAGATCTCAAAGGATGTGTTCAGAATTTTTACAGTTTTCTTCTAAAACTTTGCATCAAACTTAAGAACTGTAGAACGACAACCAGTTTTCTACTAGACGTAGTTATTGTCCGTAAAAAGTTTTTTGACATCTATACCATTTATATATTTGCACGAAAACTATAGTTTACAAATACGAGTATAAGTTAATGATAGATCGAGAAATGGAGAAAAACATTTTACAACGCATTTTAGATGTTACACTAATTTTAGGCCAGCAGAGCCCTGCTTCTGTGGGCAACGCGGAGACGTTTCATCGGAAAACAGAGGAAGTTTCTCAGAATTTCTGCAATTGATGGCGAAAGATGATCCAGTATTAAAAGTGCATTGTTTAGAGCTTGAAGATTCCATGGGTGGAGTACTCTCTTATTTGACAACAGGGATACAAAATGAATTTATTTTTGTTTTGGAGAACGTGTAAATTAAATTTACTGTAGATCACCAAAGGCTAAATATTATGAAATAATTTTTGACAACACTCCCGCTGTGCCAGAGCTGACAAAATGAGCCGAATAATTATGAGTAGATACGTCCATACAGATAACATTGCGGAAATTTTAGAAGCCTTCTTTGGTTTGCTGGATGTCGTGGAAGACTGCAGAAGATATGTGAAAATATATTCAACTGGAGCTGAGAAAAGATGGCTTGAATATAGGGTAGTGCAGACGTCAAGATTATGGCAATGCCACGTCAGTGTCAGGCATGAATGGAGGACTACAACGAAAATTTCGAGAATTTAATGCAAACGCTACTTTCAATCCCTGTGCTGGTCACTCCGTAAATATTTATGGTATTCACGAATTCTCTTTAGTTCCGTCTAGCGTTATCTGGTTTGGAACTCCAGACAAGTTACATTGATTCTTCTCGTCTTCTATATATAGATGGGAATTACTTGTAGAAAAAAAACCAGATTGAAGTGATTTTCTTATATGTGCTGGAGTACTCATTACAGTTCAGTTAAAGTTATAAGAAAGAACATGGAAACGGGTGTGAACACTTTGGGAGATATGCAAGATCCATCTAAGACGAGCCTTGATACTACATCTGCAGCAAGCTTCTACAGGATGGGGCAAGTAAAAGTGGCCCGGATAACAGCTCCAGGGTACAGAGAAACACAACAGAGAAAAGGAAATACAAAACTAACCTGGCTGTAGTAGATGTTGAAAGTGACCACCATCCATCGCTTAGCACTTTTAAGCCCTGGTCAGCAAGTCGCTGAAGGCAGACCGTAGTCGGACTGCTCCAATTTCATCCGAAATGGTCTGCTGCAGTTCTCGAAGACTATGAGGGTTGTTGTGATACACCTTAGACTTGATGGTTTCCCGCACAAAGTAATCGCACACCGACAGATGAGGTGACCTGGATGGCCAGCTAGGGCTGCGACCAGACTGACCTTTGCTAACGACCCTGTCAGGCGAGAAGATTGTGTAAATGTGCTCCAAGGTTCGGCCGGCTCTTTGGCCAGTTGGTCAATCCTGTTGGAAGTGACTGTAGGTTTTTTCCTTCTCCGTTAATGCTGCCAGAAACGGTTTAAAAATTATGGCAATGTAACGCGTCGAAGTCAGCGTCTGATGAAAGATCGGCATACATGCACACCAAACCCAAAGCTTCTGATCACACAATGGTGTTTCGTGGATATTATGTACGTTCTCCGCTACCCAGATTGATTATGTGAGTTTACATAATCGCTCAGGTGAAACCAGGCTTCATCATACATAAAGAACAGATCCAAGCCATTCATTGTTATCTCAGTGAACACCAACTCACAAAACTGGAGGCACTGAGGACCATCTGCTGATTTAATGCATGAACAACAGACGCTCCATAGGGATGCATGTGCTGGTCCAGGTGGAGCATTCGTCTACATGATCGGCGTGATATGCTGGTCTCTTGTCACAGGCATCGGATTGATTTGGTAGGACTCTGAAGCATATTCTGGTGAACTGCAGCATATATTCTGGTGTGCTGGGCACGTTTCGGAATGATTTTTGACTTGTTCAATACAGATCCTGACTGATGCCATTTTCGGATTAAGCGTTGAATGGCGCTTTTTGCTTTCACTCTGACACCATTAGGCTTCTCAGCAAACAACTGACCACACCTTTTCGTCGACTTTGTTGTCACGTAACTTTCCACAGTGAACACCAGCTGCTTCATTGTGAATGTCATCGTCGCCTTTGCACTGCTTCACTCACACGGACAACAGCCCGCACTACGCTCTGTGGCAGCGTGGATCACGTGGCAGCCGTACATGTGGTGTGCAGGACATGGGATGTGGTAAGAAGCATACATTCACATCCGACCATATCCTCTCGTCCGGGCCATTTCTATTTGCCCCGCCCTGTATATTTGATTTTACCTCTGTGACCTGCATCAACTTCTGGAACGCGACACTGGAATAAGTTAATTTAGCCCAACAATAAATGCCTTTATATAAAGGAGGCGCAAAATTAAAAACCGTGGATGTGCATTTGCTGACGGAACGAAATAAAGCTATAGGGAACGCTATTACTTTTGGCACAAAAAATTGCAATGGTGTGGACGTTAACACTGATCAAAGAGGAAGGAGAAGCGTAAATAAAAATCTGCAGACCAAACTAGCTCATGACGTTGGAGTATCAGTTCAAGAAGAAGTACGTCGATCCATGTTTGAATTATACACATCGAATTATACAATAATTGCCACAACGATACATGGCCATGTACAAAACCAAGTCAGTTTTCCCAATTGTTGAAAAAACTTATGCTTGAAGTTTCCGATGACACTCTGGCTGTAGTATTGAAGAACATGGTAGAAATTAAATACGAGTTTGGTAAGGGGCAGATGCTGCAAGAAGCGAAAAGGTGTCGCAGGCATCTTTGTGCAACCGATACGAGTGTGGATGATACCGCTAGATGCTCAAGTCAACAAATCTTTCAGTTTATAATTAAATGGAACTTCAGCGAATTATTACCCTGAACATCACTTGTTATTCAGTATTCCTTAACCATATTTGTCTCAATATCATCAGGCGAGACAAGCTTTTCTGAACAGAAACTAGTAATAAATTACACTAAGAGTCAAAGAAACTGATACACCTGTCTAATATCACGTAGGGCACGCGCTAGCACGCAGAAGTGCCGCAACACGACGTGGCATGGACTAATGTCTGAAGTAGTGCTGGAGGGAATGGACACCATGAATCCTGGAGGGCTGTCCATAAACCCGTAGGAGTATAAGGGGGTGGAGATCTGCACAGCACGTTACAAGGCATCCCAGATATACTCATTAACGTTCTTGCCTGGGGAGTTTGGGGCCAGCCAAAGTGTTTACACTCAGAAGAGTGTCCCAGGAGCCACTCTGTACCAATTCTGAACTTGTGGGGGATCACATTGTCCTGCTGAAATTGCGCAAGTGCGTAGGCATACACAATGGACATGAATGGTTGTATGTAATCAGACAGGATGCTTACATATGTGTCACCTGTCAGAGTCGTATCTAGACGTATCAGGGGTCACATATCGCCCCAACTACACATACCCTACGCCATGAGAAAGTCTCCAATTTGAACAGTCTCCTACTGACATGCAGCGTTCATGGATTCATGAGGTTGTCTCTATACCGGTACATGTCCATCAGCTCGATACAGTTTGAAACGAGACTCGTCCAACCAGCAACATGTTTCCAGTCATCAACAGTCTAATGTCGGTGATGACTGGCCCAGACGAGGCGTAAAGCTTTGTGTCGAGCAGTCATCAAGGGTACACGAGTGGACCTTCGGCTTCGAAAGCCCATATCGATGATGTTTCGTTGAATGGTACGCACGATGACACTTGTTGATGGCCCAACACTGAACTCTGCAGCAATTTGCGGAGGAGTTGCACTTCTGTCACGTTGAACGGTTCTCTCCAGTAGTTGTTGGTTTGGTTCTTGCAGGATCCTTTTCCGGCCGCAGCGATATCGGAGGTTTGATGCTTCACCGGATTCTTTAAATTCACGGTACACTCGTGAAATGGTCGTACGAGAAATTCTCCACCTTGTCGCTACCTTTGAGATGCAGAGTCCCATCGCTCGTGCGCCGACTATAACACCACGTACAAACTCACTTAAATCCTGATAACTTGCCATTGTTGCTGCAGTAACCGATCTAACAACTGTGCCGGACCCTTGTCTTATATAGGTGTTGCCGACCGCAGCGCCGTATTCTTCCTGTTTACCTATCTCTGCATTTGAATACACATGCTTACACCAGTTGCTTTGGCGTTTCAGTGTATCTTACCTCTACGATTACTTAAAAACGACTAGTTTAATTGTCCACTTTATCAACTGAAACAAAAGTTGCAAATGAAACAGATTTCATTGACGTTATTGGGAATTTCATTAAAATAAAGGCATGAAGAAATATACTCTAATGATGTTCCAAATGAAACAGATTTCAATGACGTTACTGGGAATTTCATTAAAATAAAGGCATGAAGAAATATACTCTAATGATATCAATAACAACTGGTGTCTCGTACCAGGATTAGGAAACTAAGTGATATTATACTTGTACAAGTTCTGTTTCCAGACATATAAAATACTAGTTTTTTTACTCTATTCGTTAATATTTCTCTGCACTGTGGCTGATCTGTGCTAAATATTGTTTCGCGTTCTAAGCTTCTCACCTATGTCTTTGTCTGCCATTACAGCTATATAATTCACTTTATACGTTACATGCACCCCAAATACATCAGTTTCTAACCAGGCCAGGAGTCTTGCTTAGTTTCGCTTCCGCGGGCCTCCGACGGGCTTAGTCCGCCGCTACTTCCAGCAATGATCAGACTCTCCATGTTAAGATGAAAATGACAATAAGCAAAAGGTGAAACTAAGTGTTCAAGTACGACTCACGGACAGTGCTGCCAAACTTCTTCGTTTCCGGGAGGTGTATTTCTGAATTGAAAGTGACGTGTTGAAAATCATTGTACATAGTTAGAAAGACATGACTTGGCAAAGAACACCATTCACAATCTTCGTAACGAAAATATGGTTGACTATTAGTGTCAAGACACTCTCAGGATCTTATGAATCGTGGGCTCCATGTGGTTCCCAAGTTCTGCAGCGACCGTAAACCATAAAATTACCAAATATGCAGCAATCAGTGGCAAAATCATGTTTTATTTATTCACCTTTGCAAATAGATTTCAACTGATTGACAGCCATCATCGGTGCTTGCAGCCAATATGTGCCCTGAGTAGCAATACTGTATTACATATTGGTTGCAAGCACCGAAAGTGAACAAATAAAACATGATTTTGCCACTGGTTGCTGCATATTTGGTAACTCTCAGAAACGTTTTGCCTACTTGCTGGAAGATGTGGCGTGTCAGCAAAGATTACAGGTATCGTTCAAGCACGATTATGCGCCAGCGCATTTTCATGTCAATGTGCATAAATAATGGTTGCCAACGTTTCAAGACTAATGGATTTATCGGTGGACGCCCCAAACGTTTATTTCTGCACTCCTCGTACGTAAATTCCCTACACTTTTGGTTATGGGGGCATTTGCAGAAATGGGGGCACGTCATCCCATTTTTGCTGAACGGAACTACAGATGAGCGGAAAAATTTTGACATACCCAAGTGCCACACGGCTGAAAACCGATGCCAGAGTGTAGGCGACACCTGTGAAGAATCTGTCGTAACTTCCTCGCTATCGTGGCCTCTTGCTCCATGTACGTCTGCGCCCGACTGTGTGTGAGAGCTAGTGGATGCGTAAGCTACTGTATGCTAACTACGACAACATTTCGTCCTTTCAATTTACATAATTTTGGTATGCGGACTACATTCTCACGTTCGTGCTTAGCAATTTCGCCCTATTGACTGCATAATCACGGTCATTTAAATTACAGATTTGGTGACTACTGAATGTTTTCCTTTTGCTGATACGTTCAACAAGAACAGTGTATTTCGGAATGTATCATACAAATCTGTCAGTTCTTTCTGCAAGTGATTCTTAAGTGTATCGACCAACGGACACTGTTTACTGTTTACATAAACGATAAATTCTGCAATACATCGCTGTTGAAGGCGTTTAGCTCACGACAGTCTCTTCAGAAATGGTGTGTTGTTCACATCTCAAATTGACAGGATATGCACAAAAAAGCTAATCTATGCCACAGTATGCTGAGGACATGTTTATGCTGCAGTCTCGCTTATATCACTGATATAGCCCGTGAGTATTGAAACTCGCGGCTACGTCTTACCAGTGCTTTTAACCTGCAGCATCGCTGCTTGTTTCGATTCGTGTCAGGCGAGGAAATCCAGGTGGCGTGTGTTTCGAGCAGAGAACAGTAACCTACCGTCTTCTGATAATTGTGCTGCAGTCCCATACAAACGAGTTTGTTAGGGGCGCAAAATTAAAGGTGAAATAAAGTGAGACAGAACTGAAATCTTCGTTAAATAATCCAAACTTTGTTGCTGACGTTGTTCGCATTTCAGTCTACAGCAGAATAACTTTTGAATATATTCCTGACAGTGCAATTAGTGACACATAGGTGGTAACAACAAATATTAACGAGGTATGTCATGTCCACATAGGCCCGCTTTATGTTGCTGATATGTCCACATTCCGGTTTCTAATAGGCTAAATGTAGACGTCATTGTAAAGAGCCCTTTCGAGAATCCAAAGAATGAAACAGTTGTTTAACAACTTAATCAATTTCTATTGGCAGACATTGTCCACAATGGCTCCCCTTTGTTACTAACAGTATTGCAGCTTTCTGTGATAAATGTGGTGGATATGACAGTAGAGTCTTTTTGATAACGCAAATGATGAAGTTCTGTTGGTGGGTAGTGTCCCCATATTCCACATCTTCCTTAGCGAGGAACCACTCATTACTTCTGTTGCTTCTTTGGAATACGTTTCACTTGCAGTTCTGCCTATGTTTGTCTTATTCTTGTAGTTGCTCATATTGCCTTTGTTCAGGCTGGTCCAAACACACAAGGCAGTCTTCGGTCTTTTGTAGTCCTTCATATCAACCAGTAGCGCTGGTTCAGATTTCCTGTTGATGCTCCTTACTCTCAAGATTACATACCGCTGACTCTTTTCCAATGCATTTGGCCCTTCCGAAATCACCCATATGCTACCTAGCTTTCTTACGTGGAAGAAGAAAAAACCTTTCTTGCTTGAATTATAAAAACTAAATTATAAGTGAAATTTCATTTTATTATGAATATTAGACTTACATTTTTTGTAATGTTATGATGTACTGCCAGAAGAGAGCAACAGCTGCAGCAAAATTGCCAGCAATACTAATGAGTTATATCTGCTAGTAGTTGTTTCGTATTTATACATATGTTACTGCTAAGTCATCAGTTGCCGACAGTTTTGACAACTTCTAACAAGAAAAATACCTTATCAGCAAGTTAATACGTTTTACAGTCTCCAAACATATCATATTTCAACGATTCTAGAAATCAGGGCAAATAGAGCGTTGCAAAATGCTTAGTCAGCGAGTTCAGAAATGTGTGTTAGTTCTGTTGGTCGATTTCGGAATGACCATGCTGGGAGGCAGCGCAACAGCTAATACAAAGAGTATGAATCGGCATGAAATTTATGTACATTGTACACTGACATCGTGTGAAGGTGTACAGTGTTAGGCAGTATCATATGATTAACCCCCCGTTGCTCCCGCGGATGACACACGTCATCCACATGACTTTCCCGCTCAATTTTGTCTGACAGGGCTGGATTGAGTTCGCGCCATTTTCAGTACCTTTCTGTCAACTCTCCGGCTGTTACCTCCAATCACTGTTATCTTTCAGTTACGAAAGATACATTGTTTATGAAACATTATTATAATCTGGAGGACACTTCTCATCCGCGAGAGCTCTGCTGCCACAATCTGAAACAAAGTATGTATTACTTTACTGCTTTCCTAGATTCAATCCATCTTTCAGTGCGTAAATTTAGACGTATTGAAACTGATTGCAGTTACCTTCCATGTTACCTAGTATTCTCTTTGTTTTTAAATTGTGGAAGAAATGTCAATGGCAAAAAACTTCGGACAGAGTTTAGCAGAGATCTTAATGTATGGCTGGAATGGTTCAATGAGCTGAGTGACGAAGATGTTCACAGCGATGGCGCTGACTCAGAGACTGAGTATTGTGTTCATGAAAGCGGTCATGATTCAGGAGCAGAACAAGAAGTATCAGTAAATGATGAATATGAATCACAGGAAGAAGTAACTCAAGGGGATGAAATTTATTTAGGGAAAGATGGAATAACTAAACGGAGGAAAAATAAATATCCTACCTGTGTTAGAAGCAGATCTTGTAATTTTATTACGTATTTGCCTGGACCAAAAAATCAAGCTCATGTAAAAAAGACGGAAATAGAAATTCTGAATTTGTTCTTGGATGAAAACATAATAAGCCTTATCGCATCATGCAGTAATGAATACATCAATTAAGTTCGTGGTAACTTCTTTAGGGAAAGGAACGCTAAAGAAACAGATGCGATAGAGATCAGAGCTTCCATTGGTTTGTTGTGTCTATGTGGGTCTTTGGGATGTTCTATGAAGAGTTTATCGAAATCCTGGGATAACTCAAAGAGAAACGGACTTGAATCATGTTATTTATGCATAAGTGAAAACCGATTCACGTTTCTGTTGAGATATCTGAGATTTGGTAATATCCGTGATAGAGGTGTTCGCAGAGAAATTGACAAGTTGGCTGCTATTACAGAGGTACTTGAACTATTCACGAACAATTTTAATAAATATTTTTGGAACTGCGATCAAATAAAAACATTTTTTAATTTTTCTTTTTAAAATTCAGTCTTGATCGCACCACGTGTTCTACAAGAACATAGGTGACCGGTTTCGGTCATATCACATGACCATCATCAGACCTGTAATTTAATTTATAACGTAATAGAAACAATAGAAACCTTACTAGACTGACATTAAAATATGACCAAAAGCTTATAACGATAAAACACAATAAGACGAACATTTGCCAAAAACATTTTTCACCTAGTGAATATTTTACTGTTGAGAAACAGCTTTTGGCATTTAGAGGAAACTGCCCGTTTAGGCAATATATTCCTAGCAAACCAGCAAAGTATGGGTTAAAAGTGTTTGCCTTCATTAATGTAAAAACAGCTTACACTTTGAATTTAGAGCCTTACGTCGGTAAGCAACAAGAGGGACTATGTAATGTCAGTAATTCAGCTGAAGATATTGTTCTTCGAATGGTCAAACTGTTTCGAACGTTAGAATATATTATACTGTGCGCAAATATTAAATCTATTATACTTAGATTTAATAAAAAAATCAAAAAACCAGTCATAAATACCGTTCAAAGTGTGCAAGTGGACTGCTTGCTTTGTGGATGACACCAGTCATCCGCGCGAGTGACGATGACACGAATTTTTACGCGAGTAACGGAGGGTTAATTGGTCGCTATCTATTACCAAAGTGGGGGGAGGGGTATGACATGTTAAGAGGAGATGTCAGCTTTACCTTACTATATCTACAGATATTAATACAAACAATTAAAAGGAAAAACAAGTTATAAAAAAGGCGTACAAATATCAAATACTCTGCGTATTCAACAAGGCTTGGTGAAGACTCTCCCATTATGGCGCCTACGCGCGTGGCAGGTAGCTGGCGGCCTTGAACTGGGGCTTTTATCTGTTGCGTCCTCTCTGAATATTTTCAACTCGTGCGTGCCAATTGCACGCGGAGTGAAGCAGCGAAGTAGTCGCGCGTTGCACCGTGGATTCCTCCACAGATATTTTTTTTAAGTTTTTGGAAGCAATGTGCGTGCTTGTAGTAGTGTCGATGCTATCACAAAAGACCTCTAATTTCACGGCCCCGGAACCCATTGTTTACCCGCCGTAGCGCGCGTATTCAGCGGAGAGGAAATCCGTCGATCACCATCTGCCGATAAGGTAAGTTCTTTAAAAAAACACTTGCCCATTTATTCAGAGTGCAATGTAGTTTAATAAAAATGTTTGTAGGTTTACACACGCGTACTAAGCGTCAACACACTTCACTTTTGAAAAAAAAAAAAATCATTTTTACCCAGGTTCTTTGACGAACTTCTTTCCAGCTCTATTAACCACTTATTTTACATAAATTTCCTGCTTTCTTATGCTGGTTTTATTTGAACAAACTGTTATTTACACAGTTAAAATTGTAATACATTCATATATTACATATTATGTCCGACATTCCACTCACACTTACTTTATATTGAATTTTCTTTCGATTACTTTCACAAACAGTCATAAACTTTACTTCTACATCTACATCTACATGACTACTCTGCAATTCACATTTAAGTGCTTGGCAGAGAGTTCATGGAACCACAATCATACTATCTCTCTACCATTCCACTCCCGAACTGCGCGAGGGAAAAACTAACACCTAAACCTTTCTGTTCGAGCTCTGATTTCTCTTATTTTATTTTGATGATCATCCCTACCCATGTCGGTTGGGCTCAACAAAATATTTTCGCATTCGGAAGAGAAAGTTGGTGACTGAAATTTCGTAAATAGATCTCGCCGCGACGAAAAACGTCTTTGCTTTAATGACTTCCATCTCAATTCGCGTATCATATCTGCCACACTCTCTCCCCTATTACGTGATAATACAAAACGAGGTGCCCTTTTTTGCACCGTTTCGATGTCCTCCGTCAATCCCACCTGGTAAGGATCCCACACCGCGCAGCAATATTCTAACAGAGGACGAACGAGTGTAGTGTAAGCTGTCTCTTTAGTGGACTTGTTGCATCTTCTAAGTGTTCTGCCAATGAAACGCAACCTTTGGCTCGCCTTCCCCACAATATTATCTATGTGGTCTTTCCAACTGAAGTTGTTCGTAATTTTAACACCCAGGTACTTAGTTGAATTGATAGCCTTGAGAATTGTACTATTTATCGAGTAATCGAATTCCAACGGATTTCTTTTGGAACTTTGTAAATAATAGGCTGATTTACATTCATATCTTAGAATGAATATACGTAACCTTAGTTACAACGCTCGTTCTTATATACATATATGCATCCGTCCCCCCCATGAACCATGGACCTTGCCGTTGGTGGGGAGGCTTGCGTGCCTCAGCGATACAGATGGCCGTACCGTAGGTGCAACCACAACGGAGGGGTATCTGTTGAGAGGCCAGACAAACATGTGGTTCCTGAAGAGGGGCAGCAGCCTTTTCAGTAGTTGCAGGGGCAACAGTCTGGATGATTGACTGATCTGGCCTTGTAACATTAACCAAAACGGCCTTGCTGTGCTGGTTCTGCGAACGGCTGAAAGCAAGGGGAAACTACGGTCGTAATTTTTCCCGAGGACATGCAGCTCTACTGTATGATTAAATGATGATGGCGTCCTCTTGGGTAAAATATTCCGGAGGTAAAATAGTCCCCCATTCGGATCTCCGGGCGGGGACTACTCAGGAGGACGTCGTTATCAGGAGAAAGAAAACTGGCGTTCTACGGATCGGAGCGGGGAATGTCAGATCCCTTAATCGGGCAGGTAGGTTAGAAAATTTAAAAAGGGAAATGGATAGGTTAAAGTTAGATATAGTGGGAATTAGTGAAGTTCGGTGGCAGGAGGAACAAGACTTTTGGTCAGGTGATTACAGGGTTATAAATACAAAATCAAATAGGGGTAATGCAGGAGTAGGTTTAATAATGAATAAAAAAATAGGAGTGCGGGTTAGCTACTACAAACAGCATAGTGAACGCATTATGGTGGCCAAGATAGACACAAAGCCCATGCCTACTACAGTAGTACAAGTTTATATGCCAACTACCTCTGCAGACGATGAAGAAATAGTTGAAATGTATGACGAGATAGAAGAAATTATTCAGGTAGTGAAGGGAGACGAAAATTTAATAGTCATGGGTGACTGGAATTCGTCAGTAGGAAAAGGGAGAGAAGGAAACATAGTAGGTGAATATGGATTGGGGGGAAGGAATGAAAGAGGAAGCCGCCTTGTAGAATTTTGCACAGAGCATAACTTCATCATAGCCAACACTTGGTTCAAGAATCATAAAAGAAGGTTGTATACCTGGAAGAATCCTGGAGATACTAAAAGGTATCAGATAGATTATATAATGGTAAGACAGAGATTTAGGAACCAGGTTTTAAATTGTAAGACATTTCCTGGGGCAGATGTGGATTCTGACCACAATCTATTGGTTATGAACTGCAGATTGAAACTGAAGAAACTGCAAAAAGGTGGGAATTTAAGGAGATGGGACCTGGATAAACTGAAAGAACCAGAGGTTGTAGAGAGTTTCAGGGAGAGCATAAGGGAACAATTGACAAGAATGGGGAAAAGAAATACAGTAGAAGAAGAATGGGTAGCTCTGAGGGATGAAGTAGTGAAGGCAGCAGAGGATCAAGTAGGTAAAAAGACGAGGGCTAATAGAAATCCTTGGGTAACAGAAAAAATATTGAATTTAATTGATGAAAGGAGAAAATATAAAAATGCAGTAAATGAAGCAGGCAAAAAGGAATACAAACGTCTCAAAAATGATATCGACAGGAAGTGCAAAATGGCTAAGCAGGGATGGCTAGAGGACAAATGCAAGGATGTAGAGGCTTGTCTCACTAGGGGTAAGATAGATACTGCCTACAGGAAAATTAAAGAGACCTTTGTAGAGAAGAGAACCACTTGTATGAATATCAAGAGCTCAGATGGCAACCCAGTTCTAAGCAAAGAAGGGAAGGCAGAAAGGTGGAAGGAGTATATAGAGGGTCTATACAAGGGCGATGTACTTGAGGACAATATTATGGAAATGGAAGAGGATGTAGATGAAGATGAAATGGGAGATAAGATACTGTGTGAAGAGTTTGACAGAGCACTGAAAGACCTGAGTCGAAACAAGGCCCCGGGAGTAGACAACATTCCATTTGAACTACTGATGGCCTCGGGAGAGCCAGTCATGAAAAAACTCTACCATCTGGTGAGCACGATGTATGAGACAGGCGAAATACCCTCAGACTTCAAGAAGAATATAATAATTCCAATCCCAAAGAAAGCAGGTGTTGACAGATGTGAAAATTACCGAACTATCAGTTTAATAAGTCACAGCTGCAAAATACTTACGCGAATTCTTTACAGACGAATGGAAAAACTGGTAGAAGCCGACCTCGGGGAAGATCAGTTTGGATTCCGTAGAAATGTTGGAACACGTGAGGCAATACTGACCTTACGACGTATCTTAGAAGAAAGATTAAGAAAAGGCAAACCTACGTTTCTAGCATTTGTAGACTTAGAGAAAGCTTTTGACAATGTTAACTGGAATACCCTCTTTCAAATTCTGAAGGTGGCAGGGGTAAAATACAGGGAGCGAAAGGTTATTTACAGTTTGTACAGAAAGCAGATGGCAGTTATAAGAGTCGAGGGGCATGAAAGGGAAGCAGTGGTTGGGAAAGGAGTAAGACAGGGTTGTAGCCTTTCCCCGATGTTATTCAATCTGTATATTGAGCACGCAGTAAAGGAAACAAAAGAAAAATTCGGAGTAGGTATTAAAATTCATGGAGAAGAAGTAAAAACTTTGAGGTTCGCCGATGACATTGTAATTCTGTCAGAGACAGCAAAGGACTTGGAAGAGCAGTTGAACGGAATGGACAGTGTCTTGAAAGGAGGATATAAGATGAACATCAACAAAAGCAAAACGAGGATAATGGAATGTAGTCAAATTAAGTCGGGTGATGCTGAGTGAATTAGATTAGGAAATGAGACACTTAAAGTAGTAAAGGAGTTTTGCTATTTAGGGAGTAAAATAACCGATGATGGTCGAAGTAGAGAGGATATAAAATGTAGACTGGCAATGGCAAGGAAAGCGTTTCTCAAGAAGAGGAATTTGTTAACATCGAGCATAGATTTAGGTGTCAGGAAGTCGTTTCTGAAAGTATTTGTATGGAGTGTAGCCATGTATGGAAGTGAAACATGGACGATAACTAGTTTGGACAAGAAGAGAATAGAAGCTTTCGAAATGTGGTGCTACAGAAGAATGCTGAAGATAAGGTGGGTAGATCACGTAACTAATGAGGAGGTATTGTATAGGATTGGGGAGAAGAGAAGTTTGTGGCACAACTTGACTAGAAGAAGGGATCGGTTGGTAGGACATGTTTTGAGGCATCAAGGGATCACAAATTTAGCATTGGAGGGCAGTGTGGAGGGTAAAAATCGTAGAGGGAGACCAAGAGATGAATACACTAAGCAGATTCAGAAGGATGTAGGTTGCAGTAGATACTGGGAGATGAAGAAGCTTGCACAGGATAGAGTAGCATGGAGAGCTGCATCAAACCAGTCTCAGGTCTGAAGACCACAACAACACAACATGCATCCGTATGTTTGGTATCACAAATCTTTACGTAAGAAACATTACACATAATTCCTTTCACATTATTCATAGAAACTTGTTTATTTATGGTGCAGGTGGGGAAGCATCAGTATCTACTTCAAATACACTACGCGCTGCTTCTCTAACTACGCTTAGCATCGCCTCTAGAAATGACGGAATCTGTTTGACTACAGGCCCATCGGATTACTCAGGAAAGGGCATATAGCTCATGCATCGTCTTACAAGAAGACTCTCAATCAGCATTGTTCATGTGAAATTCGTGTTATGTTCCTACTGTGTGAAACAGACATTGTTTACTTCAGACGAGATGTACCTTAAGTACTCATGACATGTGTTTAATGTCATATATGTTGCTGTATACATATTGTAAAGAGAAAAATGGATGTTGGGAGTTTCCGAAGCGGCTACTGTGTGTAGGTCTCCCCTTACTCGTTCGGTAGCATCAAACATATATCATTACGACGTCACTTACCGGAATGCTACTGCGTATACCATGAATCGTTCATTCATATATATATATATATATATATATATATATATATATATATATATATATTACAACTACATTTTATTGGCTTGAGGTGCGACCCGTTAAACTTGTATGGTATTATTCCACTCTCGAAGCTTATCATTTCTTCTTTCACGCATTGTCGATGCACTGATCGCTGAAAAGAAAAAACTTGAAACTAAACGTGTACCAGCTCAGTGGCCATTGATTTAATAATTCTTTTACTTCAGTGTGCAGACGTTTTATTCACCTGTTTTGCCCAGTACATCACCCGCTCCACTTACATTTACCTGTGAAGAAAAGTATCTACAAAATTCTATAAAGCGAGAGATACTTGTGCTCCTCATCTCTGTATCCTGCTTTCATTTTAGCTGTCATCGCTCATATCCTTAAATGTATGTTACACGTGCTGTAGTACACTTTCTGTAAACGCCTGTACATATCTGCATATAGTAGGTTAACATCATTATTTTATGTAGATAGTACTCGTAGTCTCTTGTTCAACATTGCATATATATATTAGAGTTAGTCCACCTTAAGTTCATAGTTATAATATGGTTATTCCTTTTTTCTTCCTATATGTACATAGTTCCTGTAAACATGTGTGTGTGCGAGTCGCGTTTAACTGCGTTACCTGGCGGCCGTTTATCATGTCAGCTGTCTAATACTTAAACCTCCTGCGGCCGTGTTTACACGTGCAGGCGCGTGAGTCGTTGCTTCCACGTCGTCTGCTGACTCAGCTCGCCACTGCGATTACACTACAGTGTGCGTCGCAAGTTCTGCTCAGCTTCGTCGCTCTTCGCGTCAGGCGAAGCGCCGTATCGTTGAACATCCCTCTCTCAATTTCGCTACTTTAAATATCAAAATAAAAGCAAAAATCTCTTATATCTAAACATGTTTCCTTAACACTAGTATTTAAAATAAAACGGAAATTAAATTACTATTACGTACACTTTGTACAGCCGTTTTCAGTAAAAATACTTGTGTCAAAAATGTTTATTCCACAAATGCCTTTAAGTCCTTGTGGGGACAGAGACCTTTATCTCGACCAGTCCTCTCATAAATCAATCGATAAGCTCTAGGACATGGGATTTTGGAAATTATAAAATCATTTCCACTTCTTCGTTAACGTTTCCTATTTTTGTTGACTTAGAACGTGTTCGTAACAGAACTGGTTTGCCTTGAGTTAACTGTGTAAAACGCTTCATTTTCCGATCATAGCTTTTCTTCTTATATTCAGCCCTGTTTTCCAGTGTGATTACTGTTTGTTTAATTTTCTCCTCCAGTGTCTTTTCCACCGCTGGTATTTTCGATAGGGGTGATTCTATTCGTTCTTTTGTCTAGTGTAAAACGTTAATTCATTTGGTGCGAAACCAGTGGAAGAATTTGTAAGATTGTTATGACCTGCATGGAAGCTGTGACGTATTCTACCCAGTGTGTGTGTGTGCGGTGTATACGTTCTTATGAACTGATTAAATTCCTTAAATACTCGGAGAGAAGTCTAGACACTAAGATGTGTTTTACACCCTGTGATGACATAAATTATTTCCATTTCTGTCCTATAAAATACGAGACATTATCAGTAAGTATCACTCGTGGCTTTCCTATCCTCCTCAAGTAATCTTCTTCGATCCTTTTCCTGATGGATGTCGCTGTTGCACTACGTACAGTGTACACCTTAATATGTTTTGTAAAAACATGATATAGTGCTACTGCGTGTCATACTCCACCCTTGCCTCTTGGATAAGGACTAGCTAAATCGAGAGACACTAAATCTAGAGGTTTCTTAAATAAAATGGTGCGAAACTCGATATGTTTGGAAGAGTTAGAATGTTTTGCCTTCTGACAGATTGTACAGATTCGTAGTACTTGAAGTACTTGTCGTCTCAAATTTGGAAAATAGCAATGTTTACCTGTCTTCTCGGTACATTTACTTGCCCCATAGTGTCCCTACACTTCATGGGTGTACATTATGAATTCCTGAATGTATTTCTCAGGGAGAAAAACGCACCATTCTTGCGATGGAATAAAACACCCTTATATTCCGTGTGCCACAATTTTACCTGATCGTTGCCTTCCTGTGTTAGTTTTTGTTTGACATTGCGTCATCTTAGGTTGTGTTGTTGTTGTATGGTTTTCACGCGTTTACAAAACTTATTGTAGTCAGATTGCGGTATTTTACTTTGCATAAAAAGAGTTCTTATTTCAGAATCCCGTTCCGAAAAGTCACTAAATTCATCTAGTCCTTGAGGTAACCTTCATAGAGCATCGGCAGTGATGTTGTGACTTCCCTTGATATAAACAATTTCGAATCTGAATTCTTGCAGATATAGACATCATCTTGACAAACTCCTGTGCAATAATCTGTATTTCAACAAGAATTAAAGGGATTGGTGATCACAATATTCTTTTGTACTCTTACCCCATAAAAAGTACTCAAATTTTTTGAATGGCGAGACTACTGCCAAAATATCTAATTCTGATGCAGAGTATGATGGTTCTGCCTCAGTTAATGTGCGGCTAGCAAAACTAAATACCTTTGGCAATATCTTACCGCCTTCCTTTCTCATCCGGAGCAGACAATCCCCCAAGACCATGTGAGGAGGCGTCTGTCCACAGGGAGAAGCCCTTCTCCATATCGGGGTCACTAAGCATTTTTGCATTCACTAATGCCTCTTGAAATCCTATTGGTACTTGTCATGCCATAGCCATAGTTTGTTTTTGCAAATAATGAAGTTGGGCGTCACTGTTCATCAATTCAAATGTGAGTGAATTCCAAAGGGACCAAACTGCTGAGGTCATCGGTCCCTAGACTTACACACTTCTAAAACTCACTTACGATAAGAACAGCACACAAGTCCCTGTCTCAGGGAGCCTCAAACCGCGTGGCTGTTCAGCAGTTGTTGGGGTATGAAGTTACGGAAGAATGAGCAAGCTTTAAGCTGTTTCTTGTTCCTAGGTGCAGGAGAGTTGCGTATGGCATCGAGTTTCTTGGATCAGGGAGGATACCTTGTTCGGAGATAATGTGACCCAGAAATTTTACCTTCTCCCTGGCAACGTAAGACATTTTTAAATTGGCTGTCACCCTGTATTCTGAAAAACGTTGTAAATCTTTCTCAATCATCTGAATATGTTCCGACCACGTAGGGGTGGCGATTAACAAGTCGTCAACATAGACTGTAACCTTGCTAAGTAGCTCTGGTTCTAATACGTTATCTAACGCTGCGGTGAATACAGCTGCACTTATATTCAGACCAAATGGCAGGACACCGAAATCAAAGCTCCTACCACCACATACAAAAGCTGTGTACTTTTTACGTTATGCATGGAGTTTGATTTGCATATAGGGCGCTCGGAGATCCAGTATGGTAAAACACCGGGTATTATATAACACTTGTTCGTCCAGGTTGTCAGACCCGATTCGAACTTGTACTAGGATCTTATTAATACCCCAAGCATCCAGAACCAATCTTACTGATGCGTCTGGTTTACTAACCTGCAATATGGGGCTACAATAATATGAAAAGTAAAGTTGAATGATTCCCCATTTTATCATTCGATTGATTTCTTCTCGTACTGCCTCTCTTTTCGTCCAGGGAATGGAATATGATGAGACACAAAAAGTTTCATGTGGGTAAACATCCATTTTGTACTGATAATCCTCGATAACTTCTGGTTGTTTTACAAATACATGTGCGTACTTAAATAACAGACCTGTAAGTTCCTGTTCATTTAAGGTGCTGGACTCACCTTTTGCTCTACCATTTCAAGTATACATCTGATTCTGGCACTTGTTCATTATAGTGAGTGTTTACAAATAATACAGTATGAAATACAAATTGAACTGTCACATCAGTCTCCTCCTTCTGCTTGGCCTTATTGTCTGATGTTTTCATTAAATCGAGAGAAAATACCTGTCAATTTACACTGACGTAGTAATTACTTCCTATGTGAATTTGCGTCTTGTAAGTCCTAAGCCTGTCATCCTGATCAAACAATTTACTATTAATTTGTCAATGACGAGTAAATTACATTTGACAGTAAACTCTCCTATTTTCAGTGGAATAAGTGTAACTTCACTACTTTTGATTTGTTTCCAGTGGCCATCTATGTACTACAATTCTGCACTGGGAACGTAGGAATTTTATCTCTTTTCCTTAACACTTGGAAAAATTCAGTTGACATTAAGTTACTCGTTGCATTTGTGTCTAGAACCAAGCGTACTTCCATGTCAGATATCGTTGTCTTTATTACTGCCTTTTCCTGCTCTTCATACAAGTTCTCCTGAACTTCCTCCTCATGTCGGTGTAAATCATCTTTCATGTCGCCTTGCTCGTCGTATCTCTCAAAACATGTGTTTATAAGTGTATTGCCCCCACTCCCTACCTGGTAAGCAGTGTGGGGCCTCCCTGCGACCGGTTGAAGTTTTCCCCCTAGTGCAGGAGCATTGACCTCGGAGACCGGAGTAATTTCAGCGTGTGTTCAGTGTGTGATGTGTCACACCAATTCGTGTCATTGCCTGGGGGGAGGGGGGGCATTTTCCCGCGAATTCGAGTTGGTAATGGCGAAATTATAGTTCGCGCTATTATGTTGTCCGAAGGTTGGCTACGGTACAGCGCGCGGCATTTGGTTGTTGCCGACGGCTTGCCACTGCACCGGCTGGCTGTTACCACTTGGGCGACGGATGGCCTTGTGCTGGCAGACCGTAGTTCGCTTGTCCGTTGTAATTGTACTTGTTGTTCTGATAACCTTGCTTAAATCTTTTGTTTTGTCCCATTTCCATTACCTCATCTATTCCCTTTTTGTATGTACTGTGTCGGATATGGTTGCCATGCTTACTGTGTAGTAACATTATTTACAGGTTGGTTTCCAAAGACGGATTGAGATGTTTGTTTATCTGCTGCTTTATGTTACCATGGTACCACTTCATAAGTAAGGTCAGTGGAATCCAAAACTGGCAAGAAGTACTCAGTATCGTGTTCTGGTGTGGTTACTAATTTTTCCCTTATGTGTTGCGGATGTTGGCTCTTTAATATCTTCAATAAATCCACCTATGATATGGGATTGGCCCAATATGTGGTCTTTTTTAAATAATTTTTGAAATAACCCCACAAGCTTTCATGCTTGCTATTAAATGCAGCCGGATTAAAGACTTCACGTTGTAATCTTTCTTGAACGGCTTTCAACCGGTACTTATCTAAGAAAGCACGTTCAAATTGCTCGTAACTGTGACAATGTTCTACCATTTCAGTGGCGCACAAAAGAACTTCGCCTTGGGTGTAACCAACAACCAATTTTATTCTTTGAGCATCTGTGCAGTTGTGCGGAAATACGTTGCAGAACGCACTGATAAAAACTACCGGGTTCATCCAGTTCCCTCTGTTGAATACGATGGAAACTGCGTATGTCTAAGCAACCCTTCATCAACTAAGATGGATGTTAAACATGCGGCATTAACTCACATTGGTGTGTAGTTGTAAGTGTGCGGAGCACTGTGTAGCAATTGCGGGTTTCTTGTATTTACTGCTGTAGGTAAATTACGAATTTTACAATCTTCACTTGCGCTCGATATCGGGCTTGCGACAAGATGCGGATAACTATTATACGTATCCGTCTTGGACACAGGTAGCTGAACATTAGCAACCTGACCTACTTCATTTGATGATTCGGTTTCCCTTTTCTTCATGGCCTCTTCTACCACGCCTACATATGCTTTGCATTCAGATACTACCTTCTGCGCTAATGTACTCCTTTGATCCAAGTTACCTCCTTCTGCTCTTTCTCTTTTGGCACGTTCCGGAAGCTTTCTACTATTAACGTTAGCTCCTCTACTGCCAATGGCAAACCTTCACAGTCCTTGTGTAGCTTGTTGACAACACTACTCACTTTCTCTGTGGTATTACACATTTGATTCTCTGAGTTGGTCTTATGCTATTCTTCATGTCTTTGATTTGCTTTAATTCACTTTCTATGTGTTCTTGATTGTCACTAATTGAATATCAATACTTTCTTTAAAGTCAGGAATAACCCGCTGTTTTAATCGTTTTTACATTTCTTTTTGAACCGTGGTACTACTCAATTCTTTAGAAAATAAAAAAATTACGACCTCATCACAGTTATTTAAAGGAAATTAGGAAGCCCGGGATCACTGGTGATGGACAAGCTTGTGATTGTTTTACAATTTTAATTTGACTCGAAACAGACGTTATTATAAACTTCAATTCGGACATTTGCCCTCTCACTGATGCAATATACAAATCTTCACTTTAATTGAATTACCTAAACACGAATAACAATCATATTTCGCGTTCGCCACCAAAACCATAGATAGTAAGCAGGGTGAATAATCAATCATAAACAATCGTTCTTGCTTAAACATATCTCAAAAGACTAGTAACACTATACTCTTCCAAACCAAAGTTACACAGCCACATAATTCCACAACTTCATTAAAAAACAAAAATCTTAAAGCTTAATAAAACTGAACTGCCCACATAAAGGTTCACACTGAAACATGCTTGCACAAAAAATGCAAAGTGGGCCAACCAAGGTCGCAAAACTGACACACAGGAAAAACAACATGTTGCACATTCATTAAAGATACACAAATGCTTAACATAAGTGTTAAATAAGAATGGATAGTAATAACTCAACCAGTAAAATGACTTGCAGAAACACTAATACCAACAAAGTGGCCTCACTTAACTAACGGATATAATGACTCAGAATGATTCCCAAATTGCACTTAACTTTAGAGAACAGCGTTAAGGCCCAAAGTAGTATTTGGAAGCAATGACGCTACGGCCGGCAGGCAATACGAGCGCTCACTCTCCACGGCTTGCGCACAGGCTCACCAGCAGGCGGTGTGTATTTACATATAGTCTGACCGGCCTCACAGTGAGCGGTCCTGACAAGAATCCATAACCGCACCGACACCAGGAGACGAGCAGACTTAACAAATGGCCTGCAGCACAAACAGATTGCAATGAAAATAAGGTCAAATCACAGCCACACTGGAATATATAATAAGCATGCCGCCAAATTCTTATGGAGCAATACTCTAACATTACCCGTCTCCCAGAAAATTTGCAGGAAACTTAGAGATCACTTCCAAACCATTAACTCTACGGCTACTGGCCGCGTACACAACCGCAACCAGTCCCAAAACTAGTTAATATCCTATAACATTATAGCAAGTTAAAATTTAGATGAAAACAACTTTAAACACACACTCCACAGACGATGAGAAACGAAATGAGGAACATCAGCCTCCTTAAAATAGCCACTGTGGAACCAAGTTCAGAACCATCTACCCATGCCACAATAAGTTTCAACAATCTGCTATTCACAATAAAGTGCCTCGCTGCTGGTTCAATGAAGCACCTTCAAGCTGTCTCTCTACGTTTCACTCTCGAACTGCACGCGGTGAAAACGAGCACTTAAATACTTGTGTGTGTACCCGGATTTCTCTTATTTTATCGTGATGAACATTTCTCCCTATGTAGGTGGGTGCGAACAGAATGTTTTCACGATTGGAGGAGGAAACTGGTGATTGAAATTTCATGAGAAGATCTGTTGCAACGAAAAACGCCTTTGTTTTAATGATTGCCACTCCAATTCATGTATCATGTGTGTGACACTATCTCCCCTATTTCACGATAATGCAAAACGAGCTGCTCTTCTTTGTACTTTTTCGGTGTCATCCATCAGTCCCACCTCATGCGGATCCCACAGCGCACAGCAATACTCCAGAATAGGGCGGACAAGCATGGTGTAAGCAGTCTCTTAGTAGACCTGTTGCACCTTCTAAGTGTTTTTCCAATGAATCGCAGTCTTTGGTTTGCTCTACCCACAATATTATCTATGTGGATCGTTCCAATTTAGGCTATTTGTAATTGTAATCCCTAAGTATTAGTTGAATTTACAGCCTTCAGATTTGTGTGACTTATCTCGTAATCGAAATTTAGCTGTTTTCTTTTAGTACTCATGTGAATAACTTTACACTTTCCCTTATTCAGGATCAATTGCCACTTTTCGCACAATACAGATATCTTATCTAAATCATTATGCAAGTCATTTTGATCATCTAATGACTTTACAAGACGGTAACTGACGGCATCATCTGCAAACAATCAAAGACGCCTACTCAAATTGTCTCCTGTGTCGTTAATGTAGATCAGGAACATTTGAGGGTCTATAACACCTCCTTGGGGAACGCCGGATATTACTTCTGTTTTACTCGATGACTTTACGTCTATTACTACGAACTGTGTCCTTTCTGACAGGAAATCAAGAATCCAGTCGCACAACTGAAGCGATACTCCGTAGGTATGCAGTTTGGTTAGAAGACGCTTATGAGAAACGGTGTAGAAAACTTTCTGGAAATCTAAAAATATGGAATCATTTGACATCACCTGTCGATAGCACTTGTTACTTCATCAGTATAAAGATCTAATTGTGTTTCATAATAAGTGTATTTTCTGAAACTGTGCTATGAGTCAATAAATCGTTTTCTTCGAGGAACTTCATTATGTTCGAATACGGTATATGTTCCATAACCCTACTGCAAATCGACGTTAGTCATATAGGCCTGTAATTCAGCGGATTACTCCTACTTCCCTTTTTGACTTGAGCAATTTTCCAGTCTTTAGGTACGGATCTTACTGTGAGCGAGAGGTTGTATATAATTGCTAAATATGGAGCTATTTTAGCAGCATACTCTGAGAGGAACCTGACTGGTATAGAATCTGGACCGGAGGCCTTGCCTTTATAAAGTGATGTAAGCTGTTTGGTTACGCCGGGGATATCTACTTCTATGTTTCTCATCTTGGCAGTTGTTCTTGATTGAAATTCAGGAATATTTACTTCGTCTTCTTTGGTGAAGGAGTTTCGGAAAACCGTGTTTAATACACTCCTGGAAATTGAAATAAGAACACCGTGAATTCATTGTCCCAGGAAGGGGAAACTTTATTGACACATTCCTGAGGTCAGATACATCACATGATCACACTGACAGAACCACAGGCACATAGACACAGGCAACAGAGCATGCACAATGTCGGCACTAGTACAGTGTATATCCACCTTTCGCAGCAATGCAGGCTGCTATTCTCCCATGGAGACAATCGTAGAGATGCTGGATGTAGTCCTGTGGAACGGCTTGCCATGCCATTTCCACCTGGCGTCTCAGTTGGACCAGCGTTCGTGCTGGACGTGCAGACCGCGTGAGACGACGCTTCATCCAGTCCCAAACATGCTCAATGGGGGACAGATCCGGAGATCTTGCTGGCCAGGGTAGTTGACTTACACCTTCTAGAGCACGTTGGGTGGCACGGGATACATGCGGACGTGCATTGTCCTGTTGGAATAACAAGTTCCCTTGCCGGTCTAGGAATGGTAGAACGATGGGTTCGATGACGGTTTGGATGTACCGTGCACTATTCAGTGTCCCCACGACGATCACCAGTGGTGTACGGCCAGTGTAGGAGATCGCTCCCCACACCATATTGCCGGGTGTTGGCCCTGTGTGCCTCGGTCGTATGCAGTCCTGATTGTGGCGCTCACCTGCACGGCGCCAAACACGCATACGACCATCATTGGCACCAAGGCAGAAGCGACTCTCATCGCTGAAGACGACACGTCTCCATTCGTCCCTCCATTCACGCCTGTCGCGACACCACTGGAGGCGGGCTGCACGATGTTGGGGCGTGAGCGGAAGACGGCCTAACGGTGTGCGGGACCGTAGCCCAGCTTCATGGTGACGGTTGCGAATGGTCCTCGCCGATACCCCAGGAGCAACAGTGTCCCTAATTTGCTGGGAAGTGGCGGTGCGGTCCCCTACGGCACTGCGTAGGATCCTACGGTCTTGGCGTGCATCCGTGCGTCGCTGCGGTCCGGTCCCAGGTCGACGGGCACGTGCACCTTCCGCCGACCACTGGCGACAACATCGATGTACTGTGGAGACCTCACGCCCCACGTGTTGAGCAATTCGGCGGTACGTCCACCCGGCCTCCCGCATGCCCACTATACGCCCTCGCTCAAAGTCCGTCAACTGCACATACGGTTCACGTCCACGCTGTCGCGGCATGCTACCAGTGTTAAAGACTGCGATGGAGCTCCGTATGCCACGGCAAACTGGCTGACACTGACGGCGGCGGTGCACAAATGCTGCGCAGCTAGCGCCATTCGACGGCCAACACCGCGGTTCCTGGTGTCCGCTGTGCCGTGCGTGTGATCATTGCTTGTACAGCCCTCTCGCAGTGTCCGGAGAAAGTATGGTGGGTTTGACACACCGGTGTCAATGTGTTCTTTTTTCTATTTCCAGGAGTGTAATTCCGCTTTAGTGGCACTGCCATCAGTTACTTCGCCGTTGTTATCGCGCAGTGAAGGTACTGATTGCGTCTTGCCACTGGTGTGCTTTATGTATGACCAGAATCTCTTTGGGATTTCTGCCAGATTTCGAGACAGAGTTTCGTTGTGGAAATTATTAAAAGCATCTCGCATTGAAGCACGCGTCGTATTTCGAACTTCTGTAAAACTTTCCCAATCTTGGGGATTTTGCGTTCTTTTAAATTTGGCATGCTTTTTTCGTTGCTCCTACAACAACTATCTGACCCGTTTTGTGTACCATTGGGGATCTATACCATCACTTGTGTGTTATATATCTCTCAACTGCTGTTGATACTATCTCTCTGAAAACATTCTACAACTTTTCTACACTTAAATGATCAGTTCTGAAGGAGTGAAGACTGTCTCTTAAAAAGGCGTTAAGAGCATTTTTGACAGATTTCTTAAATGGATTACTTTGCGCGTCTTTCTGATGGTTATAGGTGTTACGGTATTCAGCCCAGCAGCAACTGCCTTGTAATGCTAATCCCTGCTCACTATCTGTCCAGGATCATTTGTTCCTAAAAGGTCAAGTATACTTTCGCAACCATTTACGCTTCGAGTGGGCTCATGAACAAATTGTTCTAAATAATTTTCTGAGAAAGCATCCAGTACAATTTCGGATGACGTTTTATGCCGCTGCCGGCTTTTAACGTATAATTTTTCCAGCATATCAAGGGTAAATTAAAGTCACCACCGACTATAATTGTATGAGCGGGATACCTCTTCGAAATGAGACTCTGCCGAGTCGGGGGGGTCAGTAAAACTATCCAATTAATATTTTAGTCCGATTGTCAAGTGTAGCCTCTACCCATAATTTTTCACACGAGCTATCTGCTTCAATTTCGCTACAAGGCAAACTACCTCAGACAGCAATAAATACTCCACCACAGATTGTATTTAATCTATCCTTTCCGAACACTGTTAGATCGTTTGAAAAAATTTCGCTGAACTTATTTCCGGCTTTAGCCAGCTCTCTGCACCTACAACTATTTGTGCTTCAGTGCTTCCTATTAGGGCTTCGAGCTCTGGTTCTTTCCCAACACAGCTACGACAATTTACAATACCAATCGTTTCTACAACTGCCTTACTGTATTTTATCTGCCCACTTTCTGACGGACGCCCCTTCTGTGGTTCTCTGAGACCCTCTAACCTAAGAAACAGCCCAGTCCCTTCCACACAGCCCCCGCTCCCGTGTAGCCGCCTCCTGTGTGTAGTGGGCTACTGACCTATTAAACGGAACCCGGAAACCCACCACCCGATTGCGCAAGTGAAGGAATCTGCAGCCTAAACGGTCACAGAACCACCTGAGCCTCTGCTTCAGACCCTCCACTCGGCTCTGCACCAAAGGACCGCAGTCGTTTCTATCGACGATGCTGCAGATGGTGAGCTCGGCCTTAATCTCGGAAGCAAGACTGGCAGTCTTCACCACTTCCGGTAGCCGCCCGAAACCAGACAGAATCTGTTCCGACACAAAGCGACACACGTCACTGGTACCGATATGAGCTGCCACCTGCAGTTGCCTGTACCCTGCACTCTTCATGGCATCCGGAAGCACCCTTTCCACATCCGGAATGACTTTCCCTGGAATGCACACTAAGTGCCCACTTGCTTCCTTCCCTTCCTTGGCAGCCATGTTCCTAAGGGGCCCCATTACGCGCCTAACGTTGGAGCTCCCAACTACCAGCAAACCCACCCCCTGTGAATGCCCAGACCTTGCGGGCCGAGAAGCTTGCTCAGGAACAGGGTGGACGACTGCACCCGCCTCAGAAACATCGTCAGCCACAGATAATGCGCGTCAAGGCGCCCAATGATCGGCACCGTACATCCGGCGCGACAAAAGACAAGGGTGGCTAGCTCGGCGAGGCCCACGCGCCACGGTTAGGGACGCAGGCTTGTTTTCAACAAAAGTTGGCTCGTTGATCACCGTCCGGAGACTCTCGTGACACGTTCATCTGGAAAACTGCCGGGGGCTGCAGTCAAAGATTGCAAGACAGCCGAATATCGATATCAGCGATGCAAGTAGGACACCCTAGCGCCATCCGCCACGGCTCACTTTTAAATCTGCAGATTGCTCCGTGTAAAGATTTTCTGTCAGATCACTGAATTTTTGTGTGACACTGGAAATATTCCAACACATATTTTTGCTCAGTTTTGAAATTCGAAAAACCTTATGACAAATCGTTACATTTTGTGTTCAAGTCACTACGCTGGTGCGTAACTCTGTTGAAATTCATGTTCATATCATGGAGTTTAGTGTTCGTATCGTTCGCAGTTGTCAGTAGTTGCTGTAACAGCGCATTGGTGGTACTATTATCGTTGCTATTAGCAGTACTTTGCATGTTAATATTCTGGTTACCGATAATCGATGTCCGTCGTATGTTGTCAAAACACATTGCTGTTTCACGTTCCTTAGTATCGAGAGAGGATGGGGCCAACCAACATCAGTAGACGTTCGTCCCTGGCATCGACATGCCAGCCGTATTAGACGCTCAGAAGCGGAGACTCCGTCGAAGTGATCGCCCAGGTAACAACCGGTCGATTCTCAAATCTATGCATAAATATCGGAGAATACACGCAACACGGACGTCAGCTTCTGCCTCCGATCAACCAGTGTACCAATTAGTTCACTATTCAGCCACCCAGAGAGCGCTACGAGCGCCGACGCCGGGACTTGTCCCCTTGGCTACAGACGAGAACAGACAGGTCGCAGCCTTCCTTTGCAGGTGCCGGTCGCGAAAAGCTCGTGACCACTGCTGGTACTGGCCGCGGAATGGCGTCGCTAACCCCTGTGCGACAAGCAAGCATGGACGGATGTATAGTTCTAACCGTAATTCCACCGCTGACATAGACTCCCTAGTTTAAAAAATTCACTTTGCCCCATTCCGAAACGGGGATGATGTTGCCCATACACAACGAACTTTTCACGTGAAATGTAAGCTCTTCCCTTTCATACGAATTATCGTCGAAGAGTGAAGAAATTCGACCATAAATGTGTTTCCACGTTGTTGAAGAATCGTTACTTGTGAAAATCCTGTACAACAGTACGGCACACGCTATATTTTCTCATCAAGTAAAAAATACCTGTTAGCTTAATATCTGTTACGTAACGCTTCTTCGCACTACAATATTAAATTCATTTTTGGCTGATGACGGAGTACTAGGAGCTCGCCCTTCCTCTGTCACAGGATGTCTCCTCACTTTCGAATCTCGCCAAATGCTCGTCACCTACGGAGGCTCTTAAGGTAGCCAAACAGCAGCACAGAGGAGTTGTAAACATCAGTTTAAATACTACGTATCACTTTCTAAATTCCGTAATAGAGCTGCTTTTATTGCGATGTCCATGTGTCCCTCTGCAGATGAGAGACTGAAATTTGGTTAAGAGGTGTCACTGCAACTCTTGAACCACACCAGTGATACTTTCGCCCTCGCTTCGGCACGTCATTGATATCAAACTGATTGACCAATTAGTTAAATTAATCATGAGAGCTCCTTATCATGGTGAGTAATTTTTTGCCTGGACTCGGCTTCATTCGCCAGATAATCGTTAGAGACGCTTCTGTGACGTCTCTGGGGGCTTTTCACAGACTAGGTAGTCAATTTCTCCGATACAAAACGGGTGTTAACCTTCATCAAATAGCTGAAGATATCCACGGGTAATTACTTTCTGGCTGTCGGTGGCCTTGTCAAGCCGGTGGAAATAAGCGACTAATAATTCCAGTATTCTGCTCCTGAAGTGCTCCTGCTGAGACCTGTCAGTCGGTGGGGGCAGCAGAATGTTTCACCCTCTTCTCAGTCCCGTGACGCCTTCGCCCCGTCCCCGCCGCCGCCATCGAGTCGCATATGAACAGCTGGCATTGCCACCACCGGGTCACAAACCTACATCTCCACATCAGGGCTTTATCGCTACCCGTCGACAACCCACAGCTCGCCATGCCGGAGAGCTGTTAATGGTTCCAGACTCGCAAAAGTTGTCCTATCCTTCTCAAAAGGACTGGAGACTGGGCGCTTAAATGTCGCTGGAGTGAATATCAAGGTGCTGAGCAATATGCTCTCTCTGCTCCCACCTTCAAAGTGAATCGTTTTGAGATGTATTTTTGAAGCATGCCAGGTAGGCCGACCCACTGAACAATAGCAAAATACCTGTCTGCTGACCATCCCACGTGAGTGCGCAGACCTAGGTTTCCCTCACAATACGGCCCTGTAATAGTTTCTATTGGCTCCCGCCAAATTAGTGGCTACATCCTTCGAGATCTCAAATGGGAATACCTGGAGCGAAGGCGATGTTCTCTTCGAGGATCAATACTGAGAAAATTTTGAGAACTGCATTTGAAGCTGTCTGCAGAAAGATTGTACTGCCGCCAACATACTTTTCCCCTAAGGACAACGAAGATACTATACGAGAAATTAGGGCTCATGCGGAGACATATAGACAGTCTTTTTCCCTCCCTCTGTTTGCGAGTGGAACAGGAAAGGAAATGACTAGTAGTAGTACAGGGTGCCCTCCACCAAGCACCTTATGATGGCTTGTGAGGTATGCATATAGAGACAGATACAATTTTAGTCTACCTATTAAAATTTAGTCCATGAATTTACAGGTACACAAAACTTACGGAAAAATGTTGCCCCTTATTTATCGAGAAAACAAAAGTCTGAACGTGTGCTGCTGATTATCTCACGGTAAAAATCTTCGTATTAGCCTCTAATTCTCTCATTGGAGTCACTTCTCGAAACGAGATTGTTTGTCCACAACACTTAGAAAAAGCTGTACGTCTCAACTCTCCCCTATCGTCAGAGTGTGGCTTGCTTGCTATATTATCACAAATCCTTCAGTCTTTGATATATAGCATTTGAATCCCCTGAATTGGACGAGTAAGAGATGTCCCGCGCCAAGTCACAGACCCCTGCTAATTCTCTCGATATTCCGACATGTTCCGACAGCACTGTTCCATCAATTAGACGGCTGTCTAGTCCTCCATCCGTCATTGACTATGTACAGAGCTATCACAACGAGAAAAATAGCACACTAACATACAGGAGGAAAGTCAGAGCCTTGCAGAATATTCGTGGACTGCACCAAGAAATTCAGAAGCAGAACACCTATAATTAATCAGTATGAATGACTGTCTATAAATATTTCTCTGTACATGTCCTTATCACCTTTATCGTATTCCTGTGATTATTACGCTACGAACTGTAATGGTGTCAGAGTCTTCGTTGATAGCATGCCGTTTGATGAGATATACATCACTTTATTTCAAATGGAGTATGGCTCCAGAATACGGATCTAATAGGTTCACAGAGTTTCTGATACACTATCCACTGAAACATTTACATTGGTCCAACAGAGTTACACTTCCACCCATAAATCACAGATACTGTAAAACAAGGGAGAGATTTGGGACTTAATCACAGCATTGTGCAATTTTTTCACAACAGGCACTGATCGATACTGGACCGACCATGTCACTGTATTCCGTCTAGAGTAGAGTATATCTACAGGGTTAGTACACGTACATGTTGGGGTAGTTATTTATTTAGAAGCAAACCCAGGAAATATCTGCTTATTCGTACCACACACCGGGAGCCAATTAACCAACAAGTACAAGCCAGACCAAATGAGTGTCAATGTTTCCTCCAGCTCATTACAGATGATTACTACCAGACACTTTACGAAGTTAACACTTCTAATGACAGTGTACGGGATATCTAGTAATATTAAAACAGATTTAGTTACATTGAGGTCAACTACGAACTCCACCACGGGTCTTCCGCCTGCTCGCAGGCAACTTCGTCACCTACGAACATCCCACATCTAAAAACTAATACACTACAAGCGGTTGCACAGTGCATTGTGGAGAGTGCAGCGCACCAGTGTCGTCGATTATCATTTTATCTCAATTTCACACTCCGATCAAGTAAAAACCTGCAAACATACTTCCGAACACATCCCAATCCCCTTCTGTTTTTGGGAGACATGCATCGCCTTCTTTTCCATCACATATTCGAATGGAGTATGCTGACGTGTACAATCCAAACAGTATCCACATGATGCTTTTGCTTTGCAGATCAGTCATATAACACGAACACATGTGAGTGCACAGAACTATTAGACAGTGACTATGTTGTGTCAAGCTGTGGAATCGATGTTACTGTTCAACAGTACACATCATTTAACCACAAATGGGTCTAAACATGAGCCGTGGCCGGCTCGCGTTGATGCCGTTTTTTGTTTTGGCATTTTCTCACCATAGAGTGGCGCCTTATTGCTCCCTCAGTTACGACCTGAACGAGTTGCTCACTTGCCTCCATCAGTGGCAGCTGCAGCGTTTATCGATACTAGTACTTCTGTACCATCTTTAGTGTGACCGATATATTTTCCGTGTGGTGGTGTCTGTGGGTGGTCAGGTGGTTGCGACAGAGCAGCGAGGAAGCCGTGTGGTCAGCCTGGGGCCGCTGGCGCCGTGTACGTGCGGTCGGAGTTGAGAGGCACTAGCTGTGAGAGCTGCAAAGTTCGCGCCCACCGAACCTGGATACTGGTGTTGAGTAATCAGTTAACCTGTTACGAAACCTCAACTTCTGTGACATCTCTTCGTTCACTGCCTGTTGTTGCTTCCTGGGCCTTTCCCACAAGCAGCAACATATGGTGTGCCTGAGTCGGCGAATTTTGCAGCTGTCTTTCTCTATGATATTTAATTATTGAAATGATTGTAACTTATTAGTGAAGTGCACCAGCGATATCTTCTCCCCTGTGGCCATTAACGTTCCATTTACCTGCCCTTGTCGTTAGCGTAGATTTCCGGCAGTGCTTGTTTTCCTCGCCGTGTTGATGCTGTCCGGCACGGCGTGGAGTTCGACAGCTTGATGTTGTTCTCCTTTTCTTCCCCGTGAGTGGTTATTGTGCCTTGAGTGTGTTTAGATGCCAATTATCAAGACGTACTGCTGCTGCGATCTTCGTCCTCTCTGATATTTTCGGTTGTCGTGCTGTTGGTTGGGTGGAAGGGAATTGATCAGGCTGTTGGTTGGTTCTTCAGCTGTCCCTATCTCGTGCTGCCAGCCGATCATTTAGTGTTGCGCTTGGCTGCCTGTCTCACCTGAACTGTTGTTAGACTTTTCTCCCCAGGCCGACTCTTGGAACACTTCTGAGCACCACTGCACTGTTGTTTTGGATTGTGACTTTCTTTTGTCTCAAGTACTGTGTGAGCTCTTCAGCTATGTAATAATTTAGTTTGTTTTAAAGTTCAGTATGTGACCTTCAGCCGAACCTTACGTGAAATACTTTAAGATAAGGCCTTCAGCTGTTTGAAGTAAAAAAAAAAAATAATAAAACCGTCATTTGAAAATTTTCTCTCTATCTTAATTTGTTATCCAGGCCTTAAGCCTTGAGTTGTTCTATGTTCAGTGTATGGCTTTCAGCCGAACTTTGCGTGAAGTATCTTAAGACATGGCCTTCAGCCATCAAAGAAAAAAATCATTTGAAATTTTAAAATTACCCTCTCTATTTTAATTTGCTATCCAGGCCTTAAGCTTTGAGTTATTCTATGTCCCGTGTATGGCCTTCAGCTGAATCTTATGTGAAATATCTTAAGATTAGGTCTTCAGCCTAATTAAATTAAAATTTGTCTAAAAGTTTAAAAATTTCCGTACTGGAATTCTTGTTATCCAGGCCTTAAGCTCTCAGCTCTCCTATTTTGTAACTAAGGCCCTCAGCCATATGTATTCCTTAACGCAATTTTAATAACTTTTGTTATGGCCTTCAGTCACATTGTTTCTGAATTCCTTTAACGGCATGTGCGATTAAGTGTTATTAGCAAATAAAGTTTGTATGTTTGTGCAGCTAGCAGCAACTGATTTAGGCCCCTTTCCACAACCAGATCCGCTCTGTCCTGCGAATCCAGATTTCAATACATGTTAATGTCGGGATAGCAGCTGAAAATGTGGAAATTGAGAATGTATAGTGAAGTACGATGGTGGAGACCACTCAGATAGGGCAAGAGAAGCTGCCATGTATAACTGTGGGCAGTTCACGGTTAAGCACGACTCATTCCATCTCAGTACTCCCATCTACGACAGCTGCAGTGTTACTGCATCAATGTTCGCTGTAATTGGTGTGGTTACATTAAAATGAAGAGCTTAGCAGCCCTCCCAGGGTGTATTTATAAAGCAAAAAATGCCATGAATATGCGTGATCTTCAAAAGTGGTTTTTACTGCAGTGGAGCGAGAGTAAACATGTAGTACTGTTTTGTGTAAGATAGTAGGAGCATTGAGATGTAGATGACCTGTTCGTGATTTCGGTAACTCAAACATTCTACGAGGTGCATTCAAGTTCTAAGCCCTCTAATTTTTTTTCTAATTAACTACTCACCCGAAATCGATGAAACTGGCATTACTTCTCGACGTAATCGCCCTGCAGACGTACCCATTTTTCACAACGCTGACGCCATGATTCCATGGCAGCGGCGAAGGCTTCTTTAGGAGTCTGTTTTGACCACTGGAAAATTGCTGAGGCAATAGCAGCACGGCTGGTGAATGTGCGGAAATGGAGAGTGCCTTTCATTGTTGGAAAAAGCCAAAAGTCACTAGGAGCCAGGTCAGGTGAGTAGGGAGCGTGAGGAATCACTTCAAAGTTGTTATCACGAAGAAACTGTTGCGTAACGTTAGCTCGATGTGCGGGTGCGTTGTCTTGGTGAAACAGCACACGCGCAGCCCTTCCCGGACGTTTTTGTTGCAGTGCAGGAAGGAATTTGTTCTTCGAAACATTTTCGTATGATGCACCTGTTACCGTAGTGCCCTTTGGAACGCAATGGGTAAGGATTACGCCCTCGCTGTCCCAGAACATGGACACCATCATTTTTTCAGCACTGGCGGTTACCCGAAATTTTTTTGGTGGCGGTGAATCTATGTGCCTCCATTGAGCTGACTGGCGCTTTGTTTCTGGATTGAAAACTGGCATCCACGTCTCATCCATTGTCACAACCGACGAAAAGAAAGTCCCATTCGTGCTGTCGTTGCGCGTCAACATTGCTTGGCAACATGCCACACGGGCAGCCGTGTGGCCGTCCGTCAGCATTCGTGGCACCCACCTGGATGACACTTTTAGCATTTTCAGGTCGTCATGCAGGATTGTGTGCACTGAACCCACAGAAATGCCAACTCCGGAGGCGATCTGTTCAACAGTCATTCGGCGATCCCCCAAAACAATTCTCTCCACTTTCTCGATCATGTCGTCAGACCGGCTTGTGCGAGCCCGAGGTTGTTTCGGTCTGTTGTCACACGATGTTCTGCCTTCATTAAACTGTCGCACCCACGAACGCACTTTCGACACATCCATAACTCCATCACCACATGTCTCCTTCAACTGTCGACGAATTTCAATTGGTTTCACATCACGCAAATTCAGAAAACGAATGATTGCACGCTGTTCAAGTAAGGAAAACGTCGCAATTTTATGTATTTAAAACAGTTCTCATTCTCGCCGCTGGCGGTAAAATTTCATCTGCCGTACGCTGCTGCCATCTCTGGGTCGTATTGACAATGAACGCAACCTCATTTTAAAACAATGCGCATGTTTCTATCTCTTTCCAGTCCGGAGAAAAGAAATCGGAGGCCTTAGAACTTGAATGCACCTCGTAACATTAAAGAATGGTCATTGCAAAATGATATACGTTGGCTGGAACTTAAATAGTGGCAACACTGCTGTGGAGACACTATGCAATGAAATCTACTATTGTCGCTGATAGCACACGTTGTTGACATGCCTACCGTAGCTCCGAGCAAATGGACACACCCGTCCCACGTCACTGGCGAGCGCACAATCGAGGGAAGCACAGTCACGTGTGAGCGAGCCGTCTAACGTAGCGGTGTCACCGTTTTCGAAACAGGAAGAAGGCAGTTCTATCAAGATTGAATGTGCCGGAGGTCGTACAGCACGACAGTGACATCAAGGTCTTCAAGAGGCGTGCGGGTAATCGGCATTGCCATACAGAACAATGGCTCGTTGGGAAAAGCCTCCAACGAAGGTCAGCAAACTGTGGCAGACATGCATCGGGCAGGTCGTCTTAGCGTCTCTGAAGAAGTGCATGCTGTTGCCGCGTTGGTGGACAGTGATCGACGCCATACGATTCGTGAGCTCGCCCATGAAACCGGATTGGTGCATACGACTGTGCTTCGCATCCTGAAGGAACGCCTGCTCATGCGAAAAATTGAATCAATACGGATTCTGCTTGACTTGACGGAAATGCAGAAACGGATGCGTTACGACGCTGCTCAGACGCACTCGGAGCGCTATGAGCGCAAAGGAGAGGCTTTCTTACGCCGTATCGTAACACTTGATGAGACATGGGCCACATCGTACGAGCCAAAACTGAAAAGCCAATCCAACGAATGGCGTCATTATAGGTCGCTGCGAAAGTTGAAAGTGCGCCAGAGCCGCATTATGGTCAAAGTAATGGTGATTCTCCTGTACGACTGTGATGGTGTTATCCTAACGCATTAGGTTCCTCCACGGCAGACAGTCAGCGCACAGTATTACCGTTCGTTTCTGAAGTATCACCTGCGACCAGCTTTGCGAAAGAAGCGGCAATACTTTCTGCGCAACCCATCCATAGTTTTGCGCGACAATCCGCGGGCGCATACAGCGCAAGCTGTGACTGCTCTGTTCGGTCGATGGGACTGTGAAGTACTGTACCGTCCACCATACTCCCCGGAGTTAAGTCTTTGTGACTTTGATTTGATTCCGAAGACGAAGCAGCCACTTCGTGGCATTCGCTTCAGAACTGTTCCTGAGATTCGACAGGCAGTAGACCACGCCATTCGCACCATCAAGAACACTGGCATTAGCAATTTCGGGCTCTCAAGCATTTGCATCCGATTCCGCCTTCTCCATTGTAGGACCGGAAATACTGCCGTTATCGACAACGTTTTTATTTGCAGTCTCGGGATCCGTCTCCATTATTGATGGTTTCCAGATTTTTGTCACAATCCAATTTACAGAATATAGTAATATTCAAACGCTAATCACAATATCTCAGTTATCACTTACAGTAATTAAAAGCTGCAGTAACCGCTTCGTAGACAGACAGACAAGATGGACACTCATGAAACAGAGCATTGTAACGACTAGCATTCCATCATGCTCGCAACATGCAGCAGCATGGACTATCAGCTCGGAGATTATTACCCTTGACGCTGCATCACAGACAGGAGTGCCTGCGATGGTGTACTCAACGACGAAGCTGGGTGCACGAATGGCTAAACGTCATTTTTTCGGATGAATCCAGCTTCTGTTTACAGCATCATGATGGTCGCATCCGTATTTGGCGACATCGCGGTGAACGCCCATTGGAAGCGTGTATTCGTCATCGGCATACTGGCGTATCACCCGGCGTGATGGTAAGGGGTGCCACTGGTTACACGTCTCGGTCACTTCTTGTTCGTAGTGACGGCACTTTGAACAATGGACATTACACTTCAGATGAGTTACGACCCATGGCTCTATCCTTCATTCGATCCCTGCGAAAACCTACATTTCAGCAGGATAATGCACGATCGCATGTTGCAGGTCCTGTACGGGCCTTTCTTGATGCAGAAAATGTTCGACTGCTGCCCTGGCCAGCACATTTTCCAAATCTCTCACCAATTGAAAATGTCTGGTCGATGGTGGCCGAGCAACTGGCTCGCCACAATACGCCAGTCACTACTGTTGATGAACTGTGGTATCGTGTTGAAGCTGCATGGGCAGCTGTACATGTACACGCCATCCAAGCTCTGTTTGACTCAATGCCCAGGCGTATCAAGGTCGTTATTACGGACGGAGGTGGTTGTTCTGCGTACTGATTTCTCAGGAACTATGCACCCAAATTGTGTGAAAATGTAATCACATGTCAGTTCTAGTATAATATATTTGTCCAAAGAATACCCGTTTATCATCTGCATTTCTTCTTGGTGTAGCAATTTTAATGGCCAGTAGTGTAATACAAATGTTTTCTAGGCTACCTTAGTAAAATTTTGTTGATGGTCAGCGATGTTGAAATGGTCTGCCGCTAAAACACACAAATGTGTAAGAAATTTTCTATTGTTGTTTGTAAGAACGGGCTTTCACCGGTTCTTGTTTCGTTTTTCTTTGGCAGTCTGCCGTAGCGACCAGATAAGCAATGTAAGATGTGTTTAAAATTCATTGTTTGCTGGCGTAAGGTAATTAAATGGGATCTCTTTTTAGAACTACTGTAATTTTTTAAAGTCTACCTGCTCCAGTGCGGATAATTTCAACTGCGTAATGTATTTCCTACTGGAACCAGCCGAGTTGGCGGTTGATTGTGAGGACACGTAGTGACCGAACGAGCCCACTCATTAGTTTGTCTTTGCTCACAGTAATCAGCGGCGCTGAGATTAAATGCCGATTATTTTAGTACATCTTGCATTCAGGTTTTTGTTACTAATGATTCGGGCATCCGTATCGGAACAGTGACGCTGCAGGCTATTATGGTTAGTGGTCCACTAACTAATAATGAAGCGCTAGCCTCCCGTGAAGTTGCAAAAGTAAAACAAAAAGTAACAGATGTAGCGCGTCATTATCTGGCGCCCAACGTGAATCATGGAAAATAATTGTAAGTGTATTATAATGTTTATCTTTTCTGTTTTATGTATTTCATCCGACGAGTTATTGTGAGTATAACTGCTGCAAACCAAAGGACTATATCGACCAAGTGTAAAATCTTGTAAAAGACAGAATTACACATATAGAGTAAAAAAAAATGTTACAACGCAACATTGTAAGAAAATTATAAGGGACACTAACTTTACGTGTTCTACAATTTTCTCGTATATTTGGCTCATTTTCTATCTTGAATGGCGAATTTTGTTAGTCTTAAAATAACTCAGAACATTGTTAAAATAAGTTGCCAAACATGACCCTTTTTATGCTGCGCGCGAGCATGATGGAATGCTAGTCGATCCAATGCTTTGTTGCATGAGTGTCCATCTTGTCTGTCTACGAAGCGGTTACTGCAGCTTTTAACTACAGTAAGTGATAACTGAGATATTGTGATAAGCGTTTGAATATTACTATATTCTGTAAATCGGATTGTGACAAAAATCTGGAAACCATCAATAATGGAGACAAATCCCGAGACTGCAAATAAAAACGTTGTCGATGGCGGCAGTATTTCCGGTCCTACAATGGAGAAGGCGAAATCGGATGCAAATGCTTGAGAGCCCGAAATTGCTAATGCCAGTGTTCTTTTGGAGGAGGCAGTCGTACAAATGCCAGTTAGTTCCGAAGTTACGAGGAGCAGACAACCTCTCACATCGTTCGATGATTTGTTTGAAAAATTAGCGGAAATGATGACTTCTCGGGATCCTAAAGTAAAGAATGAATTAGCTACTCGTGATGCCGAACTAACCAACAAAATTGATCGCAGGCTAAAAGAGCAGTCTACTAAAATGAATGAAAATATTTTTCGCATTGTGAGGGAACAATTTTCGAAAAGAACAGTCCTATAAAATGCAAGAAAAGTCTTCTCATATTTCCTGAGAACAATCTTCTAAAATGAATGATACACTAAAAAATAATCCATTAGGATGGACATGATAGTTTTATAACATAGTCAAATATATGAATGACCAAATAACCACAACTTCAGATGCAGTGAAAATCGAAATTTCGGGTCTTACTATCGCCTATTGAGAAATTCCGGTTATTGTAAACCAAACGTCTGACGACGTTAAAATGTTGAAACATATTCAGACTACCATAAAAAATCACACAACAGATTAACGACTTAGCACTTGAGCACGATAAGAGAATAAACCAAAACTTTGCTGCTCAAGGAGATTAATTTACCAAAGCATTCGTTGAGTAGACCTTTGAGAGGAACCGTGATATATTGGAAAAGGCTATAAAGGAAATTCCTGCGGCGGTGCAGTTATAGCTGGACTGTTGACTTTTCGAGTAACGGATTATCTTTTAAATTAAATTCAAAACAACCTAAATGGTATCTTCTACTTTTGTTCATCTTATATCAGACAGATAATTGTTAATTAGGTACCTAGCATTTGTGACAAAAACCACGGATCGCCGCTCGTGGTTCAAAAAATGGCTCTGAGGACTATGGGACTTAACATCTGAGGTCATCAGTCCCCTAGAACTTAGAATTACTTAAACCTAACTAACCTAAGGCCATCACACACATCCATGCCCGAGGCAGGATTCGAACCTGCGATCGTAGCAGTCGCGCGGTTCCTGACTGAAGCGCCTAGAACCGCTCGGCCACCACGGCCGGCCCGCTCGTGGTACTCATGTTCTGACCAGTTCGGGTAATATGGGTGTGTGGCTACTCCGGGATGCCTGAGATTGCGAGCGAGGCTATCTAGCTGTCGGCTGTTTGTTGTTGATCGTTTACTGAGTCCGCGTTAAGACCTACTTTTTGTTGATGGACTGTCTGTGGATACAGCTGCTATCTATGTTGTGATGGGACACTCGTAGTGTGTGCAGTGGGATTATTAGTGTTAGTAATAAATCACTCAACTATGGACTCCTCTAGGGGCAAAACAAATCGGTTTCCATTTAGTATAAGTAGCTTGCAAAGTCAGCCAACATAAGTACTAGAACCAACCTAAAACAAGTAAATGACATACGACACTGCAGTTGCGGATCGTGACTGCTAATTTTATTTATCGACGCTAGGAGATCTGATCAAGGATGTAGACACTGGTTGCCTTGCGTCCTCCAGCCTCTGTGTTCCATGATACTACCTATCCCACCTGTTTTGTAATGAATGTCCCGCGTCGGCCGCCTGTTGACTACATGGTATGCTACTAGTAAGCTGATCATGCGGTGGCGCTAGCCTGGGGTTAACACCTGTGGTGGAGGAAAAAGAAGGGTTGCGGAGCCCTGCCTCCTCCCCCGCGCTGACCCCGATGCCACTGAGTACATGAAGACATTGACCGCACTTCGCAGCGTATTCAGTAAAAAAATTTTCAGTTCGTCTGTCGTCTGTAACCTGAAGACATCGAGTTTGCTTTGAATTGTATCGCCGGTACGTCCAAAGACAATGCGTCTACTTTGCATTGTATTCAGTAACATATTTTTCCAGTTCATTCACCATCGCCCACATATCCGAAGACAATGAGTTTAATTTGCGTTTCATTCAAGAGTTCATCTATTGTCGCCTGTATATTTGAGGACATTAAGCCTACTTTACATTATGTTAAGTAAAAAGTTTCTCAGTTTAGTTACCGTCATTTGCACGTCTGAAGACATGAAGTCTGCTTAGTATTATTGAAAATTAAGATTTACGTTCATCGTTGACTAAATGAAGAAATTTTGTAACTCCACTTAATCCTAATGAAATCACACTGTAAGCTAAATTACTAGCCTCATATTTGGAAAACCACTAAGTGCCTATCAAAAATGCTTCAACAGTAAGAACTTCTCAGTTTTAGAAGCAACTTCATTTGGTAAATGCCTGTCTTAAAGCTATGTAAACATAATCAGCAAGAGAAAGGATCTCCGTATCCTCAGCCACTATTTCCCCACCAAAAAGCATCCCAACAGAATTCAAACTAATGGAGTGCTCATCTTTCGTTTCTTGGGCGAAGCCTTGAAGTCTATCTGTCTAACAGGAGGAGGAGGAGGAGATTAGTGTTTAACGTCCCGTCGACAACGAGGTCATTAGAGACGGAGCGCAAGCTCGGGTGAGGGAAGGATGGGGAAGGAAATCGGCCGTGCCCTTTCAAAGGAACCATCCCGGCATTTGCCTGAAGCGATTTAGGGAAATCACGGAAAACCTAAATCAGGATGGCCGGAGACGGGATTGAACCGTCGTCCTCCCGAATGCGAGTCCAGTGTGCTAACCACTGCGTCACCTCGCTCGGTCATCTGTCTAACAGAACAACTTCAGTTCTCCTAGGTGTTTTACAGGAAGAATATAATGTTGTCAATGTTTGTAAAGAGCCCACTCCTGTAAAAATGATTTATCTTTTATAGTTCTTGCGTAAGGTGCATCTACTCTAATAACTATGTCGTTATGAGAATAAAAATGTCACATAAAGTCTAATTGCTCAATGAAATGCATTCACAAATGTATTCTAGGACACTGTAATGGAAATTCATCGATGGTCAGCGATGCTAAAATGTCCTGTCGCTAAAACAAACGAATGTGTAAGAAATGCTCTCGTGTTTTTTGTAACAAAGATCCCTCATTCATTATTGTTTTGTCTTTCTTTGGTAGTGTATCGTAGCGAACAGACATGCTATGTAAGTTGTGTTTAAAATTCATTGTCTGCTGGCTTAAAGTAATTAAATGTGATCTCTTTTTATAATTAGTTGTAGGGCATGCGAGTTGCTCACACGCGTTATTCTTTAGACCAGTTACATTTATTATTTTGCGGGCAAGAGTTAACTCGCTGGATCAAGGGTAAGCGGGATGCTCTCACCCATTATCCTTTGCGCCAGGTAGATTTATTATTTCGTCGGCATGAACTAACTCGCGTGGCATGCCATGGCTGGACAGTTTCTAGGGTAGGAGGGTTGCTACTTGAACCTAACTAACCTAAGGACATCACACACATCCATGCCCAAGGCAGGATTCGAACCTACGACCGTAGCGGTCGCGCGGTTCCAGACTGTAGCGTCTAGAACCGCTCGGCCACCCAGCCCAGCTGGTTGCTCTCACCCATCATTCGTTAGGCCAGGTAGATTTATTATTTTATAGGCCGGAGTTGATTTTTGTGGCAAGCTGTGGCTGGTCTGGATATAGGATAGGGTGTTGCTTTCAGCCATTATTCTTTATGCCAGGTGTATTTATTATTTTGTGGACATAAATTAACTAAGGCATTCCATTAGCAGGACAATAAATCACATTTGTACTTGGATCTACAGTCATTCAAGGCTCAGTGTTCAGCTACGAGAGATTAGAATATATTGCTATACATATCTTGAGCTTTTATTTGCCACTTAGTTCTGATTATACCCTTTTTAATGCCACTGGTTAGTGGATGTTAGATTCTCTTGGAATCCCATTCTTAATTCATGTAAAGATACGTATCTTATATTATTAACTAATAATAAAATACTATACACGATTTGTTTCACATTTCTACAAATTTCAGGCTTTTGATGCATAAGGAAATACTGTTGTCGAAAGTCGGCTGGCTTATTAAAGCAGCTAGGTGTATACTCTTAACATATAGCTCAAACTAGTTTTTCTCATAACATCTATTATAGTGTATAAAACCTTAGAAGCTATGTACAGTCAGTAATAGAATTACTGTTTGCAATGGTAGTTCAATCCCTCCGTAGAACTGGCCAGAGCAGTACCACACCAACGTTACTGTGTTCGGCGTGACGTTTTCTTGTGGGAAACGAGTCGTACTGAGCTCAGACCGACCTTCAGCTGCCAGTACATCCATGTTAAACCGTATCGTAACCATTAGCCCGAATAAATGAAAAGCGGTAGCTCACATGTAACAATAGTTCAATTCTTGGTCTCTCCTATCGCTACATCGAATAGTCGAAAGATGCTGACTGTATGTGATCTTCGCCACCTGAACCCTGTTTAGCGGGAATCGCTGACTCCACCAGAAATGGCAGCTTCCCACCTCCACACGACTACTCTTACTCTACAATAATACACGTAAAATACAAATACAACTTCATAATACACTATTCTATAATACCCAAGTTTTTGTTACACATTTGGGTATAATTCTGTCTGAAATAAGTTGAGGTGACAACAGAACCTTAACGTACTGCACAAAATGCTTTTTGCCACGTTACTGACACTCGTCCCCGCCTCAGCGTATTAGGGATCCTCACTTAACACAGCTGACGTGATATTATATCTCTCTAAAATGTTACAATAATATAATTAACTTAACAATAATACAATACAAGTTAATAACCCAAACTAGCAACATTTACTCATGTGCCAATTTCTCCAATGCCTAATCTTCTAGTTGAGAAGCCAACATTCTTATATTCCCTTTTAAGGATTCCCAGTTCTAATTTCAAACTCCAAATGCTCTCTGAGACAGAAATTAGATACTGAGTAAATGAAACATAAATATATATTCGTTGGTTATTAGATAACAGCATGTAAAAAGGTTGCACCATTCCAAGGGGCACTTCGTTGTATATACATGTACACCAATAGTCTAGGGGATAGAATTAAGTGTTTCATTTTATTGTACTGGTCCCCTATTAACTTCTCATAGGGTCTAGACGTCATTTCCATCACATGTCTCTTTAAATTAGTTCATCTGCACAAATACTGTAATGAAAGGCAAATTCAATGCTTGTTTCCTTCGTGAGCTACCCTCTTGTTCTGCCTCCTCCCCTTACACACATACTTTCGTGTTGTGATCACTAAACCACATATACTGACATTATTAGCTGCTGTACCCGTTAAATTTACTACTCATCTCCAAGATTATCTTTACAAAGCAAATTACAATGTACGAAAATTTGAAAGAGTTTGTACCCTCCAATACACAATATTAATAAGCACTTACATTATTACTACAGATACAGCCATCAAGGAAGTCACATAATTCTCACAGACTCAAAATATGTCCACCACTGAATGCGTTTACACCTTCATGTGGACACCAACGCGACGAGAAAATTACTCGTGCATCCTTACACACACACAAAAATGCTTGAGCCTTCTTGATACTTAGAACTTTACCTTGTTTCAAATAGTTTCGATGGACGTTTCCAACTATATTCGCTTCTCCCCGTGTCGAACCGCCACGAAATATAAACTTCTTGTTTTCACGAGGTCTTCCGCCTCCAGCTTCAAATTCTTTTTTCTTAAAATTCTCCCAGCGACACACTTCTGTCTCACTTCGACACATCCCCGCCCCTGTTTCTTCCATGCCATATTTCTCCTTTCTGTACCTCTCTTGACTGTTTGTCTTACCCTAGACTTTCGCTTTATCATTTAACTGCACTAATACAATGCTGTCTGGTGCCTAATTCATCACCAGTGATGGGATTAGATTTTACTTTCGCATTTACGGTACCCTTAGCCACTTTTTCTTATATTCTATAATTCTGATATCTCGTAGATCTATATGGAAATACATTATTTAATTTATAATCTACTTCCCTCGTCCTTTCTCCTCGATTACCACGAACAAAATATGCACGTGAACGGTCAGATATTTTCTTGTATCATGAAGATGAAACCTTCCTGCTTGTGTACCAGTACCTATTTTGTTTACAAATGCTGTCGCCTGATGAGGTATTACTTTATCTGATAAGTTGCCTCGTAGTAATAAAAAAAATTTTAATATGTCGTTCATTTTTTTTAACTTTTCATATGACTTCTGACCAACACATTATCACCTACATCGGCCTTACTTTCTAAAGAGGGATGTTCTACAGTGGTAAAATGATTCAAATTTAAGATTGCCCAATGTGAAGTGTCATCCTCCAAACGACTTACAATAAACTGTAGCTTTTATCGCTGTCCCAGGAGGAAGGTAAATCTCCTTAAACAGACTCTAGAAGAATGACAGGATGCACGGAAACGTCTGGAAAATGATCCCACCCGTTTTCATTCCTAACTTCGTCCACAAAATCCCATTGTCTGTTCTCTCACATATGTATCTGATCGAAACTGATGTTGTTGTTGAATGACTGGTGGAACTCTAATGTAGTATCTCCTCTATCCTAATCACAATAACTACTTTCCTTACTGCAAGGAGCTGAAGTTACTTAACTTCTGTTACTTACACTAAGTTCACTGCTGGAATCACTTCTCTTACAGAAGAAACTAACAACACTAACACATTTCTTTAAGATGTAACTGTCACAGTTACAATATAAAGACATTTGTTAGTCTTATTTACCTGCTTTGGACTGACACAGTAGATATGATATAATATTGTCCAACAACATTTAGCATTGTACTTGATAATGCGATAAAAGCCAAAATCTAGATGATACGGAAGACAAATATAGGAATACACACTCAAAAGGCGGTTTACTCTTTTAATATGTATTGCATAACTTTGACTCAACAACATCAAAAACTTTTCAACTTCATTTAAATCATGGTTGTCTTGCTTCAACTTCTCAACCATCTTCTTTTTGATGTTCTCTGCTCAGTTGATTAATCTGGGTTCGCAACGTTGGATTAATTTTTGTGACTTGATCAGTGGTATCCTTAAGCAAAAAGCTTACCGACAATTCCTGTGGCTCTATGGCTTTGCCCATTTCACCAGCTAGTGCCGCCTGGTCACACAATTTTACTTCAGAAAATATTACATTATTTACCTCCTTGGACTTAGCACTTAATTCAGAATATAACAATTCTCCATCTCTTTTATCCTTTCCAAACTTTTCTATAAATCCTCCGGCACTTTCATTAGTGCCACAATATGCCTGTTCCAAGTAAGTCTTCACAGCCTCATCCATTTCTAACTCACAGTCAAATCATATACTACTTTTATAACAATTCTCCCGCACACTAAGACTTCCTTTACCGTGAAGCTTCTTAAAAGACACTTACTGCTAATAGTAAACATCTATTAAAACAATAACTACCACAACTTACTCTTGGACTTAAACGCCAACTTTGCAGGATAAGCGCACAGGAAAACACTTCTACTAAGAAAACTTATATCGCAAGGGACTTGAATACCCAAATTTACTGGAAAGCCTCGTTCCAGCCTGCTTTCCTGTGCAAGACAGAGAACGGCAGGCTATGCAACAGCTCGATGTCTCACTGCGATGTCATCTCGCTAGTGCTGTAGTGTTACACCTTTTTGTAAATATGCAGACATTTAATGCTATACACTAGACTAATGGTGTACATATATAAATATACAACAAAATGCCCCTTGGAGCAGTGCAAAATTATTACATGCTA